>NC_083405.1:109985679-110288709 GCF_020745735.1 Hemiscyllium ocellatum
GATAAAGATTAAATGGTTGAAATATGAGCTTTGAAGATAAGAGAGAGAGAAGATAGAAGGATGTGCAACAAGGGAATTTGAGGTTGAGGCAAAAAGTGTTTTCTCTATGCTTTTGCTTTTTAAGGTTTTCAAAGCCATAGGTTTTTTTTTAAAATTATACATCTTTCCCAAGCACCTCCATTATTCCCAGTACAATGTCTAATATTTTTAATACAATAAGATCTATTTCTAAGAAAGAAATGTTATTGTATATTAGCCACACTGAAGAAAAGCTTTTTCTCAACAGTAGTTCTCAATGTAATCTTCTTTAACATTTATTCTTCACGTATAATAACAGCACCTGTATTTCTCGATGTCTGCTCAGCATTTTATTGAAGCTAATATGATGTTCTCAGTTAAACAGTTAGCTTGGAATCTTTTATTTATTTGAGATTATTAAATCAGAGCTAATTAATTTTATGCTTATTATTTTCTAATGATTTTCTCTGTTAATGCACTAATATTACAATGACATAGACAGAACATAATTCTTTCCCTATGGCGATATGGTCTACATAACAATTCAGCTGAAAACTGGAATTAAAATTCAAGACTCATGCTGGTTTAATGGGTTGGAGTGTTGCCTCCACCAGATCTAAAAAATCCCCATCAAAAACTGAGGGTTCCAAATGAGCAATTGCCAGACAACCTACAATGATGGAATTATTATTTATAACTTTAAAATCACTTTTGTTAAAGTAATTTTGTTCTATTTGTATAATTAGAAATTTTAGATCGACATTAGCAATGAAAATGAATGTTCAGATTTGCAGTATGGAAGAGGTTTGTGCAGCTAAATGCACAAAGCTGTTGGAAAGGTTGAACAAATTACGTCATGTGCGGAATATGTAAGCATTACTGCAGTATTCTAATTACTTGCAATTGGTTTGAAGTAAAATAGAGCCATAGAACCTATTGGAGTTTTCAGTACAGGGAGAAGCCATTCATCCTCTTGATTAGAGTGGTGCTGGAAAAGCACAGCAGATCATGCAACATCCGAGGAGCAGGAAAATCGAAGTTCCGGGCAAAAGCCCTTCATCAGGTATAGAGGCAGGGTGCCTGCAGAGTGGAGAGATAAATGAGAGGGGGGTGGGAGTGGGGAGAACCCTTTGTCCTCAAACCCTACCCCTCCAACCATAACAAGGACAGAACCCTTCCACCCTACCAATCTTTGCATAAACCACAACATCCGAAGACATTTCTGTCACCTCCAAATGGACCCCACCACCAGGGATATATTTCCCTCCCCACCCATTTCCTCTTTCCGCAAAGACCATTCCCTCCATGACTACCTGGTCAAGTCCACACCCCCCAACAACCCACCCTCCCATCCTGGCACCCTCCCATGCCACCGCAAAAATTGCAAAACCTGCGCCCACACCTCCTCCCTCACCACCATCCAAGGTCCAAAAGGAGCCTTCCACATCAATCAAAGTTTTACCTGCACATCCACCAATATCATTTATGGTATCTGTTGTTCCTGATGCGGCCTCCTCTACATTGGGGAGACTGAATGCCTCCTAGCAGAGCGCTTTAGGGAACATCTCTGGGACACCTGCACCAATCAACCACACCGCCCTATGGCCCAACATTTCAACTTCCCCTACCACTCTGCCGAGGACATACAGGTGCTGGGCTTCCTCCACCCTTGCTCCCTCATCACCCGACACCTGGAGGAAGAACGCCTCATCTTCCACCTCGGAACATGTCAACCCCAGGGCGTCAATGTGGATTTCACCAGTTCCCTCATTTCCCCTTCTCCCACCTCACCCCAGCTCCAACTTTCCACCTCAGCACCACCCTCATGACCTGTCCTAACTGTCTATCTTTCTTTCCATCTATCCACTCCACCCTCCTCTCTGACCTATCACCTTCATCCCCACCCCCATTCACCTATTGTACTCTATACTACTTTCTCCACACCCCCACACCCCTCTCATTTATCTCTCCAATCTGCAGACATCATGCCTCTATTCCTGATGAAGGGCTTTTGCCCATAACATTGATTTTCCTGCTCCTTGGATGCTGCCTGATCTGCTGTGCTTTTCCAGCACCACTCTAATCTAGATTCTGGTTCCCAGCATCTGCAGTCCTTGTTTTTACCAAGTTGATTCATCCTCTTGAACCTATGCTAGCTATTTGCTGCCGAACTCTAAAATGAATTTCTCTGCTTTGACTTGCCCCTTAATCATGTACTGCAAACTTCTTTTATGCACTGGCACCAATGGGATCAGCAATTAGCTGGTTCCAGATAATTAAAAGGTCACGGTAATTAATGTAAAAGTATCTGCTAATTAATAGAAATGTAATTCAGGAGTATATATATCACTGTATTTATTTTCTTTGTTTTCAGCATAAATCACTGAAGTAATAATGTGACTTTGCCATAAACAAATCTTACTGTCAGATAGCCTCATTCTTGATGAAGGGCTTATGCCTGAAACGTCGAATTTCCTGTTCCTTGGATCCTCATTCCTGATGAAGGGCTTATGCCCGAAACGTTGAATTTCCTGTTCCTCGGATGCTGCCTGACCTGCTGCGCTTTTCCAGCAACACATTTTCAGCTTACTGTCAGATAGCCTTCTCACTTGCTCCTTCAGTTGACAACTTGGGCATCACGATAGACTGCAGTATTTGAGGAGAAATTGACTCAAAGTTGAATCAACTGTTGATAATTCAGGTGGCAATTCAATTGAACAATAATAACTATGATAACTGGACAGAATAATACAGTAAACTTTAAGGTATTTGAGGTATATTATTTTTGTCAGTTTATCAAGAGTGCTGGTTCATAAGATGCCAGTTAAGATAAAGTTTGCTGTATTTTCAGCTTGTTCAAAGGTCCCTCAACCATCCCTTGGAAGGACCAATAGTCTCTGTCTCAATGAGTTCTTGTAGGGAACCGTCTGTGCCTTCTGCATAACTAAGCAGAGGGAAGAAAATTAGTGGCTTTTATAATCTAGAAAGTTAAAGAAGGATAGAACAGGAGCCAATATTTACACACATGACTTTAAAGAATTGCACATTACAGACAAAGGCTTCTTTACTCGTCATCACAGGTTTGATCTGTGTCAATTTATAGGGGTAAAAATGAATGTCCAATTAAATCCAATACTTGCATATGATTGAATATAATTATCATACAATTAACAATAATGACCATAAAATAGGACTTGAAATAATGTGATTAGTTGCTGAAGAATTTACAAATATGTGGAAACTTGGAAGTGAATATTATAAAATATGCTTCAGCTTGTGAAGTTGCTAAATTCCTTCATTGACCTTGTGTTTCCTATTGTAAATACTTTCTCAAGTGTGAGATTCAACTATATTTCACATGTTGCTGTTATTTAGGGTTTCACAATATTTTCTCGGAAGTACTTTGTATATCTTGCATTATTTCCATTCTGAGTCAGTCAAATTAATAACATTAATATTGGATAATATTGAGTTGACTCAGTGTATACATGATTTAAAGATACTTACCTACTAGACACTGGCCCCTTTTCATCCTGTCTGAGCAAGCTGACAATTTTTTGGATAATGAAAAATGTACTTATCAGGATTCAATTATACTTTTTTTTTAACACCGTATCTTTTCTCTTTCTGCCAATTTTAAAAGTAATGAATGAATTTCTAACTCCTTTCTTGAAAATATATCTCATGTCTTTTTAACGTACTGAATGACTACTTTTCTTGAGTCTCTGTGTCACAGAAGTATTACTTTATTTAAAAAGCAAAGTCACATATGAAACTATAACTTTAAATTATCTCAGTTCAATTTTAGAATTGGGTGAGGAGGGGTAATTAGCTCTCCTGTCTTTAATTTCCTTCACAGCAAATATTTTCATTTCTTTTTAGCATGCTGCTATTGTTCTTCAATTAAAATATAGTTAACTAGATCAAAATTGAAATAACAATTCATGAAAAAGATTTTCTTTTGTAAAATAAAGAGGAATTTTATTATCCATTATCCTAAGAAGTATACAAAAAAAGTGACATCAAACACACACTGGCAAAGATAATAAGATTGAATATAAAAGCACCGTTGTGCTACTGAGACTTTATAAAGCTCTGGTTAGGCTCCATTTGAAGTACTGTGTCCAGTTTTGGTCCCCACACCTCAGGAAGGACATACTGGCACTGGAGCGTGTCCAGCGGAGATTCACACGGATGATCCCTGGAATGGTAGGTCTAACATACGAGGAACGGCTGAGGATCTTGGGATTGTATTCATTGGAGTTTAGAAGATTAAGGGGAGATCTAATAGAAGCTTACAAGATAATACGTGGCTTGGATGCTAGGAAATTGTTTCCGTTAGGCGAGGAGACTAGGACCTGTGGACACAGCCTTAGAATTAGAGGGGGTAAGTTCAGAACAGAAATGCGGAGACATTTCTTCAGCCAGAGAGTGGTGGGCCTGTGGAATTCATTGCCGCAGAGTGCAGTGGAGGCTGGGACTCTAAATGTCTTCAAGGCAGAGATTGATAAATTTTTGATGTCACAAGGAATTAAGGGCAATGGGGAGAATGCGGGTAAGTGGAGTTGAAATGCCCATCAGCCATGCCTAAATGGCGGAGTGGACTCGCTGGGCCGAATGGCCTGACTTCCACTCTTATGTCTTATGGTCTTATGGTTATGGTCTTATGGAATGGAAGAGTGAAATGATTGTCCATACAGACAGAAAGGTAAAGGCAGTTGCAAGGTCAAGATTTGAGAGTCTTATGTTGTGAAAATTGCCTGAATCCCAAATGGTTAGCTGTTATCTTGTTACTTCAACAATGGTAAAATTTGTAGATTTTGAGTAAATTCTTGCTGTTCAAAGTTTCCCTTTCATTGGGCATGGTTTTACTGAGTTTGACACAGACTCAAATAAGGAGAGAGAATGTTTCCCAGTGCTTGCTTATAAATCTACTGCTTCTTGTCTCTGCTTTGCTGTCCTAAAAATGAATTGGTAAAAGTCAGTTTGTATATTCCTGAGGCTCCTCATGGTTTTTCAAAGCAGGCTAACTGGTAGGGGTAAGCCTTCTCAGTAGCCAGTTTGTGAAATTATCATAAAAATGTGAATTAAGCAGGGTGTGAACATCTTGATGCAAACTTTCTTATCTGGTTTCGCTGTCTTTGGATGATATGGTAATAACACTGCAGTTGGGCATCATATATCTCACAGCGGTATCGCAAAATTTGCCCCAATCTGTAATCAGGTGATCATAGCAGTAATTGTAGCCCAATTTTCTTTTCGAGTCATAGAGTCATAGAGATGTACAGCATGGAAACAGACCCTTCCACCCAACTTGTCAATGCCAACCAGCGATCCTAAATTAAGCTAGTTCCCATTTACGAGCACTTGCCACATATCCCTCCAGGCTCTTTCTGTTCCTGTACCCATCCAGATGCCTTCTAAAGGTTGCAGTTGTATCAGCCTCCACTACTTCCTCTGGCAGCTCATTCTATACACTCACCATGCTTTGTGTGAAAAAGTTGTCCCTTAGGTCCCATTTAAATCGTTCTCCTCTTACCCTAAACCTATTCCCTCTAGTTCTGGACTCCTCCACCCTAGGGAAAATACTTTTCTATTTATCCAATCCATGCCCCTCATGATTTTGTAAGCCACTATAAGTTCACCCCTCAGCCTTCGATGCTCCAGGGAAAACAGCCCCAGCCTATTCAGCCTCCTCCTATAGCTCAAACCCTCCAACCCTAGCAACATCCTAGAAAATCTTTTCTGAATCCTTTCAATTTTCACAACATCATATCTATCGGAGACTCCACCTTCAAGGAACTATGAACCCCCAACTCAGGGACTCTTTGTTCAGCAACACTCCCTAGGGCTTTAACATTAAGTATATAAGTCCTGCTCTGATATGCCTTTCCAAAATGCATTTATCTAATATTTATCTAAATTAAACTGCATCTGCCACTTCTCAGCTCATTTCCCATCTGATCAAAATCCTGTTGTACTCTTAGGAAACCTTCTTTGCTGTCCACAGCACCTCCAATTTTGGTGTCATCTGCAAACTTACTAACTATACTTCTTATTTTCACATCCCTAACATTCATATAAATGACGAAAAGCAGTGGACCAAGCACCGATCCTTGTGGCACACCACTGATTTTAGTCTATGAAAGGGCTCAAGTATTAAAATTGAATTAAGCTAGTTGAATAGCATTGACCATTTTCACTACCATTGGAACATCATGACAGTGAACACATTATAAGTGCAACTTAATGCATAATGAGCCAGTGGGCTGATGAGTGCTATGAGATTACAGATATTAAGACTTTACATAACTGGGAAAAGTTTCAAGTCTCATCCATAACTGCTTAATTCCTCAATTCACTTGAATCTCAGTGCTTTATGAGACTCTTTAAATGTTTCAGAAGAGGGTTACGCTATTTAATGAATCCAGAAATCAGGGGTCAAATAAATTAATGGCAAAAAGAAAAATGTTTGATAAATGAACTAAATCACAATTCCTAATATCCTCCTTTTTCTTGTCAATTACATTTCAATAGCTTGTCCACAATGACCAATTCACACTTTCTTTCCACACAATTAAAAATTGCAGATGCTGGAAATCTGAAGCAAATACAGAAATTGCTGAAAAAGCAGGCCCTGGCAGCATCTGTGGACAGAATCCAGAATTACCTGCAAGACCTGCTGAGCTTTTCCAGTAATTTCTGTTTTAGTTTGTGATTTAATTCATAGCAGCCATTGGCAGCATGGTGGCTCAGTGGTTAACACTGCTGCCTCACAGCGGTCGGGACCCAGCTTCGATTCCACCCTTGGATGACTGTGTGGAGTTTGCACATTCACTCCATGTCTGCATGGGCCTTGTCCGAGTGCTCCAGTTTCCTCCCACTGTCCAAAGATATTCAGGTTAGGTGGATTGGCCATGCTAAATTGCCCGTAGTGTTCAGGGATGTGCAGGCTAGATGGGTTAGCCATGGGAAATGCAGGGAAATGGGTCTGGCTGGGATGCTATTTGATGTGGACCAAATAGCCTGTTTGCACACCATCGGGGTTCTATGACTCTATGATCATTAACTTCAGAAAGAAAGGAAGAGAACATATCCCTGTCTACATCAACGGAGTGGAGGTTGAGAGGGTGGAGAACATCAACTTCCTAGGAGTGACAATAGCCAACAACCTGCTCTGGACTTTCTATGTAGGTGCGACAGTCAAGACAGTGCCCCTTCTTCTTCAGGCGGCTCAGGAAATTCAGCATGTCCATAAGGATTTTCACCAACTTCTACAGATGTACCATAGAAAACATACTGTCTGGGTGCTTGGTAGGGCACCTGCTCTGCCCAGGACTGTAAGAAGTTACAGAAGGCTTTGTGCACAGCCCAGACCATCATGGAAGCCAACCTGCCATCCATGGACTCCATTTACATGGCTCATTACAGTGGAAAGGCTGTTAATATCATCAAAGACCCATTTCACCCTGGCAATGCTCTCTTACAACCTCTCCCATCAGACAGAAGATACAGAAGCTTGAACACATGCACCAGCAGGTTCAAGAGCAGCTTCTTCTCTGCTGTTATTAGACCAATGATGAGCTCTCTAACTCCAGATAATGTTGATCTTGTTAATGTTGATCTTACCTAGTGCACTCCCCTATGCGGTGTAACCTGTCTGTCTCTGTCCAAGTTTTTTTTCCACCCTGTGATCTGTATATCCCTGTGCTGCCCGTAAACAAAGCTTTTCACTGTACTGAGGTACACGTGACAATAAATCAAATCAAATCATTTTATTGACTGCCTAGGAAGAGGGATAATTTAACTGAACCAGTGGAGGTAGAATGAGTTGTGGAGACTTTAGAAAAAGACTAAGAATGCATCTGGGCCCATCAACAGCAGAGTAAAGTGGAATCACAGGGTTAAATGAAAGGGAAGAAATTCAACATGCAAATCTAGTTGTCCAGGTATATGACAGATCAGCCCAACCTTTCTGACCCCAGTGTCAGGCTGCTGATGTAAGGGTGGTGAAAATTTGAGTGATTGCAAGGAGTAATTATCTTTTTCACCCATCCATGTCATCACCTTGATAAATCAGAATTATAGCATGTCCTTTTTTTTCAATAAAGTTAAAATGTGATAATAAAGGCCGACTAAATGGGTTACTGGTGAGATCTTTCAACTGTCAGTCATAAAGCGATCAGAAACTTCTATTCTACTTTAATCACCGTTGCTTAATGCCAAAATCACCAAGTTCTATTTTCAGCGATGTCATAGCATTGCCACCACTGACAGAAAATTATGCAGTTGAACTGATGTTGTATTCTACCATTATTGCAAATTTAACATATCTCTTGATGCAAATGTACCTTATGGCACTTCGATGATAAGAATATACCGGCAGCAATAATCCCCGAAATGAGGGATGACACGTGACCTGAGAGGATGCTGTGCCTCAATCAAACAAACTTCACCAGCTTTTTATCAGATACAAAGCAACAAAACAGTCAGTCTATCAGCTTCCCGCAGATAATTATGTGAGCGTTTGAACTGCTGGAGTTTGAAGCTGGTATTTCTTTCATGACTAAAGAGCCATAGAATCATGGAATCTCTACAGTGTGGAAGCAGCCCATTCAGCCCATTGAATCCACACTGGCCCTCCAAAGACCAGCCCATCTCAACCGACCTCCTTACCCTATAATAATGCTTTTCCTATAGTTAATCCAACTACCTCTGCAAATCCCTGGACACTATGGACAAATTAGCATGTCCAAGCCACCTAATCTGCACACCTTTGGACTGTGGGAGGCAACTGGAGCACCCGAAGGAAACCTAAGCAGACCTAGGGAGAATGTTCAAACTCCATAACAGACAGTCGCCCAAGGCTGGAATTGAACCAGTGTCCCTGGTGCTGTGAGGTAGCAGGGCTAACCACTGAGCCAGCATGAGATATAAATTTGCAAATAGCAAAAAGATGATAATTATATAATCTCGCTGCAAAACGTCCCCGAGACAAAAGCACTAATTTGCATTTATGTAGCAGCTTTAATTTAGGAAAACACCCAAGATGTTTATTCTTCCAGAAAAGAATAATTTGTCAAAGGTTTGACAGCAAATTGTGGAAGAAAGTTGTGACAGGTGCCAAATCTCTTGGCGGAAGAATTGCTTCTCATATTGCGTTTTAACTGGGGAGACAGCATGAAAGAGGGAATTTCAGAGTTTAGAGTGCAGATATCTGAAGACAGAATAAACAGCAACTGTAGGAACTCAACAGGCAAGAATTTTAGGAATGCAGAATGTTGGGATAGAAGATATCACAGAGAAAAGGAAGAGAGAGATCCTGATCGATCAAGGTGAAGACATGAAGATCAAAGGGGAATAATTACTCCTCACAGCTAGTCAATCTCTTAACACCTTTACGTCAGTAGACTATTGTTTACCTGGAGACTCAGATTTCAATATCACATTCCCTTTGCTTTCAGTTTTCCCTTGCAATTCCATTGCATCCTAACCAAACAGTGCTGCTGAGCCAAGATAGATTCTCAACCTTTTCCAAACTCTCCATAACTCATTGAACGGAGGAAATTGAACACAAGCCCGAAAATATCCAAAACAAAAGCAGACATTGCTGGAAAAGCTCAGCAGGTCTGGCAGCATCTGTAGAGCGAAATCAGAGTAAACGTTGTGGGTTGAGTGACCCTTCCCCTGAAAATATCAAACCTAAGACACAGGTGTACCTTTTAATTAGTGAGGACAGAGGTAGTGGGAGAAGTAGAAACTGTGAGTGGTAAGGTGCCCCGAAAGAAAGAGTAAATATATATATGTGGATCTGAAATCTGAAGTCCCAATTCCTCATCTGAAGCCATTGGAGTTGAAAGCTACTGTGCTGCTTTTTGAGTTAATGCAACTTTGCCTGTCAGTCTAGAAACATAGGAGAAAGTGAGGACTGCAGATGCTGGAGACCAGAGCTGAAAAATGTGTTGCTGGAAAAGCGCAGCAGGTCAGGCAGGTCAGTCATGAAGAAGGGTTTATGCCCGAAACATCAATTCTCCTGCTCCTTTGATGCTGCCTGACCTGCTGCGCTTTTCCAGCAACACATTTTTCAGTCTAGAAACATAACATGCACTGTGACAAAAGAATACTACTTGGTAGTACACAATTTAAAGATTGCCAGAGGGAGACTAGAAGTTGAAATATTGCATCCACGCATTTGTTATCTCTTGAGTTGACTACTTCAACACATTTCTGGCTTATCTCCTACATCCACCTTAATTGAACATGAGGTAAATGAAATCTCTGTTGCTTGTGATACAAATTGCATCCAGATCCATTCACCAATCATGCCTGGCACTAGTTGGCAAACCATGGCTCGTGGTTCCACAACACATACATTTATCTCTATTATATTGTCCACTCCCAAGACCCTTCGAAGATATCTCTGTTCATCTAATTATAGACTCTTGAGCATCTCTCCCCCCACCCCCCCCCCGCCCGCCCCCCTCCCCTCATGGTGGCTCAGTGGTTAGCTCTGCTGTCTCACAGCGCCATGGATCTGATTCAATTCCACCCTCAGGTGACTGTCTGTGTGGAGTTTGCATGTTTCCTCGATGCCGGTTTTCTCCAGATGCTCTGGTTTCCTCCCACAGTCCAAAGGTGTGCAGGTTATATGGATTGGCCATGCTAAATTGCTAGTAGTGTCCAGGGATATGTAGATTAGGTCCATCAACTGTGGTGGGAAATGCTAGGTTTTGTGAATAGGGTAGCAGGCGTGGTCTGAGCGGGTTGTTCTTTAGAGGATCAGTGTGGACTGATGGGCAGAATGGCCTGCTTCCACACTCTAGCGATTCTATGATTCTTCAATTGTCACAGGCAAGTGTCTGTGTGGAGTTTGCACATTCTCCCCGTGTCTGTGTGGGTTTCCTCTGGATGCTCCAGTTTCCTCCCACAGTCCAAAGATGTGCAGGTTAGGTGAATTAGCCATAGTGTTAGCTGCATTTGTCAGAGGGAAATGGGTCTGGGGGGGTTGCTCTTCGGTGTGGACTTGTTGGGCCCAAGGGCTTGTTTCCACACTGTAAGTAATCTAATCTTTAAGAAGATCCTTCTAATTTACCTCACTCATCAAGTGAATTGCCATCTGAGCTAACTTCTTATGTAGTTTATGGTCACATAATATTTTCTGTGCTGCACCCTGAAACATTTTACTATGTTCATGTGTGATATAAATACAAATTATTATTGTTTTAAAATAGTTGGACAAAAAGGCAGAAAGATTGCAACCTTTTAACGTATTTGTGTAGTGTGCACGCTAGTCAAGTGCATGGGCTCTTTAATTCTTTTGCATGTCTGCATGTCTGAGGTAATCTTTTGCACAGCTTACACGACTTGAAGAGTACATTGATTGCAACATCTTTATGCTATTTGGAAGATTAAGACACTGGATATGTCCTATTACTATGAGGAAGCAGATACAAATGTTGCAATCATACAAAAAAAATGCCCTTGGAGACATTCACGAAATTCACTAATCAGGATATGATGGCTGCGTTTTTTTTTGACATTGATGTCATCTGGTTTGTCTATTATGTCAGTGTCACTCACATCTGCTATGTGAAAAAGGTAATAGTTTTACCTCCCTGTGCTGACAGTTCATCCCAGAGCTCCTATTGAAGTCAACCTTTGCAAACAGTTATCATCTGGGTACAGGCAGGCTTCATTTTACAACAAGGAACCACAAATAAATAAAGGTCAATAGCTCTCAGTTCCAATTACATTGCACTTCACCATGCTTAACTCAGCAGGTTAATAGAAAACATTGCATCAAGAACAAAAGTATTGTCATTTCCCATATTTTCTGACTACTTTTATTGTCACTTTATTTTAGAATATATTTACATCATGTTCACTGCATTCTCATTCAGTTTCCACATCACATCCAAGTATCTTGCAAAAATCGGTTTTAGTCTCAGTCCCTAAGCAGGAACCAGCTAAGCATCAAGTTCTATAATACTGGAAATGTGGAAGCTTCTGATATTTGAATAATAGTGTGAATTCAAAATGTGGTTTCTTTTTTTCATTAATTGTTTCTCCAGGTCCTGTGACCTTAATGTTCCTGGTTGAATCTTTCTTGTGTTTCAAGTATCTGCCCCATTTGTTACCCGACTACACTTCACCGGGAAAGATAATTGCAGTTAAAATTGAAGTCTTCAGACTGTGTCCTGCTGCCCTTTAATTGCGCGACACAGGAGAGAGGTCAATTCTCACACATTCACCTCATGTTTGGAAGATTCATGTTTATCTAATGGGAAGTTGATATTTCAGTGCAGAAATGGGGTTGTGTGATACTAACAATCCATCAGGGACCTTTTACAACACAGTTGTCTTGCTCTGTTAGTGCAGAAACTGTGTAGTGATGCAGGATCAGACACCTTTGCAAAGTAAATAAGATAGTTTTTTTTATTTATTAACCCTTAGTAGGATGCAACCTATTTCTACATCAGAGGGTGGTAGGGGTCTGTAGCTCCCTGTCTGAAAAGATAGTAAAAGCAGAAATCCTCAACTAATATTGAAGGTAGGTGGCTGTGCATCCGTAGTCCCGTAACCTGTGGGGA
Organism: Hemiscyllium ocellatum; assembly: GCF_020745735.1. Classification (NCBI taxonomy): domain Eukaryota; kingdom Metazoa; phylum Chordata; class Chondrichthyes; order Orectolobiformes; family Hemiscylliidae; genus Hemiscyllium; species Hemiscyllium ocellatum. The sequence goes on from NC_083405.1 coordinate 109,998,288, forward strand.
AATAGGCTTAATACTGGAAAATGGCATTAGATAGGATGGTTAATTTATCAGTGAGTGGCAGAGGTAATGGGCAGAGTGGCCTCCTGTGTCAGAAGCTGTTTTAAATTTTGTTCTGAATATCTGAAGAGAAGTAACATATGCAATGTGGGGGGAGTGGGCAAGGAGTAGCAGAATGTGAATGACTCAGTTGGAGGTCCAGTCTGGAAAGATAGGTTGACTGGCCGGTTTCTCTGCTGCAACAATTCTATGGTTCTCATTAAAAATGTAATGACATTATAGTGATGCAGGTGGACTGTTGAACCACTGCATTGCAATATTAGGAAGAGGGCTTGGATCTCAGTATAATTTCTTGCTTAGTATGCAACCTCTGCTGCTCCTTCAGGGCAGGCAGCAAGAAGGACAATCATTCGCTGTGCCACCACACTTCGGTCCCCTCCCAGCAACAGGCTCAATTACTTAATGTCATCCTCTTTACATTTTTGTTATTATTTCATGGGGATGTGAACATCATTTCTGAGGCCAGCAATTGTCACCCACTCCTAGTTGCCCTTGACCTGAGTGTTTTGCTTGACCGTTTCAGAAAACAGCCAAAAGGTTGAGCACAGTACAATGGATCTGGATGGTGCATGTAGGCCAGACATGGTAAGGCTGGCTGATTTCCTTCCTTAATGGTCCTTTGTGAACCAGAATTTGTTTTACAGCAAGTGATGGTTGTTTCACGGAGGCCATTAGTGATTCAAGCTGTTAATTTCTTATTTTATGAATTTACTTCATGTTCAACCAGCTGCTCTAAGGGATTATAACCTGTAGCTCCAAGATCATGTTTGCCTCTGCTCTTCTCATTTTTGCATTTACTGTAGTTTCTGCTTGTTAGATCTTGCCACAAGGTGCCTTTCTGCAGCTACACGGGCAAACACACATGGAGTAGGGTAGGTAGTTGACATAGCAAACTCGACAAGAGTTGGGTGAGAAAACCTACTAGGTTTCACAGCAAGAAAACCTCCAAAAGAAATCATTGCATCTTAGAGTTAGCCAAGAGAGAAGTGGAAACTTCAGCCCATGTTGGTTTCCTGTTTCACTTCAGACTCCACCCAACTTTTCTCACCTGAACCTATCATTAGAACCACTCACTTCCTCTCCCTCAATATTTTTGTAGATTCCTCAGGTTTCAAGGGGTGGATAAGCAAATTTTGAAAGGATAATGTTTGGTAGTACATTAAACATGAATTTCAAAACGAATAAAAATTAATGTCGACGTACTTAATTGATCATTTTAAACAAAGTGTAATTAGTGAAAATGACCATTGAGCGGTCCCAAGAACAGAGCTAACCAATAAAAACAAGTTTGTATTCTTATACTTTTAGGTCTGAGATGAGGAGAAATTCCTTCATTTAGAGAGTGGGGTGGGGGGCACGGTAAGCTTGTGAAATACACAGAAGGTGATTGAGGCCAAAGCATTTTATGTTTTCAAGGAGGCTGTAGATATAGGGCGGCACAGTGGCTCAGTGGTTAACACTACTGCCTTATAAATTCAAAGATGTCCAGGTAAGGTGAATTGGCCTTGCCAAATTGCCCATAGTATTAGGTGCATTAGTCAGGGGTAAATATAGGGTAGGGGAATGGGTCTAGTTGGGGTATTCTTCAGAGAGTTGATATGGACTTGTTGGACCGAAGGGCCTGTTTTCATACTGTAGGGAATCTAATCTAATCAATAACTGTTGCCGCTAAAGAGATTTAAGGATTTTGGAACAGGTGGGATTAGGGTATCGAACTTGATCATCAGTCATGATCAGATTGAATGGTGGAGTATGCTCGAGGGGCCAAATGGCATACTCCTGCTCCTAGCTTCTATGTCTCTAAAGCAGAGCTAGAGAAAAAAAATTACTAAGTATTTTCAAGAAAGATATCGGTAAATGTTTTGTTATTAAAGACATCAAGGGGTATGGAAAGAAAGCAGATATTTAGTATTAAGAACATGATCACATTGAATGATGGAACAGGCTGGAAAGGCTGAGAGACCTACTCTTGTCATGTTTAGGGTTTCTGAACTATTCCATCCAGATTTGTCCCATTCTGTGCTTGGCCTACAGCTGTTCACAATTTATATTAATGATTTAAATGTAATACTTCCAAATTTATAGATCACAGGATCCCAGAATTATTAAGGTGCAGTAGGAGTCTATTTGCCCTATAGAACCTGCACTGGATTGCAAAACACTGAGTGGGAATGAGAAGTGTGAAGAGGATGCAAAGAGTCTTCAATGGGATTTGGACATGGTAAGTGGGCAAAAATATGACAGATAGAATATACAGTGAAAAGGTGTGAAGTAATCAATCTTGGTAGAAGGAAAGGAGATGCAGAGTACTTCTTACGTGATGAAAGATTGGGAAGTGTTGATGTCCAAAGATGTCCTTGTTAATAGGTCACTGAAGGTTAGTATCTTGGTGCAGCAAGTGATTCAGAGGTCCGATGGTATTTTGGCCTTTATCTTTCTTATTATTTTAGAGTTATATGAGAGCATCATATGCTATTGACCTAAGCTGTAGCACTTGGCCTTCTGGTATGCAAAGATAGCAGTTTGACCTTGAAGTCTTATGAAACTGAAAATATGTGCCATGCGCTTGCTGGACTTTACACTTTACCTCAGATGTCTCAGGGATTTGTGAAGCTCGTTCTCTAATATGGAAAAGAGTTTATAAAAGTTTTGGTAACAGCTTTCTGTCTAAGTAATAAATAATTCTATCTCTGATCAATGAGTTCCTAGACTTTATTGGATTTTGTTTTCTTTCAATATTTCAGAAATCTGTGCTGAATACTTTTGTGTGATTGTTCCCATGAGGAGCTCAAATGATTAAGAGGAATCATTTTTATATGATCGTTTTTGACATAAACTGAATGAGATAAATTGATGCTAACCAATCAGGCTAATGTAAAACTTATTGCAGGTAATAGTATTGCAGGTAATAGTGCTATTTCTCCCATTTCTATATTGCTGCTGTCAATCTGCTGGATATAGTTGCGTTGGGTGTGGTAGCTCCAAATTTATGATGTCATTTACAGAATTATAGCTCTGACGCACTACTCCTTCCCTCACTTGAGTATAATCTTTTCACTTTTGAATGGCATCATGGCACTAAGTATTATTTTGAGATAATTACAATTGAATCTAAATAAGCCAATCAATTTGAAATTTTGACTTTGAGAATACATTATGTTAAGCCTCAGGGTATGAGGATTACTGATAAGGCCAGCATTATTGCACATCCTTAATAGTCCTTAGGAAAGGTGATGGTGAACTGCCCACAACTGACAAGCTAAGTTGTTTCAGAGGGCAATTAAGAGTTCACCACATTGCTGTCAATTGGTACCAAGACTAGCCAAGAATGGCACATACATTCCAGTAGAAAATATTTATAAATCTAGTAGGATGGCATGGTGGCTCAGCGGTTAGCACTGCTGCCTTACAGTGCCAGGGACTCAGGTTTGATTCCAACCTCGGGTGACTGCCTGTGTGGAATGTGCATGTTCACCTTATGTCTGCCGTTTCCACCAGGTTCTCCAGTTTCCTCTCTCAATCCACAGATGTGGAGGTGACACAGATTGGCCATGGTAACTTGCCTGTAGTGTCCATGGATATGCAGCCACGTTGCAGGGTTAGAGTAGGAGGGTTGAATGGCCTCTTTCTGCAATGTAGGCATTCAGTGGTTTTTACAACAATTCAGAACTTGTTCCCCAACTCTACTCAGTACATAGGCCCTGACCCAGGCAGCTCAAAGCCAGTCCCTAGACTGAGGAGACCTTCTAAATCACTTGTGTTTTTTTTTAGACTCTCTGAATCTCCTGTTTATTACTTTTCTTTTTTTTATGTAATCCTCCGCACGAACATTGCACAGCAATAATGCATATATTTTCCTCACTTCACATGTGGATGTCTGTTCATGTGCAGTGATTCAGTAAAATGACACCTTCGTGCAAGAATTTTATTCCATAATTTCCACCACCAGGAAAGCACCCATGCGGCTAGTGAAACATTTACCAAGCAAGGCCTGATAAGGGCAATGCTTATGTGAAGAAGATGAAGGGGGAGAGTAGGCCACGGAACGAGGACATGCCACAACCAAAAGGACTAGCCACACTACCATACATCAGGAGCGTTTCAGAACTGACAGCCAGACTACTGCGACCCTTAGGACTCATAACGGCACACAAACCAACAGCCACGCTCAGACAACAACTTGCTAGAACAAAGGACCCGATACCCAACATGAGCAAAACTAATGTAGTTTACAAAATACCATGCAAGGACTGCACAAAATACTATATAGGACAAACAGGAAGACAGCTAACAATCCGCATACATGAACATCAACTAGCCACGAAACGACACGACCAGCTATCCCTCGTAGCCACACACTCAGACAACAAGCAACATGAATTCGACTGGGAAAACACTACTATCATAGGGCAAGCCAGACAGAGAACAGCCAGGGAATTCCTAGAGGCATGGCATTCATCCACAAAGTCCATCAACAAACACATCGACCTGGACCCAATATACCAACCACTACAGCGGACAGCTGAAACTGACACCCGGAAGCGGCAAGGACAGACCACTATAAATACCGGAAGAAACATCAAAGAAGCGCTTCGCAGGTAGGTCCAGAGCACTGATGATGTCGCCTAGCCAGGGGACGAAACGTTTGCAACAAAAACTTCCAGCTCGGCGAACAGAACCACAACAACGGGGAGAGTAGGGATTAAATCAAAATAAAATTGGTGGGGAATATAAAGTGCTCTATTCCCCCATGGTGCTCACCTGTCCCTAAAAGCATCAAGAACATCAGTGAATACTGCATGCTCCCTTTCTAAACAGACTTGACTTGAACGTAACTTAAAGTTGTGAATCACACTCGAATTAGGCAGGAGTTAAATGTACGATCTTCTGATCGGCAACCAGACACGTTAGGCATTGTGCCATTAACCTCATGTAATCCAACATTTTATTACAGATTTATTAATTAATCAAATTTAAATTCCCCCCAGCTGCCATGATAGAATTTTACCTCCAATCTTCAGAGTATTCTGGATCATTTTGAATAGCAAAATGCAAACACCCCCCACAATTTAAAATGTTCTAATGCCTGGAAACAAAATTCAGGGCTGTTAAAGCATATAATCAACTATTAGCTTGCTCACTGACTCATCTGGCATTGGCTGAAGTAACATCAGTGAGTGATCTTCTGAGAAATTACATATTGGTATGATCAGCTGAGGAAGGGGAATTGGCTTCTTTTTAACCCATTCTCAATTGGCCACAACAAATATCTTTTATTGTCTTTTAGCACTCTGCTATCATCACATCAACTAAAATATAGTTGATTAGGAAATGAAGGAGTAATTACTGAGATTTTCTTGAGTCATCAAGAGACAGTTTATTTCCAATAAAGCTTTAGAAAAAGAATGAATAGAAATGTGGCATCAAACACCCAGACAAGCACAGGTAATGAGCTCAAAGGGAAAAATAAAGGATACACAGTTAAAGAAGTACTTGAGGTGTTAGGTACCTTTTATCTCAGCCTGCTTGGCTCTCTCTCTTATTCCTGATGAAGGGCTTATGCTCGAAATGTCGAATTCTCTATTCCTGAGATGCTGCCTAACCTGCTGTGCTTTGACCAGCAACACATTTGCAGGTGTTAGGTTCTTAACCCAAGACCATAGTTATTGAATGATTTACTTTATTATCAGCTGTACAAATTTTTGAGATCTCAGTTAATAGATGCTTTCCCATCCTGTTTTTGGTTTGTTGATGAATTCTGAGATGATGAAAAGAAACAAGAGGAAAGGGGAAGAGAACTTTATAATTCTTGTTTACAAATCCACTTTTTCTTCTCTTGGTTCTGCTATTCAAACACAGCTTCTGAAAGATAGTTCACTGTGTAATCTGGAGTCTATCCCCATTGCCTGTCCAAGGCTGACTAATTGGCAAGTGAGAGGTTTATGTCTCAATATGTAAAATTATCACATAATCAATTAATTATCAATTAAACCAGGAGATTGTAAATTTCTTCACGTTGATTCAGTTACCTACTTTTGATCCATCTAGATAAAAACTGGTAACATCTGTGCAAATGGCTTCATTTATTCTGACAATATCTTCTGAAACTTGCCTCAATCTGTAAACAGTCAATCACTGAAGCCATTTCAGGTCCATTCTCCTTTCTTTTAACAAAAATTGAATCCATGCAACAATTAGACATTAAAAGCTGAAATATGACAATCCATGTTCACCATGAGTATAATAATGCGTGGCAGCTTTAAAGCTTTGGCTGAAAATTGTAACATTCAAACCTCACAAGCTCTAAGCAATGATTATTGTGGTATTTCCCTTGTTGCCACCATTGATACTTTGGGGTATCTACCACTTCTGTCAGTAAGTGGTTCAGCACAAGGGTTGTTACAGCCGGTTCATTACCACCAATTCTCACCTGTCTATACTTTGTGAAGAGCCTAATGATCAGTGGTTGAGAATACATTACTTCAGAGTTTATGTAAAAGAGGCACTGTTCTTGAATAAAAGGTAGTTTATTGGATGATAACAATAAGTACAACTACGTTACTAGTTAGATGTAAATACTAGGACTCTCAGGTGTTGCACCTAAGAAGCCAGGACTCTTGGTCCCTAAGAAACCGAGATTAGACTCATTATCTCCATCCAGAGATTGTGTGACATTATCAGAAGGTATAGATCCGAATCCTAATCCCAATGTAACCAGAACATTATCTCCTTGAGAATCATTACCTAATACAGATAGCCCATTCGGATTTTATGTCCCATAATTAATCATCATAAAATCATACATGTAATGATTTACAGCAAACTTTTTCTCCCAAATCTCTGTTTTCATAAATGCAGGAGGTCTAAACGTTGAAAGATTTTCACAGAATATACTTTCTTGAAAAAATGTCTTTTGCTTGATGGCTTTTCTTTATTTGATCATGGGATGTAGGCACTGCTGGCTAGGTCAGCATTTATTACCCATCCTTAATTACCCAGAAGGCAGTTAAGAGTCAACGACATTGCTGTGGATCTGGAGTCACAATTAGGCCTGACGAAGTAAAATCAGCAGAATTCTTTCCCTCAAAGATGTTAGTGAACTGGTTGGGTTTTTGTTGTGGTTCTGTTCGCCGAGCTGGGAGTTTTTCTTGCAAACGTTTCATCCCCTGTCTAGGTGACATCTTCAGTGCTTGGGAGCCTCCTGTGAAGCGCTTCTGTGCTGATTCCTCCGGCATTTATACTGGTTTGAATCTGCCGCTTCCAGTTGTCAGTAGTTGTTCGCTGCAGTGGCCGGTATATAGGGTCTAGGTCGATGTGTCTGTTAATTGAATTCATGGATGAGTGCCATGCTTCTAGGAATTCCCTGGCTGTTCCCTGTTTGGCCTGTCCTATAATAGTGGTGTTGTCCCAATTGAATTCATGTTGTTTGTCATCTGAGTGTACGGCTACTAGGGATAGCTGGTCGTGTCATTTCGTGGCCAGTTGGTGTTCATGGATGCGAGTTGTTAGCTGTCTTCCTGTTTGTCCTATGTAGTGTTTTGTGCAGTTCTTGCATGGGATTTTGTACACTACATTGGTTTTGCTCATGCTGGGTATTGGGTCCTTTGTCCTGGTGAGTTGTTGTCCGAGAGTGGCTATTGGTTTGTGTGCTGTTATGAGTCCTAGTGATCACAGCAGTCTGACTGTCAGTTGAGAAATGCTCCTGATGTATGGGAGTGTGGCCAGTCCTTTGGGTTGTGGCATGTCCTCATTTCGTTGTCTTTCCCTGAGGCATCTGTTGATGAAATTGTGCGGGTATCCATTTTTGTTGAATGCCTTGTATGGGTGTTCTTCTTCCTCTTTTTGTAGTTCAGGTGTACTGCAGTGTGTTGTGGCCCTTTTGAATAATGTCCTGATGCAACTTCGTTTGTGTGTGTTGGGGTGGTTGCTTTCATAGTTCAGGACTTGGTCTGTGTGTGTGGCTTTTCTGTATACCTTCGTGGTGAATTCCCCGTTCAGTGTTCTTTGTACCATCACGTCAAGGAATGGGAGCTGGTTGTCCTTTACTTCCTCTCTCGTGAATTGGATTCCTGTGATTGTGGCATTGATGATCCGGTGTGTGTTCTCTATTTCTGTGTTTTTAATGATTACAAAGGTGTCGTCCACGTATCTGACCCATAGTTTGGGTTTTAGTTGCGTTAAAACTGTTTTTTCTAACCTTTGCATTACTGCTTCTGCTATCAGTCCGGAGATCGGTGAGCCCATGGGTATTCCGTTAATTTGTTCATATATCTGGTTGTTGAATGTGAAGTGTGTTGTGAGCATACATCAGGAGCATTTCTGAACTGACAGCCAGACTGCTGCGACCACTAGGACTCATAACAGCACACAAACCAACAGCCACTCTCAGATAACAACTCACCAGGACAAAGGACCCAATACCCAGCATGAGCAAAACCAATGTAGTGTACAAAATCCCATGCAAGGACTGCACAAAACATTACATAGGACAAACAGGAAGACAGTTAACAACCCGCATCCATGAACACCAACTGGCCACGAAATGACACGACCAGCTATCCCTAGTAGCCGTACACTCAGATGACAAACAACATGAATTCGATTGGGACAACACCACTATTATAGGACAGGCCAAACAGAGAACAGCCAGGGAATTCCTAGAAGCATGGCACTCATCCACAAATTCAATTAACAGACACATCGACCTAGATCCTATATACCGGCCACTGCAGCGAACAGCTACTGACAATCGGAAGCGGCAGATTCAAACCAGTATAAATGCTGGAGGAATCAGCACAGAAGTGCTTCACAGGATGTTCACAAGCACTGAAGATGTCACCTAGACAGGGGATGAAACGTTTGCAAGAAAAACCTCCCAGCTCGGCGAACAGAACCACAACAACGAGCACCCGAGCTACAAATCTTCTCACAAACTTTGGTTGGGTTTTCCCCGGCAATTGACAACAGTTTCATTTTACCCTTTTCCAGATTTCTATTTAATTCAAATTTCACCATCTGCTCTGGCAGGATTTAAACCAAGGTTCCCAGAACATTACCTGATTTTCCTGGATTATAGGTCATGTGATAATCACGTAAAGTCATTGCCTTCCCAAAACATGATTTAACCTGATTCTGGTCTGTGGATCATTTCTCCACTGGATGATGATTTATCTCATTTATATACCACATATTGGATATTGCTTCTTGTTTTTGGCCAGTTTCGTTAAATAGATGACAATGTATCTCTTCAATTTCCTTTGCTCAGGAGTGCTAACTGTAATAGTTTTCCACACAAGCATTTGGAGAACATCTACTCTAATGAAAGTTCACCACAGCTGTTCTGTTGATTACAAGATATTTTCATCCTTGTAGCAGCAAAATTTCCTGGGTGAAGTGATATATTGCCAATTGAGGACGTATTCTTCTTTTTACAATATCCTGGATGCTTGGATGAAATGGATTCTTCTTCATAACTGTGCTCTGCATCTGTGGGCATTGGCCTGAGAGAAATGGAGTTACAATTGGCTCATCTCCTTCGATTTGTTAGTTGACATGGATGTTTTCAGTCACCTGTTGTGGCTGATTACTGGTGAAGTAGAATTTTCCAGACTCTCAGTTGTATCACTGAACAACATTGCTCACCGAGTAATACCTCTATCACTGGCCTTGAAATTTCTGTTTCAGAAGACTGAAGATTGTTGAAAATTTCTTCCAGTCATATAAAATCTGTGACTTCATCTGTCGACAATATGAAATAACTCTTGTCTTCCAATCTTACTAGATTCTTTCTTTTGTTTGTTCTAAGATTCCAGAAATATTCAAATCCCTCCAGTGTGGAAACAGGCCCTTCAGCCCAACAAGTCCATAGGAATCCTCCAAAGAGTAACCCACCCAGACCCATTCCCCTATTACTCCACATATACCCCTGACTAATACACCTAACCTACACATCCCTGAACACAATGGGCAATTTAGCATGGTCAATTCACCTAACCTGCACATCTTTGGATTGTGAGAGGAAACTGGAGCACCCAGAGGAAACCCACACAGACACCGAGAGAATGTGCAAACTCCACACAGTCGCCAGTGACTGGAATTGAACCTGGGTGCCTGGTGCTGTGAGGCAGCAGTGCTGACCATTGAGCCACCGTGCTGCCCTGGAATCTACTGGAATAAAGCCAAAATACTGCACATGATGGAAATCTGAAACAATCACATAGAGTGCCAGAGAGAAGCTCAGCAGGTCTGGCAGCATCTGCAGTGAGAGAAAAACATAAGTAATATTTTGTGTCCGGTATGAACTTTCTTCAAAATGTTAACTCTGTTTCTCTCTCCACACATGTTGCCAGGTCTGCTAAGTTTCTCCAGTATTCTCTGTGATTGCTTGAATCATCTGTCAGTCATCATTGGGTTGTTCCTAGAGTGATGTTTGAACAACTGTTTGTTTCCAGATCAGTTATTCCCTGGAAAGTTGTTAATCTCCTTCAACTCTTCCATGTGGGACCATCAGTATTTATGCTGAAACTGTGTCTTGTTTTTGCATATCTTCTCAAAGTAATCCAAACTTGTGCAGTTTAGATGAATTGGCCATGCAGAATTGCCCATAGTGTTCAGGGAAGTGTAGGTTAGGTGCATTAGTCAGGGGTAAATGTAGAGTAATAAGGTAGAGGGAATGGGTCTGTGTGAGTTACTGTGTGGGAGTGATGGTATGAGCTTGTTGGGCCGAATGGCTTATTTCCACACTGTAGGGATTCTGTTATTCTAACCTACAGGGTTAGAGGTATAGCAATCTTGTGTGATGGCTGAGCACTCTCCGTGTCTATGATGCTTTGTTATCCCCAATGTTAACACTGATTCTTACCATCAAATACTTAGTTTGTTTTCTGTGCTTATTTGTCACATGATTTTTTAGAGCCTGCATAACCTTGTAAAATGAGTAGACTGTGTTGTTTTCTTGATGTGGGATTGGTCTTCTTTTCTCAGGATTTGTCTACGAGTCTTTCTGATTTCATTTACAACACTTCCACTGAACATAACAGTATATCACCCGCTCAGATTCAAATGTGATATTTAATTTTAAAACCTTGGCATGATAATCATTCTTGTATTCTGTATATTTCTTCTCTTCCTGTGGAAGTATTATCTTGCTTTATTTGTTTATGGGATGTTGACATCACCAGCCAGGTCAGTATTTGTTGTCCATCATTACTTGCTTTGGAGAATGTCATAGTTAACTTCCTTCTTAACTGGAGTTGCCTCCTCAAAGCAGTGTGTACTCGACAGTACAGTATTTTGCTTATTTGTCAGTCTTTTTAAACTTTGTATTGCTGTAACATTGTATGAAATTCTCCAATAGAGCTTTAAAATGTTAACTGACCTGGAATCAATCACGTCTTTTAACATTTAGATTCCTGTTTCTTTGACTCCGTCCCTTTATATGTCATGCTGAGGTTTTCTGCACTTTTCAGAGTCTCCCGTCTTTTCAGTGATTAAGGTGATGGTTCCCCACTATTTCCAGATTCATTCACCAGATGGTTTGAGTGAAGGGACAACCTTTAAAAACGGAAAGAGGAGGAATTTCTTCAGCCAGAGAGTGATGAATCTGTGAAATTCATTGCTACAGAAGGCTGTGGAGGCCAAGTCATTGAGTGTATTTATGATAGAATTAGATAGATAGATTCTTGGTTTGCAAGGGTATCAGATGTTATAAGAAATGGCAGTAGAATAGTGTTGAGAAACATTTCAATCCATGGTTGAATTGGTGGAGAAGGATGGTGGGCCAAATGGCCCAATTCTGCTCCTCTAACTTATGGTCTTAAGGGATTTTTTTCTACATCTTCTATAGGCACAATGGATATTTTGCCACTTTCCATAGTTTAAAACAACAAATAGTCTTCTACAAAGATTTTTAAACAAAAATCTGGCTGCAACATTTATAAATCTACCTGTCGAAATAATGATGTAATTACTATGTCCCAGTCCTTTTAAGTTTTAGTTTCTCCTGACTTTTCTACTTCTCCAAGACCCTTTCAGAGATTTCCTTAAATTTGCTTTCTTTCCAGCTTAAACTGACTTGGACAGCCTCCTGAATCTGTAACCATCCTGTAAAATTCCTTTCTTTTACCCTTCCTCTTCAGCTGTGCCTCTTGTAGCTTATTTTTGATGGCGACAATGCTCTGCCTGACAGCTGAGAATGGTCTTTTTCACTTGCTTGCCTTCTCTTCCTGGATTTTACATAATCTTTGTAAAGTCTATCCCCGCTTCCTTTCAGGATATCAAACTTTATTTCGAATGCCTTCTCTTGCTCCCTTCAAATCTGCCATTGCTAAGATTTGTCTTTCTAATGGTGCATTGCTTTTCCCTCTTTCCTTAACCCAGTTGCCCTTCCTTGGGCTCTTACTAGCTTCCTGTTTGCCTTTTGAATGCTGGGCTTGACCTATTGCTGCTGCAGTCACTTTCTCTCATATTTTCAGAGCTGTAAGGTTGTTAAAGTGGTAAATTCACTTGCCTTCAACCGCTTCATTTCTTCTGGATAGTCTTTTCCTTGCGGCGAGCATCTCTGCATGAAATTTAGATCTACACCACAACTTACCATTTTGCTATGCCACATAGGTATTATGGACCAGACCAAACACATCAAAATATATTAAGAAGATAGTCTGGACCCTAACTTTTTCTTATATAAAGGTAAGGTGTAGGATATTGCATTCTAGATGCAATTCAATTGGTCAAACTACTAAGCTTGAAATAAAACACACTTTTTTCATAAATTATAATTATAGTGCAGACAAAATAAAAATAATTCAAAAGAATTGTAACTCTTAAAATGCTTAACAATATTATATATATATATAAAAAATATATATTAACAACTACTAATTAACTGCTCCAATATAGTAACATCCCATAAATACATTGGCAAAGGCAAATTCAATAAAAAAGATTTTCTCACATGCAATTTTAGCAGCAGGATGAGAACCCCAGTTTTAGCTGTAACAGAGAGAGGAATAAGAGTTTTCACATCCAGCTTCAAGATTCCAGCAACTGCTGAAAGGTAATTTTTTTTTAAATATCCTGCTCCTGTAGAAGCTTGACCCCACCCATTCAGGCTGTTTCTATTGTTCCGATTTTTTTAAAAGACCCAAGGCCTCACACACTGTTTATTTTTATTAGCTTTAGAGCAGATTGCTCATCACCTTTGTCTCGGCCTTTTTTCATTTGAAAAAGCAACAGAGCAAAATATACCTCTTAAAGCCATGGCATTATCACAGTTGGAAAACAAGTTCTACTTTTCCCAGTTATCACAAAAGTTAAAGACTTTAGAGAAATAGGCAATGTTTCCTAACTTATTTGATTTTCAGACCCAGCTTGATAGAAAGCATTGGCCAGATTTCTGCACTTAATTTCTGAGTATACCAGGATTCTGTACTTAACGTCTGATGGTCACCTCTTATCGAAGCCCACCATGGGATGCAAAATGTTGCCTAGTTCCCCCTTAAAACAAGTTAGACAACTGAAATCAGAATGTGAGGAATGAACTTCCCAAGGTGTTCCACAATACCAAAGCAATCAAATCACAACAAACGCAAGCCAGCACCTGTGCAAAACCGAGCCAACTTTATTAGGAAATATGTCACAATAGCTTTTACTGCAAAACAATACTACCTCTAAGGCGAAAGTGAAGATTGCAGATGTTGGAGATCAGAGTCAAGATTAGAGTGGTGCTGGAAAAGCACAGCAGGTCAGGCAGCATCCGAGGAGCAGAAAAATCGACGTTTTGGGCAGGAGCTCTTCATCAGGAATGAGGCTGGGAGCCTCTGCGGTGGACAGATAAATGGGAGGGGTTGGGGCTGGGGAGAAGGAATAAATGGGAGGGGGTGGGGCTGGGGGGCAAGGATAAATAGGAGAGTGGTGGGGCCTTCTCCCCAGCTCCACCCTCCTCTCATTTATCTCGCCACCCTGGAGCCTCCCAGCCTCATTCCTGATGAAGGGATCCTGCACGAATTTCTAATCATATTCAACCCTTAAGCTTACAATACTTCTTGAGTCTCTTGTAGATTTGAGCACACTCTCTCTCTCTCTCTCTCTCTCATACACACACACACACACACACTCTCTCTTTGTGGGACTGAGATACTGCTTTCTCTCTTACCCTCTCTTTCTCTGGATAGTCAGCAAGTCCCTGTCTTTTACCATTCTGGCCTCTGAGGAAGAGCCAAAAGGGTCCAAGAGATCAGTCTGTGGGTAAACTCTATTTTTATACCTTTTTGGATGTTCCTTTTGAAAGTTCCTTTTCTGGAACTTTCTATAGTTCTGGTGAATCAGGAAGACCTCAGTATGAAACATTGTTAATCATTTGGATAGCTTGTTACTCTTTGTTTGTTTGTGTTGCAGGTCCTAGTGCCTTTCTGTCTGGGTCCTCCTTTTTTATTGGTTGGTAAATTGTTGGGGATTTGTCTGCCCAGGATAACTGTTTCTTTTCGCATGATGCTAATGTCATTCAAACCTCACTGCTGTGTTTGCGTTGAGCCTGGTGCCTTGCTATTTGTTCAAGTTAGCAAACAATTGTGTTTTAGCAGCAGTCTGTTCAATATAGCATTATCGCGATTTCTGCTACTGGGACCACATTGTATATGCCACCTCTGCCAGTATGTGGTTCTGAGTGAGGATAGTTTAGGACAATTCACTGCCACCCATCATCCACCAGCTATGCTTTGCCCACAGCTTGTCTGATGATCATTTACACAGTAGAGCCTGTACAGAAGAGACATTGTTCTTAGATAACAACAAGATGGCTTATTGGACAATAGCAAGAAATACAATATATGACTAGCCAAGTATAATTATTAGGAATCACGGGAACTATATTAGTCACATGTGTTCCCTACAAATGCTAATGTAGAACTCATGGTCTCCATCCACAAACTCTATGTGACACCCTCAGAAGTAGTAGAACTCTGTGAAATGAGAACGTTAAGTTTTCTGAACCATTACCATACACGACAAAGGTTTCCAACAACAGACACTAATTACCTCAAAATACTAAGTTCAATGCCAAACATTTACAGAAGATAAAATAAAGAAAATAGTGGAAAATAGGTCGAAGAGAGGGTGATAAAAGAGACAGAAATGCTATAAACACTTTTTAAGTGACTTTTATAATCAATAAGATCGTTAAAAAATAACACTACACATGTATAAGATTGTTTGACAGTAATTAAGACATACCATGGCATTAAATATTCACTTACACATGAATGGATGAAACTTAAAGTTTTCTGGTGTGCATAGCAGGTATCACACATATAGTGCAAGTTCACACCTGGCTTGTCATTAAGTTTCTTGACAAGCTACTGTTAAACTGTACCATCTGGAATAGCAATGTACATCAGACAATTCCTTTCTGATTTTTGCATTTAATTGCACATGTACAGATCCCACAATTTACTGCTCAATTTACACCTTAAAATCACTGAGTGTGATAGCTTCACAGTGATTTTTACCAAAAAATCTGGTAATTGTCATGGGGTCAGTCAACTGAGGTTTTGTCTATGTTCTCATTCTTGTGGATATAAACGTATCAGACAGAGGACAACACATACAGTACTCAGCACCATTGTTGGGTATGGGACTCACTGATGAAAGGGGGAGCATAAAATTGATTGTCCCATTAAAAGGTAACATGATATTTTAATGACTATTTTGCATGCAATGAAAAATCAATTTAAAGGGAGGTTTCCAGGTGAATGAGAGATCATAAAGCATTGGTTTTGCAGAAATATATTTGGCTAAAATAAGAGAATAATTATGTCAAACTGATGACCATAACTTCACTTCTTTAATCAATGTGGGCATTGCAGTCAAGGCTGACATTGGGTACCATTCCAGTTGCCCTTGAACTAAGTGCTAAGCGATATCAGAGGGAGGAAGGGTTTGGAAGGATATGGGCCAAATGCTGGCAAATGGGACTAGATCAGCTCGGATATGTAGTCGGTGCGGACAAGTTGGACTGAAGCATCTGTTTCTGTGCTGCTTAAATCTATGACTCTATGAAATTTACCGTTTAAACTTTTTGACGTATTTCCCTGATTAGAAGGTGGCAGCATTTATTTTTCTTTGATTCACTTGTGGGCTATGGGCATCTCTGGCTTGCCACCATTTATTGCCCATCCCTAGTTGTCCTTGAGAAGGTGGTAGTGAGCTGCCTCCTTGAACTGTTACGGTCCATGTGCTGTAGGTATACTAACAATGCCCTCATAGATGGAAATCCAGGATCTTGACCCAGCAACAGTGAAGGAATGGTGATATATTTCCATGTCAGGATGATAAGTGGTTTGGAGGGGAATTTGCAGATGCTGGTGTTCTCATGTATCTGCTGTCTTTGTCCTGAGGAGGGAAGTGGTTGTGGGTTTAGAAGGAGTTGTCTAAGGATCTTTGGTGAATTTCTACATTGCATCTTGCAGATAGAACAAACTACTGCTGCTGAACATCAAGAGTGAAGGGAGTGGATGTTTGTGGATGTGGTGCCAATCAAGTGGATGCTTTGTCCTGGATGGTGTCAAGCTTCTTGAGTATTATTGGCAGGCAATGGTGAGTCAGCAAGGGACATAAAGGTCACAGTATAAGACACAATGCCTGATGGAACTTGATGTGAATAAATGATTCATGGCTTTTGCTCACACATCCTACCATCACCCTCCATTATGCTGACTGACCCACCCTTAATTATCCTCCAATCCAAATATTAGCACAGTCTCCAACCTCTGCTGTGCAAGTTTGTGGATTATTGATGAAGGGCTTGTGCCCGAAACGTGGATTCTCCTGCTCCTCAGATGCTGCTTGACCTGCTGTGCTTTTCCAGCAGCACACTCTCGACTTTGATCCCCAGCATTTGCAGTCCTCACTTTCTCCCTGTGCAAGTTTGTTTAACATACAAAGCAGATGACAATAATTCTGGACACCCTTCAAGGTACACATTAGAGAGGGTTCAGAGAGTGCAACCATATCTTTTAATAAGCATGCGGTTTGCTTGACCAATGTAATGAAATCCATGGGATGTTGAGGAAGCTGAATACTGAGGGAGCCACACCAGTGTCATCAGCGAGGTATTGATCTTAGTCGAGAGAGTGATGCTGGAAAAGCACAGCAGGTCAGGCAGCACCCGAGGAGCAGGAGAATCAATGTTTCTGACACAAACCCTTCATCAGGAATGAGGTTTGTGGACCGGGGTGGGGGGAGGGGACAAGAGATAAATGGTTGGGGGGTGGGGTTAGGGGAAGGTGGCTGAGAATGTGGATAGATGGGAAAGGTAGTGGATAGGTCAAGAGGGCCATGCTGAGTTGGAGGCTTGGCACTGGGATATGGTGGGGGAAGGGGAAATGAAGAAACTGACGAAATCCACATTAATCCTGTGTGGTTGCAGGATCCCAAGATGAAAGTTGAGGTATTCTTCCTCCAGATGTTGGGTCATTAGGGTTTGGTGATGGAGGAGGCCCAGGACCTGCATGTCCATGGTGGAGTGGGAAAGGAGTTGAAGTTTTCAGCCATGAGGCAGTGGGGGTTGGGTGGTAAGTGTGTTCAAGAGATATTCTCTGAAATGATCATCAAGTTGACGTCATGTCTCTCCGATGTAGAGGAGACCACATTGGGTGCAATGGAAACTGTCGATGATGTGTGTGGAGGTACAGGTAAATTTCTGCTGGATGTGGAAGGATCACTTGGGGCCTTGGACAGAGGTGAGGGGGAGGTGTGGGCACAGGTTTGGCATTCCTGCAGTGGCAGGGGAAAGTGCCGTGAGTGGATTTGACAAGGGAGTAGTGGAGGGAATAGTCACTCTGGAACGCTGATATGGGTGGGGAAAGAAATATATCCCTAGTAATGGGATCTGTTTGTAGGTGGTGGAAGTGGTAGAGGATGATGCGGTGTGTATGGAGGTTGGTGGGGTGGAAGGTGAGGACTGGGAGGTTCTGTCCATGTTGCTTTGGGAGGGATGGGGTTCAAGGTGGAGGTGCGGGAAGTGGAGGAGATGTACTGGAGGGTATTGTCGACCATACCGGGGGGGGGCGGAAATTGCGGTCTTTGAAGAAGGAGACCATCTGGGATTTTCTATGGTGAAATTGATTATCCTGGGAACAGATGCAGTGGAGGCAGAGGAGTTAGGTGTAAGGGATAGCATTTTTACAAGACATAGGATGGGAGGAGGTTAGTCTAGGTAGTTGTGGGAGTCCATGGGTTTGAGGTAGAGGTTGGTCACCGGAGATGGAGATGGAGAGGTCTAGGAAGGGGAGGGAGGTGTCCAAGATGGTCCAGGTGAATTTGAGGTCGGTGTAAAAGGTGTTACTGAAGTTGATGCACTGTTCAACCACCTCATGGGAGCATGGGTAGTGCTGATACAGTCATCAATGTAGGGGGAGAAAGGGTGGGGGATGGTGCTGGTGTAGCTGCAGAAGATGGACTGTTCCATGTACCCAACAAAGATGCAGGTATAGCTGGGGCCCATGCTGGTGCCCATGGGCTACCCCTTTGGTTTGGGGGGAAGGGGGAGGATTGGAAGGAGTAATTGCTGAGGGTGAGGACCAGTTCAGCCAAGCGGATGAGGGTGTTGGTGGAATGGTACTGGATGGGGCGGTGTGAGAGGAAGAAACGGAAAGCTTGGAGACCTTTGTCATAGCAGATCAATGTGTACAAGGACAGCATGTCCATGGTGAAGATAAAGTGTAGGGGACCAGGGAAACAAACATCTTGGAGGAGGTGAAGGGCATTGGTGGTGTCCTAAACGTAGGTGGGGAGTTCTTGGACTAAGGGGGACAGGATGGTGTCAAGGTATGCAGAGATGAGTTCAGTGGGACAGGAGTAGGCTGGGACAATGGGTTGACCGGGGAAGTCAGGTTTGTGAATCTTAGGAAGGAGGTAGAATCGGACGGTGCAGGATTTGTGGATGATGACGTTGGACGTTGTGGTTAGGAGATCCTCAGAGATGATAAGTTTGTGGATGGTCTGGGAGATGATGGTTTGGTGATGGGAGTTGTGGTCGTGGTCAAGGGGGCAGTAGGAGGATGTGTCTGTGAGTTGGCACCTGGCTATTGTTCATAACATGCTCCTGGCTGAGTGCACGCTTAGAGGGTAAATATCCAATGGTTGCAGCCCAATTGCACATTAATAGAGTGGTACCTCTCCTTGTTGATAAAAGATGCATGCTGATCCTTATCATTCACAATGATCCTCAACCTCCCATTCCACCTCACCACCCCCCCATCACAACTGACTCTCATCCTCCACACGTTTGCCCTTAAGCTACCAGCGATGAGTCACTTCCTTGATCCACACCCACTTCCAAGAAAATCTGAGTTGGGAAGCAGGCAGTTCCAGTTAGTTCACCTTCCCCTTTCATTTGCTCAGCATCCATTACATTTCTAACTCCTCCCAGTTACAGAGTCAAAGAGTCATAGAGTTGTACAGCACAGAAACAGAATCTTCAGTCCACTTGTCCATGCTGACCAGATATCCTAACCTAATCTAGTTCCATTTGCCAGCATTTGGCCCATATTCATGTCAACACTTCCTATTCATGTACCCATCCAGATGCCTTTTAAATGTTGTAATTGCACCAGCCTCCATTTCCTCTGGCAGCTCATTCCATACACACACCGCCATCTGCATGAAAACGTTAGCCTTGAGACCCTTTTTAAATACTTCCTCTCTCACCCTAAATACCCCCAACCCAGGGAAAATACTTTGTCTATTTACCCTATCCATGCCCCTCCATGTTGTTTAGTGTTGCCATTCCCTGGCTCCATCTAAAAATACAGAAAAACAAACTGAAACATAGAATATGAAAGCAGAAAGATGAACAAATAAAGCAACGGTATTCAGCTTTATGATCCATCTTATTAAATGCACTGTCTTAGGCCATGGGCCTGGTGGCCTGGTAGCAGCTCCCTTTGCTGCTGCCACTGCTGAATGAAAGTTGCCATCCTTCGATGCCAACTCACCTCCACCAATGCCCTTACCACTATGAGTCCTCCCAATGCAGATACCGTTGATGCTGCTGGGTACCACTAGGCCAAAATTGACTCCACCTCCACCACGAGTCCGCTGAGAGCCCACCTTGCCCTTGCAGCCACTGGGCTGAAACTCGCCCCTGCTCCCACCTCCACAAATCTGCACAGTAGATGCCTTCGGGAAACTAAGCCCCGTCTCTGCCACAGCAATGATGCATCGTCACTCAAGACCACTTTGTCAAATGCTGCTGGGCCCACTCACTGCCGCCGATGGATGCTATCACCGTGACAGAGTTCGTCACAAGAGAAATGTAAAATAAAAAGAGGAAAAAAGCACAAAACGGGAATAAAAAAAAGAGAAGCAAACAGAGTGGGTGAACCCAGAGGACAGAAGCTGTACTCCACCAAAGACTGCCTTTCCTACATTTGTGTCAACTGAAAATTTAGTCACCATACACACTTTCAGTCCATTCATCCAGATCTTTAATATAAATTTCAAAATGAGTTGAGACGCTGGCACCTATGGTTCACCACTTGTGACATCCTGCTTGCTTGAAAAAGACTCATTTCTGATGAAAGGTCAAAGACCTGAAATACTAACAGTATTTCTGTCTCTGCACAGAAGCTGCTAGACCTGCTAAATATTTTCAGAACTTTCTCTATTACCAGCATCCTCAAGTATTTTTCTTCGGCGTTAAGGTGAAGTGAGATGGGAAGTTGCCCACTTAGAGTAAAATGAATAATATAGCTGGCCTGAACAGACTATGCTCTAAATTCCACATAACTTTGTTAATTGAGATAATTGTGACCCAGATTTAGAATCCGTTAGGAGGCTCATCAAAACAGACTGGGGAAGGCTCAGCTCATACATTCCACATGCTGTTGGAAGCAATATTGTTGTTCATCCATGTTGTTCACCATCTTAGCATTTCTGACTAAACGACTAACTTGAAATGATTTTCTTTCCCCCAACAAGGTAATAAGGGCACACCAATGAATCAAGTTCTTGTTTCTTGTTAAGGAGGAAATATTATTTAAACCATTCCGTCTGTGAATATTTTGTGCACTATTAGCTTGGGAGTTTAGCCTACATCAAACAAGATCGGTAGAATTTCTTCTAACTTTATAGCTGTGTTGCAAATCGTCCTAGAATGTAACCTGTCAGAAGCCTGTCACAGCTAATCAGGAACAAAAAGGTGGCCTGCTCCTGGGAACAAATGAATAAGGTGTCATGAGCATGTCTGCTGTAATTAATACTGCATGTTGCGTTTATAGGCATTAAGTACAGGTTTCGGTTTTTGCTATTATTTCCTGACTATTATATCAAAAGTGACTCATTTACTCCCACACAGCATTTTGTCAGCATAATGATATGCTTTTTAAAAAAAACTTTCCAATTCTGGGTGCCCATGCAGACTAATTATTAATTACTTAGTGTTCAAAAAAATAGTAAAAGTTTTGAAATCTAATTCCTGCTTATAACGTGTTGGATTTTTCAGATAATTTCCAATTGATGTTGGTAGAATGCAGTATTGATTCTGAATCTTACCAGTCTATTTAGTGAAGTCACTGTTTGGGGTAGCAAATTCAAAAAGGCATGTACTGCAGTAGTCATTTAAATATTTTGCCTCCTTAGAACATTTACAAAAGCATTCAAAAAGGAAGGTTTTTTTGTCAGAAAGGAAAGGAAAAATAATGTTGTGTTGTCACCTCCAGCAATACAAATTTTATTGTGAATCGTTCCTGCAAATTCTTTTCATCACAGTGGTCCTTTGCTTAGCCCAGACAAGAGGCATTTGTAAACAGAAATTTAGTTGAACAAAATAAATTCCTGGAAATAACTGTGGTCAACTAAAAATATTGTGGAAGATTTACTGTTGTGGAATAGTGCCATTTTTAATAGCAAAAGGAAATTGTGTCTTAGATGGTCATATAGTGGACCATCAGAACTCATTACCTGGCAAATAGATGTTAGGGACCTCTGTGCTGCTCCTGGCCCAGGGTCCGAACTAAACACAGCCCCTTTAGCCCCAAGCCCTGTTTATACATCCCTCATGTCCTGCATCCCGCATCCAAATTCTCTTTCCTTCTGGAAGCCTGATGTTCCTATGAACTGAAACTTAACCATGTGTGTGTGTGTGAAGTTAATGGATCAACTGTTATCTGCTGTATGTGACAGTCTGGGGATCTGACTTGATTCAGTGATAAAAGATTCAATAATGCTAGATGCCACAGAATTGCAGAAGGGTACTTGTAAAGAGGAGGCCATTTGATCCATCATGCCTGCATTAGCTGGCCAAACTTCATGTCATTCTCCTGCCTTTTCTCCATATCCTGCACGTTATTTGAAAAGAAACAATCACCTGTTGTCCTCTTGTATGCCACATTTTCCTAAGAATAATAGTAGGTCTTTGATCTTGTTCTGCCATTCAATCAGATCATGAATATTCAGTAACTCAACTTCAGTCACCTTTCTTTAAAACATAGATCACCTTAAACTTTGATAATCCTACCTAACAAAATTCAATTGATCTCATTTTTGTAAATGTTGAGGGAAGCAACTAAATTCATTACTATTGCACCTGCATTAGACCTATAATATATTCTCATACCATGACAATAATATTAATTGGAATGGTTCAAGCATTAACAAGAAGGGTTGGTGGTGATAACATAGCTGTAACACCACTGAATTAGTTATCCAGAACCTAGGGTAGCATTGTGGGCATTATTCCCACAATGACGAATGTTGGAATTTGAATTCAATAAAGAAGTCTGGAATACAAAGCTAATGGCAACCTTGTAACTACTGTTGATTGTCATTAAAAATACATTTGGTTCACTAATGCCCCTTTGGGAAGCAAATCTGTCTTCCTTACCTGGTCTGGTGTACATGTGACTCCAGACCCACAGCAACGTTTTTCACTCTTAACTGCCTCTAGGCAATTAGGATGGGCAATAAATGCTGGCTGGAGCAGTGACACTCACATTCCATGAACAAATGAAAAGAAATGCTCCGTGACAAGACATTTTTAGTAACTTTTACTTTATCACATGTTAACAAGCTGGGACTTGTGGAATACTCTTCAAATATTCAAATTAAGGCATGTGCATTACAACAACAGTATTCCAAGTTGAGACCATACTGTCAATATCAATATCTTCATCCAATATATTGTCTTGAAAGAGATTCTGTAAGTAAGGCAGGTGACATCTTTATCTGTTGCTGTCGTTTTACCTTTTTATTACATAAATATTACCCTTCAATAAGGTTGATACATGATTTATGCTCTGTTCAAGTATTCCTTGTCCCTAAATCTAAGATGCCCAGAGTTACATCTTATAGTGTAAGCATTGCTGGTAAAACAGCTTATTATTTAGCAAGTCTTATTTACCAATGTATTAGATTACATTGTGAATAAGATAATATTTCCATTCATGGTGCAAAATTGCAACAAAAAGGGACTGGGATGCCTATTATGTAAGGAAATGTTTATAACAGCTTTCACAACTTTAGGATATCCCAACATTGTTATAGCCATTGAAATGCTCTTTAAGTTTTGTCTGTATTGGAATATAAGGAAGTGAAAATAATTGATTTATTCATAGCAACTCCCAGAAATAATAATTAGGTATACGATCAGATAATCGATTATTTTCATGGTGTTGGTTGAGAAATAAATAGATTCTGGAACAACTATGATAATCTTTCATTAGTGCATATTTATGTCATCTTGAAATTGTGGTCTGGGTCTCATTGCACATGGATAGTGATTCCTCAATGCTGCATTGACTGTCAGTCTGAAGTATCTGGTGTAGGTCATGAAACAGCTGAATTGAGCTACCATTGAGCCAGTGAACTATTATTGTGATGATTGATAAATTAAGTAAACATTTCATATTTATTGCATACGAGAAAAGATCTGCTGGTGAGGAAGTTGTTATTCAATCCTATTTTAGCAAGCTGTTTTATTTTTATGGTTTTGGACAATATTAGTAACCCCTGAAGGAATAATGGCTTGAAATGCCTGCCTGTTATCTGATACACAATTATACATTGCCAGTTATTGTTGCTATAAATGCATTCATAGAGTTTTCTTCCACTTTGTATCTCTTATTTTCTCCATGATTCCCTCCTGTTTGTATTTTATAAATCTGTTATTCTTGGAAATAATTCACCATGAAACTCAAAATACTAGCCAATGGAAACCTTCACAACAATGTTTATTATGGTGCTGCAAATTGCAACAAAGGATGTTTTTTAAATTTCCCTGCAGGCATCTTTTGGTGGGCCGGAAAGTAATTTGAAATAGCTGTAAAAAAATCAGCATAGGTCTACCATTATTACCTGGGTCATAGATATGAAATATTTATGGATGAAATATGAACCAAATTACTTTATAAAGAATCAAATTTTCTTTTATGCTGCTCATAAATAATGCTTATAATCAAACTAAACATTGCATATGGCGTATCTAGCTATCTTCCTCATATTTTAAAATATTTTTCACATGTGTCTCATTTTCTTTACTAATATCATGCATTTGACTTCATTAACATGAAAGCCATAGTGGTCTACAACATAGAAAAAAGGCCCTTTTGCCCATTATATCCATACTGGTCAAACACAACCACTTATGTATTCCAATCCCATTTTCAAGTGTTACGTCTTAGTCTAACAACAGAATTGTTTTTGTGATAAGACTCATGATACAAAATTATTAGAATCCTGGTGGTGTGGAAACAGTTAATTCAGCCCAACAAGTCCACACTGATCCTCTCACCCAGACTCACCCACCTACCCTGTATTTCCCATGCTTAATCCACCTAACTTGCACATCTTTGGACAATGGGAAGCAACCAGAACACCCAGAGGAAGCCCACTTAGATGCAGAGAAAATATGCAAATTCCACACAGACAGTAACCCAAGGCTGGAATTAAACCCTGGTGCTGTGAGGCAACAGTGCTAACCATTAAGCCACCATGCCACTCAATGTGACACATGTGAAAATCAAAAAATAGAGTGTTTATGGAATCCATGATTGATTGTTTGACCAACTGCATACATCGTTTCTTCTTTGGAAAACCAATAATGTTTACTTCAGAATGATTGGAGATGTTCAGACAGATCAATTAATGAAGTCAACATTTGTATAACATTCACACTATGCAAGTACCAGGCGATGACCACCTCAAATAAAAGACTCTCTAACCATCTCCCCTGGATATTCAAGGGCATTACCATCACTATCAACATCCTGGAGTTACCATTGATCAGAAACTGAACTAGACTAAGCATATAAATGCTGCAATTACAAAAACAGGTCAGAGTTTGGTAATTTGCAGCATGCAACTCACCTACTGACTCCTCAATGTCTCCCAGCGATTACAAGGAACAAGTCAGAAGTGCGATGGAATGCTTTCCAGTTCCTTGGAAGGTGCAGCTCCAACAACACTCAGGAAGCTTGAGACCACCTTCACTTCCTCCACCACCTACCGTGTATAATATCAGCAGTCTGTACATCAAGAAAATGCACTGCAGTAACTCATTGAGGCTCCTCTGAAGATAACTTACAATCACAGTCTCCACCAGCTAGAAAGATAAGGGCGAAAAATGCTTGGGAATACCACCACTTGCAAGTTTCCCTCCAAGCCACACACCATTCTGACAGAGTATTATATTATCATTGCCTCACTGTCTTTGGGTCAAAATTTTGGAACTCCCTCCCGCACAGTACTGTGAATGCAACTCCACGCAAAAGACTGCAGAAGTTCTAAAAGGCTCACCATCTTCTTTTTAAGGACAATTCAGGGTAGGTACCAAATGCAGGCTAGATTGAATTTAATCATGTTAAGTGTGAGGTGATGCATTTTGGAAGCAGTAGCAATACAAAGGAGTACTCAATGAATAGCAGGGAATTGCGAAGCTCAGAGGAACTAAAGGATCTTTAGTTGCTTGCTAGAGATCTCTGAAGGTGGAGGGAGACGTTAATGGAATAGTTAAGAAAGCACATGGGATGCTTGCCTTTATCAATCAAGGCATTGATTCAAAGTGTTCAAAGGTTATGTTGGAGATGTGCAGAATTATAGCTAGCCATGGCTGAAGTGCTATGTACAGTTCTGATAACCACACTATAGGAAGGATGTGATTACATTGCAGTAGGTAGAGTAGACATTCACCAGGATATTGTCTGGTATGGAGCATTTCAGCTTTGAAGAGAGGCTGGCTAAGCTCAGATTGTTTTCTTTGTAGCAAGGAAGGCTGAGGGGAGATCTGACTGGGGGTTTAAGAGTGTGAGGGGCATGGACAAGACGGACAGAAAGCAGCCACTCCGAGTAGAAGGATAAATGGTAAAGATCTATAATTATAAGGTGAAAGGCAGGAGGTTTAGACAGGATTTGAGGAAAATTATATTCATCCAGAGGGTGTTGAAAGTCTGGAATGCACTGCATGGGAAGGTAGTTGAGGAAGGTAATCTCACAACCTTTAAACTTTCCTTAAATGAACCCTGGAAGTATAGTAACACTCAAGACTATTGGCCTGGTGCTGGAAGGTGGGACTAGTGTATGTTGTACTCTACTTTTGGCAACATAGACTTGATGGGCTGAAGGGTCTCTTTTGTTCTGTATGATTCCATTTAAAAAAAATTAGTTCATCGCGAATTGCCCTTGAGAAGTTAGTGGTGAACTGACTTCATGACAACTGATTTGCTGGTTGGGTCATTTTAATTTAGATTCAAACACTTTGCTCTTGGCCTATAAATGAAACTGGGAACAGTAGATAGCCTGTTTGTAAAGAACATCGGTGTACAAGACAGGTATATGACAGTCTGGTTGTTTTATGGTCACCATCATTGACACTGGATTGATTGTTCCAGATTGATTTAATTAGTTGAAGTTAGATTTCTCAGCTGCCATCCTGGAATTTGAACTTAAGTCTTTCAATTTGACCCATAACTTAACTACAGTGCTAACCTCCTTAATATAGAAATGGATAGAATGGTTAAAAGTGAAGGATCGGTTCTGAAATGTTGAGAAAAATCATTGTGGTTTGGCTGGATTGTGAAGATTCTGAGGTTGGCAGGAATTATTAAATAGCTCACAATGTTGTTGCTACCATTTCAGATTATTATAAAGATTTTTTTTGTCCCTGAACACTTTCTTGGCAATTTGTATGGACGAAATCTTGCAGATTTAAAGGAGATGAGACAAGAGGCAGGAATAGCATTTAATTTGGCAGTTAAGATCTGATCTGTGACACCTTCCTGCCTCTACCTGAATTAAATTTGGGTTGAGCTTTCCAGCTCACTGTTAAGTAAATCACTGAAGTGGGTAATATGGATCACTTAAGAATCAGAACCCACTGATGCTGAGGTTAATACATATGCAAGCAGGCCTCTTAATATGATTCTTTCCTTGAGGTAAAAAGTGTGGTGGCTTATTGGCTTCTGGGAGGTGGGTCAATCAATGGTCATAGTGCTGTTGCTTCCTCCCCCTACCCAGCCCCTAAACAAATCATTTATGTATGCCATGGGTCCTTCATGTCTGGGATTGCACTACCAGTAGCAGCCACAGCCTTCTATGTGGCACTACTGAGTTTGGGAACTGCTGGCCGATATTTGGCTGGCATCTCATTTCAGGAGAGTTTTCAAGGCTGGGGGACCTGGTTCCAGATGAATGCCCACAGTGTCCATGGAATTGACAGATTGGCAAAAGATCTGGTGGGCGCTCATCTGAAGAGTCAGCATGCACATCTCTCTTCTTTGTCAGGCAGTACAGGATACACCCACCTACCCCAGAAAATTCTGTCTATGAGTGGACATCACTGCCTTCCAAAGTGACCACCCTTTGTAAAGGAAATAATCTATATCTCATCTTTCTTGTTTCTCAAGATGTTCCAAAATGCAGTCACTCATTGCACATTAACAAATACTATAAGCAGAGTTGACTGCAGGAACTGTAATCACAGCGCGATTTTTGTAAATAATATGGAGTTATGAAGCATTAAACAGGTAACTGTTTGAAGGATCATATAATTACAATAATGAAAGTCTGAATTAATTTTTATAAGGATTGTTTGAAGTAAGAAAACAATGTTTTGTGTCTGTAATGGCAGATTCAGGCAGTTTTGCACTGTTTTCAGGATTGACAAGTCATATGACAATGCAAACCAATGTTGCAAATAAAATGCTTCGTAAAATTAGAGTGATGTGCTGAATAGATACCAAAATAATTCATTTCTTTCACAATCTGTGGGAAATTCAATCATAATTACCAAAAGCCATCAATCAGCAATTGATCAGTGTAACAAATCTGTATATCAGATGACATCATCTGCTTTTTAAAGGTAAATGCAATCAAAATTGCTTGCTAAGTTTATTGAGAGACAGAGAACTTTAACTGCAAGAAAGAAACAAAAAGATCACGCTTGTTATAATGTTTCAGGAAAGCACCGAATCTGGTTTCTAATGGGTTATTTGCATTTCAGGTAGAATTTTGGGTTTTTTCAGCACTCCTGAGTTTGATAATGTCAAAATTAGTCAGAGACTCAGCTTGTGCTTCCTGCTGGAAGGTGCATTCATGCAGACAGCACATACAGGTAGGGATATGATAAGCTGCCATTCATGCTTGAACTGACAATCATTGTCAAGTTTCGCCCACAAGAAATGACTCCTGGTGGGTGGATCTCTGTCACGCAACCATTGCACCTCTTGAATAATCAGGAGAGGAAGTAAAAAGCAACAAAGGAAAAGGACTTCTATAGACACTTTCTATGGTTGAGATTGAATCAAATGAACTATCATTTAGGTCTCCTCATAGTCTTACTAACAACGTTAAACATTTGTCCATTTATCTAAGGTATAGGAGGGAGTTTAGCAAAGGTTCACTAGATTGATTTTGGGTATGGAGGAATTTTCTGATGAGGCAAGGTTGAGTAGGTTAGAAGGATGACAGGAAACCTCCTTTTAACAAATAAGATTCAACGGGGGTTTGAGAATGTTGATAAAGAATTTGTTTCCATTGTGGGAGAGACTAAGGCCAGAGAGAACAATTTCAGAGTGAGCACTAGCCCATTTAAGGTGAAGATGTGGAGTAATTCTTTTTCTCTGAGAAGGTAGTAAATTCTTTGTTGCAGAGGACTCTAAAGGTTGGGTTGGTAAGAATAGTCAAGGCTGAGATAAACAGATTATTAATCAATAAGGGAATCAAGGGTTATTGGAAAAGGAAAGTGGGGTTTGTGATTATCATGGAAGACATGATTTCATCGAATGGCTGAGCAGATGCATTGGAGCAAATGGCCTACTTCTGCTCCTATCTCTATGGTCTCATTTGCTAATGTAAATTGGACCTTATTACTATCATGCAGTAAACTACATCTTGCTTCAGAAGCTCAACACCATCTTGGACAAAGTAGCCCATTTGATTGGCACCATACCCACAAACATTCACCACCATGATTGATGCTCTGTAGAAGTATTATGTACTACCTATAAGATACATTTCAGAAATTGGCCAAGGCTTCCTATTTAGCACCTTCAAATCCCATGACCACGTCCATCTTGAAGAACAGTGCAGTAGATTTCATGACCTGCAAGTTCACCTCTTTACTTAGAAATAAATTGCCGTTTCTTCAGTGTCATTGGGTCAAAATTTTGGAATTCCCTCCCCAATGACATTGTGGGTTTACCTACTCTAAATAGATAGGAGCTAACACTGCAGCTCACCATCACTCTCTCAATGAAAATAGGTAAGGGCAATAAATGCTGGTCCTGCTGGCGATGCCCACAACCCATGAATGAGTTAGAAAAATGTCAACTGAGGCTTGATGAGGACATTAATTGATTATTTAAACAGAAACAATATGCAAGAGTTAACAAAAAAAGCAGAATAATGGAACAAAGTCATGGTGCTCATTTAGAGATATGGCGCAGATATGATGTAACATTTTAGTTATTCTGCCTTTGACATTGATCCAGCTCCCTCAGAGCCAGCTCTCAGAGTGAACAGAACCTCTGACACTCCTGTATAGATCTGTCAGCCAGGGCTCCCTGTTTGAACCAGATTAACAGCCCCATTCAGGGAACTCCTATTCTATGAGGTCAACCTGGCTAACCTTGTTACAGTCATCACAGTGATTATAAAAGCAAATTTCAATTTTGAGGTAAGAACATACATTTTCTGTACGTTAACAGTGCAATACCATAACACAAATGCATTTGTATGTTGTACAATTGTAATTTGTTTTAGTCATATGACATCATCTTTTTAGTATTAGTAGCCTTTAAAGCAAACCAAATGAAACATAGGATCAGAAGTGTCCAACTGAAATCGTGTGAGTTTTCATAGTTGTGATAAAGTCAGCTACGATAAAGTACAACAAAGAAAAATTAAAACAGCAGACTGCAGCTGGTTGACCCGGGATAACTGTTAATTTCAAAATCCCTAGTGCTGTGGAAATGAAAGATGATATGAGACAAAATTGGAATCTGTCTCAATGGGAACACCATGAGTTGGATCACGATTCAATAAGAAACCTGATCAAATAAAAGAGCAAATCTGTTATCAGTACTGCGGACAAGTGATACAGCATTCTAGACCTCACTGAGGAGTGGACAAGCCAGACTGAAGAAATTGTGGAGGTTTTTAAGTCAATGTTTTAATTCTGTACTCAGTAATATATGCAGAAATGCTATCAAAAACATCAAGGTCTGAGTTCAGGATGTAAATATTGCAGAGGGCTCATGACAAAAGATGAGAAAGCACGTCAAGTGAGGCAAAAGTTGTACTTTAAATGCAAGAACCTGAATCACTTTGTACACAAGTATTTAGCTGGAAGGAAACTTAGCAAACCTAGAAGGTTGACTGCAAGATAGATGTCAGATATTGCTGCTAATGAAGCACTGTATATCATACAACAGGTCAACATTGTCAGGTCTAAAGGTAAGAAGTGATTTGTGACTTCTGGAATGATGGCAGAAGGAAAGTATCGAGTGAATGAGAAATGCCAAGTAGATGCTGGCGCAATTTGCAAGATCCTGAACTTTGCAGATCTGTTTGAAGTGGTTGAGATGGTGATCCTAAATGGAACTCTTGAAGATAAAGTTGAGGCTTTATGGTTAGATGATGCTCATTCAAAGAGGCCAAATGAAGCCAGAAACCATGCAATGTGGGGATTGAAGTTCTGCAGTTCCAGATAATAGACTTTAAGAAGAACTCACTCAATTCAGCTGAAATGAGCTGAAGCTTGGACTGGTAACATATAATAAGAGATTTACAGCATTTGTCAGTCCATTAAGCCATTGGCTTAGGGTTTTGGTTAGCTCAGTTGGCTGGACAGCTGATTTGCAATGCAGTGTTGCCAACAACATGGGTTCAATTCCTGAACCGGTTGAGGTCACAATGAAGGTCTTGCCTTCTCAGCTTTGTCCCAAGCCTGGTGCAAGTCAAGAATACTCCCCACTTGCCTGGATGACTGCAGCTCCAATGACACTCAAGAAGCTTGACACCATTTAGAACAAAGTAGACTGCTTGATTAACACCACATCCACAAACATCCACTCCCTCCACCACCAACACTGCAGAATGTCACCAAAGATCCGTGACAAGGTGACTCAGTGGTTAGCACTGTTGCTTCACAGTGTCAGGGATCCAGGTTTGATTCCAGTCTCAGGTGACTGCCTGCTTGGAGTTTGCACATTGTCCCTGTAGGTGAAAGTGAGGACTGGAGATCAGAGTCAAGATTAGAGTGGTGCTGGGAAAGCACAGCAGGTCAGGTATCATCTGAGGAGCAGAAAAATCGATGTTTCGAACAGGAGACCTTCACCAGGAATGATGAAGGGCTCCTGCCAGAAATGACAATTTTCCTGCTCCTCGGATGCTTACCTGACCTGCTGTGCTTTTCCAGCACCACTCTAATCTTGATATTGTTCCTGTGTCTGCATGGGTTTCCTCTGGGTGCTCCGGTTTCCTCTACAATCCAAAGATGTGCAGGTTCGGTGAATTGGCCATGCTAAATTGCCCATAGTGTTCAAGAATGTTTAGGTTGGGTGCATTAATTAGGGGTAAATGTAGAGCAATACGGCAGGGGAATGGGTTTGGGTGGGTTACTCTTCGAAGGGTTGGTTTGGACATCTTGGGCCAAATGACCTGTTTCCACACTGTAGGGATTCTAATTCTAATCCTCAGGCAGCATCTTCTAAACCCACAACCACTTCAATCTAGAACGGCAGCAGATACATGAGGTCACCAACACCTGCAAGTTCCCTTCCAAGCCACTCACCATCTTGACTTGGAAATATATTGCCACTGTTACTGGGTCAAAATGCTGAAATTCCTTCCCTAATGGCATTGTGAGTCGACCCACAGCAGGTGAACTGCAGTGATTCAAGGCCATTGAGAGACGGACAATAAATGAGGGCCAGCTTGCGACACCTACATC
The DNA here is from genome assembly GCF_020745735.1 of Hemiscyllium ocellatum. Lineage (NCBI taxonomy): Eukaryota > Metazoa > Chordata > Chondrichthyes > Orectolobiformes > Hemiscylliidae > Hemiscyllium > Hemiscyllium ocellatum. Next base: position 110,030,785 of record NC_083405.1, read on the forward strand.
TGCAAGTGAATATGTATAAAAAAAGCTCAACACAGTCTGGAAGTCATCAAACTATCAGAGACATTAAAGCTGAATGACAAGATTTTTGATCTGATCCAACACTTGCTACCAAGAAGACACACTCCAGAGAAGGATCATCAACCTAATGAAAACAAATATTCAAGCAGGTGCCATTAAAAGATCTAAACACTTTTAAGACTGTAGAAGAGTGCAAGTGCGGAGATCGGCAAAAGTTAAGCAACAATTTATTTCTATTCACAAATCATAATTTACTTTATTGACCATTTTACTGAGTTACTTGTGACTAAAAATGATGCTTCATACAATTATAACTTTTGTTTTTCTATGCCAAGGGAGGTATTCAGAGAAATGCATTTATACATTGCATACTTCTGGCTGCCTGTAATCACGATACCTTTGCTGGGAAGTGGAGCACTTCAGAATCAAAAGAAGACTGCAGACTATTGTATTTTTGCACAGATCTCAGAAAAGGCACTATATCTTCAAGATAGCTAGATGACATCATTGTCTCAAGATGGCGGCAAGGTGGGATGCTTCAGACAGAGCTTGTCCATTCCATCTGTATTATTTTCTTTTTTTTTCTGTCTTTTTACTTCTTTCCTTTTTCTCTCTTGGTCTCCTGGCCACAGACTCCAGGCCAAGGATTCCTGGCCTCTGACTCCCGGCCTTGGACTCAGCTCAGAGCTGACATGGTGGCCACCTGGCCTGGCATGTTGGCCTCAACAAAGACCCAAATATCATGGTATGTATTGCATGTGCTAACACATAGAGAAGTACCAAACTATTACTAACATTGGTGTCTTACCCAAATAATCCTACATCACAAAATATCATGGATCAAGTAAAACTGAGAAGTTTAAAGTATGGATTGAGCATGAACACTCAAAACACAGAAATAATGGTTTTTAGAAGGAATACACTAAAAGAAACTACAGTAAAAACCGAAGTGAATGTTGGTACGTTAGAATAAATCGATCAGCTTGTCTCTTTAAGACAAATGGTAACAAAAGATGGCAGTTATGATGCAGAAGTTAGGATAGAGACAGTCAGAAGTAATTTTGCAAAGATGAAAGACGTGTTCACAAAAATAAAACTCAAGCTTTGTAATAAGAAAAAACTCATAAGATGCTGCATTCTATCCACTTACAATATGACTCTGAAACCTGAACAATAAATAAAGGTCTATGGAAGAAAATTAAGGCTTTTGAAATATGGGTGCTAAGATATATGTTGAAAATTCCACATGAAGACCATATGACAAATGACAATGCACATGAAATTTTAAGAGCAACAAGAACTCTTAGAAAATTACACCCAAATAAGAAAATATGAGTAGATGTTCATTCAGAGCTGAAAAGCTATAGAGTTCTCTTTGAGAGGGCAAAATGAAGGGCAGTGGAAGTTAACCTGGCATAGTTGGTTGATGAATGTAACAGTGTGCTTGAAAACCAGCTATAGTCAAATATACGATGATGGCATTAGGCAGATGAGTGTGGCATACTGTGGCAATAGATCTGGTCAGAGCAGCTACAAAGCAGCAGTAACAGCATCTAATACCCCACCCACAAATAATTCAATTTTAAGTTCCTGAAAATAACTGCAGAAAATATTGTCAGTTATTTAAAGATAATAGGAGTGCACTAAACCACAGTTTCATCAAACTAAAAACTATATTCAAAAGCTTTTGCACTGAGAAAAGTGCTTAATTTTGACAGCTTCCTCAACGGTCTACAAATGGAAATTAATATCAACTCAAAATGAGGATCAATTTTGAGGATTTCTAGCAAGTATTTCAAGATGGATTTAAATGATTGCAGACATGCAATTTGCATTTGCAATTCCTTAAATCTTTGTGCTGATAGAGAAGCTTTCAGGTTAATTGTATTTAAAAAAAATCAACACAACTTAGCAGAAACACCTGCTTACAATGCACAATGGGCAAGGAGGCTTTGAAAGCTTATGCTCCATGATTATCAGTACATTCATCGAGGAGGTTTAATAGGTTTAAAATGCCCTTTCTAAGGACCATGGCAGAGTTGGCAAAGCAAAATTGCATACCGTTCTGTTTAGATGCAGTTGTGTTGGTAATGCCTCAGAGAAAATAAGGCCGTCTCTTGCTCATTTTTACAACAAAATGAATAGAAAGAACAACACTTCATTGCTGTGAAACATGAAAGCAAACACAGCAGAGCAGAATGCTGAATGCCATAGTGATAAAAGCTTTCAGACTGCCCTGAGTGGCAGGATCACAATGGAGTGGAAGAATCTCAATTGAACAAAAGCGATTCTCAAAATGTAAGTAGTCAAATAAGCAGGTCGTTGCCATTATGTGGAAGATAATTCGGGAAAAATGAGACCTTGAGAATTTTACAGATGAATTAGTTTGTTTAATTAAGCAGTCAGCAATTACGGGAAAACGTGCCATTATGAATAACAAAATATGAAAGATTTTGCTTGCCCACAAATCTATTATTACTTCTCACCTCTTCATTCAGAGAAAAACTTTTAACTTGATTCATTATTGTTTATGGGAATGTTCTTGATCTTTGATCATTTTGAATTAAATGAAGATCAATTTTAATAAACATACAAAGAAGCCTGGGAAGATAAATATTTAAAAAATATAAAACCAGGAGATTTAGAGTCTCCTCAGTTCTAGGGGAAAAAATATAATCAGGAGATTTAGAGTCTCCTCAGTTTAGGGTACTGAAAAGAAAAAGAAGCCTGGGAAGATTTTTATTTTGTAATGCGTTTTTTCACGTTACCGTTTAGTTTTCCCATCAGAAAAAAGCTACATTTACAACCTAAGATCAAGAATTACGATTATTCTGAGTAGTCAACTTTTCAGTTTAGGAACCTAAGAACAGGAGTAGGCCATTCAGCCCCGCGAGCTTGCTTCTGCATTCAATGGGGTCATTGACTGATCTGTAACCTAACACCATACATCTGCCATTGACCCATACCCTTAATACCCTTCCTTAACTAAAATGTACCTATCTCAACTGATTAACAACTAATCTAGCATGTTTGGAAGAGAGTTCCAAACATCTACCATCCTCTATATATCAAAGTCCTTTTTAACATCTCTCTTGAATGGCCTGGCCCTAATTCTCAGGCTATGCTGCCCTATCTTGCTGTAAGTTTTTATTTTATTTTATTTTACTTCCATTTAACCAATTCTGTTGATAATGTTAGAGAACATGAAGACTGCAGATGCTGGAGCTCAGGGTGTAGTGCTGGAAAAGCCCAGTCAGGTCAGGCAGCATCTGAAGAGCAGGAGAATCGACATTTTCGGCATAAGCCCTTCATCAGGAATGAGGCTTCTGGGTCATGGCTGAGAGATAAATGGGAGGGGCTGGGGTTTGGGAAAAGGTAGCTGAGAAAGTGATAGGTGGACGAAGGTGAGGGAGAAGATGGTAGGTCGAGGGGAGTGACGGACATGTCCGGAGGTGTTGCCGAGTTGGAGGCTTGGGACTGGGATAATGTGGGGGAGAGGAAATGCAGAAGCTTTTGAAATCCACATTGATCCCTTGTGGTTGCAGGGTCCAAGACGGAATATGAGGCATTCCTCTTCCAGGCATTGGGTGGTGGAGGAAGCCCAGGACCTATATGTCCTTGATGGAGTGGGAGGGAGAATTGAAGTGTTCAGCCATGGGGTGGTGAGGTTAGTGGGTGCAGGTGTCCCAGAGGTGTTCTCTGAAATGATCCACAAGAAGGTGTCCTGTCTCCCTGATGTAGAGGAGATCACACCGGGTGCAATGGATGCAGTAGATGACATTGGTAGAAGTACAAGTAAACTTCTGATCTTGTGGAAGGATCTCTTGGGATCTGGGATGGAGATGAGGGGAGTTTTGTGGGTGCAAGTTTTACACTTCCTGTGGTGGCAGGGAAAGGTGCCAGGAGTGGGGAGTGGGCTGGTGAGGAAGTCTGATGGGGTGGGGAGGGAAATATATTTCTGGTGATGGGGTCCGTTTGGAGGTGGCGGAAGTGGCGGAGGATGATGCATTGTATGCGGAGGTGGTGGGGTGGAAGGTGAGGACCGGGGAGTTCTGTCCTTGTTGCATGGGGGGGGGGGGGGGGGGGGGGGTTCAAGGGCGATGGTGCGGGAAGTGGAGGAGGTGCATTGGCAGGGAAGGGAAGTTGCAAACGTGGAAAGAGGAGGCTATCTGGGACTTTCTGAGGTGGGATTGCCTGGTTAAAGTTACCAATGTCAATAATATGTACTAGAAGTAGTGAGCTTGGCTTTGTGTAAACAAATGATCCTTCAGGCCAATGAACATTGTAAAACACTCCATCTAGCTTCCTTGATGGGCAGTAGTAGTATTGCTACCTCTGAGTTTGGAGGCCTAGGTTAAAGTCCCACCCACTATAGAGGTGTGTAATAATATCTCTGAACAGGTTGATTAGGAAAAATCGCTAGCTTCCCTTGTTGAAATATTTGCATTGATCAATTTTTTTTTGACTTTGAAACACCAGGTTTGTAGATGGAATAAAACTATTCTGCTAAGGCCATCTCTATCAGTTCACTGCTACAGCAATGCAAGGCTATTCCCCACTGACGGCTTGCCCCTTATCCCTAACTTTTTCTGTTTCGATAGCTTTCCACACATTCTCTTAAAAGATTTAACTTTCTTTGCCTCAAGCACACCCTGAAGTAAACACGCTATGCTTCAGCAGGGAGTTTTTTTCTAATATCAGTTGTCATGCTGGCTGTGATCATTTTGAATTGACGACCTCTCATCATTGACTTCCTAACCAGAGGAGACAGCCTTTTCCTACCTAAACTGTCAAAACTCTTTGATAAGTTAAAAACACAATTACATGAAATGTCCTCTGATTCTTTCTGTCTTGGCTTCCTTGGAAGTAGTCTCAAATTCCTCTTCATAAATGTAGCTTGCCGTCTTTGCCTTATGCTAATGAACTCTTTATCTGTGGGATCTGTCCTTATAGCAGACTTCATATTGAATGTAGTCCTAAATGGTCCCATCTTTCTTCATACGTCAGTCCTGACATCTCAGGATTCAGTCTGGTAAACTTAAACACTTGCACTTTTTCCTTAACTGAATTAAAATTTCCTAGTTTAGGTAAATGAAACATCAGTTGAAATAATGAGACAAATTTTCCATGCATTGGGTCATCAGATCTATCAATTCTATAAGAATTTCCTGGGACTTTTGATTATCTGGTGGACAATTCCTCTGCTGTCCTGGACTGTTAGTGACAGTCTCTAATAGATAGTTCTGTGATACTTAACCTGGAAATGTTAAACTGAACCTACTGAATGGTGAAGCAGGCTTGAAGGGCCGAATGGCCTACTCGCATTCCCTGTTCACATGATTTGCTTTGGCTTTGACTTTGTGCAGCAATGTTGTACATTTTCAAATCAATTGCTGTTTCATATTACTCTCATTTTCAATTTTCTCGACCATGTATTTCAAACCTTCTCCAATCTTAAATCTTTTCCTACTCCCTTCAGCCCTTTCACTTCATGCTTTGCGTAAAGAATCATGAAATGTTATAGTACAGAAAAAGATCACATGAACGGCACCACCTGAGCCATGAAGCTTTTCGAAAGAGTTGTCCAATTTAATCCCAGGCCTCATGTTTTTTTATGCCCGGCACTAAAAATTAGTTGGGTTCAAATCTGTGTTGAATTCCCTTTTGAAATTGCAATGGAATTTGCTTTGATCACTCTTTCAACTTAAAAAGCTTTTCCCCAATTCTTCCCTTTTGCTACTGTAGCAGAACATTCGGGCCCCCAACTTTGAAAACCCGCTCAAGTCCAACAGTTTTCAAATAAGCTTTCAATTGTGTTTCCTCACACACGTTCCACAGGTCATTGTTGATTCTTTCACTTCCTTTGATCCACGAATTTTGTCCTTGTTTTCAAAAAATGTCTTGGAATATTATCCACATTAAATAAAGTTCAAATTTGGCAGTTATTATTGTCATTACTGCATCCACTTTCATTCCAACAATGTTGCCTTAGATTACATTTGAACATAATAATGCAATTTCCCTTCGAGTGTTCTGTTAAAGTGTTTCACCGTATCTTGTCTTGTTGCAATAATCTCTTTTCTGATGCACTCTCTGTTTCATTCTTTGGTTCTAACAGACTGTCTTTTGACAACAGATTGTCAGGTCGAGAATTCACCTTTCATCATCAATGATTCGTGATCCAGGGAAATTAATGCTGTGGCAGTGTCCTCTGGCCCCACATGCCCACTGTGCACCTAGTATTCTGGCTCCTTTTCTAACCTATTTCTCTCCCACACTATTTTCTCCTTCTTTATGATGCTCCTGAAAACTGTGTAATCAAGCTTTTAGTCACATCATTAGCAGAAATAATTAAAATGTTTGCTTGATAATCCTCCTATAAAGTTCTTGGGGCCCTTTTACAATGTTAATGTTGTTACATGCATGCAAGTTATTGTTACTATTCAGCAAACAAAATGATCACCGTAAAACTATTCAGTGAAGATTGTGCCTTTTTATAGGTCAGTGTACTTATTGATGAAGTGTTGTCTGTTCAACTTCGATTAGAGAAGTCAAGTCTTCCTTGAGGATACTTTGACAGAACATGTTCAGCTATGTTGTGTGGTAAGCCATCATAATCTCCAGCAGGTCAAGAGCTTTGCAGATTTATACTTGACATTGGAGTCAAGTAAAGCGTTTTAAGACTGCAAACTATTGAGAAAGAACGTGATGTTCAAAAGAGGACAGCAACAATTGACATTCATAAACAGACTTGCTTATTGTCACTTATTAAAACTAGGCATTAATTGACAAACTCCATTACAAAAGCACTCGATATAAAAAAGATTTATGGTGTTTTGCCATATAGACTACTGTAATAGTTGTCTCATGTGTAGCCTTGATTAAGGTATGAAAATGCTATTCATGAAGAACTTCTTAAAGATACTTGCTAACTGTTTGTAAGGCACCCGGCCAACTGCTGGTGCAGTTTAATACAGTGTACGAAGGGCAGATCTCCTGCTGCAAGCATAGAACATAGAACATAGAAAACTACATCGCAGTACAGGCCCTTTGGCCCTCGATATTGCGCCGATCCAAGCCCACCTAACCTACACTAGCCCACTATCCTCCATATGCCTATCCAATGCCCGTTTAAATGCCCACAACGAGGGAGAGACCACCACTGTTACTGGCAGGGCATTCCATGAACTCACGACTCGCTGAGTAAAGAATCTACTCCTAACATCTGTCCTATACCTATCACCCCTTAATTTAAAGCAATCCCCTCTCATAATAGCTGACTCCATACATGGAAAAAGGTTCTCATTGTCAACCCTATCTAAATACCTAATCATCTTGTACACCCCTATCAAGTCACCCCAAGTCATGTTTCAAGTGATCATATGAGCAATGCCACCTAATGGCACAAAAAAAGGTATTTGGTTCCAACCACCTAGATGGTCATGCAGGGAAGCTGGAGAGGGGGAGGATAGTTGGTGCCATTTCAGGGAACACTTTAGATAATGCAAATTGTTATTACTGTGAAATAATTACATTTTAAAAACTCACAAAACATGGACAACATATGTTGGTGTATCACCAGAAAATAATATCATCAATAAGGAGAGACACTCCAGTTCCTGAGAGTTTTAGAACATAGAACATTGAACATAGAATATAGAACATTGAACACAGAACAATGCAGCACAGAATAGGCCCTTCAGCCCTCGATGTTGCGCCAACCTGTGAATTATTCTCAGCTCGTCCCCCTACACTATCTCAAAATCATCCATGTGCTTATCTAAGGATTGTTTAAATCTCCCTAATGTGGCTGAGTTAACTACATTAGCAGGTAGGGCATTTCACACCCTTACCACTCTCTGCATAAAGAACCTGCCTCTGACATCTGTCTTAAATCTATCACCCTTTAATTTGTAGTTATGCCCCCTTGTACACACTGACGTCATCATCCTAGGAAAAATACTTTCACTGTCTACCCCATCTAATCCTCTGATCATCTTGTATGCCTCTATCAAATCCTCTCTTAGCCGCCTTCTTGGCAATGAGAACAGGTTCAAGTCTCTCAGCCTTTCTTCATAAGACCTTCCCTCTAGACCAGGAAACAGCCTGGTAAATCTACCTCTGCACCTTTTCCAAAGCTTCCACATCCTTCCCGAATATGTGGACCAGAACTGTACACAATATTCCAAGTGTGACCGCACCAGCGTTTTGGATAGTTGCAGCATGATATTGCAGCTCCAGAATGCAATTCCCTTACGAATGAAACCTAACACACCATATGCCTTCTTAATGGCACTATCCACCTGGGTGGCAACTTTCAGGGATCTATGTACATGGACTCCAAGATCCCTCTGCACATCCACACTACCAAGAATCTTTCCATTGACCCAGTATTCTGCCTTCCTGTTATTCTTCCCAAAGTGCACCACCACACATTTAGTTGCATGAAACTCCATTTGCCACCCATCAGCTCAATTCTGCAGTTTATCTAAGTCTACCTGCAACCCGTAACATTCTTCCACACTGTCCACTACTCCACCGACTTTAGTGTCATCTGCAAATTTAATAATCCATCCACTTATGCCTGCGTCTAAGTCATTTAAAAATGACAAACAGCCATGGTCCCAAAACAGATCCTTGTGGCACACCACTAGTAACCGGACTCCAGGCTGAATATTTTCCATCAACCACCACTCACTGCCTTCTTCCAGAAATCCAGTTTCTAATCCAAACTGCTCAATCACCCTCAATTCCATGTCTCTGCATTTTCTCCAACAGCCTACCATGTGGAATCTTATCAAAGGCTTTACTGAAGTCCATGTATACCATGTCAACTATCCTACCCTCGTCTACATAGAAACATAGAAAAAAAAAAGAAACATAGAAAAACTACAGCACAGTACAGGCCCTTCGGCTCTCGATGTTTCGCCGATCCAAGCCCACCTAACCTACACTAGCCCACTATCCTCCATATGTCTATCCAATGCACGTTTAAATGCCCATAAAGAGGGAGAGTCCACCACTGTTACTGGCAGGGCATTCCATGAACTCACGACTCGCTGAGTAAAGAATCTACCTCTAACATCTGTCCTATACCTACCACCACTTAATTTAAAGCTATGCCCCCTAGTAATAGCTGACTCTATACTTGGAAAAAGGTTCTCATGGTCAACCCTATCTAAACACCTAATCATCTTGTACACCTCTATCAAGTCACCCCTAAACCTTCTTTTCTCCAATGAAAACAGCCCCAAGTGCCTCAGCCTTTCCTCATACGATCTTCCTACCATACCAGGCAACATCCTGGTAAACCTCCTCTGCACCCGTTCCAGTGCCTCCATATCCTTCCTATAGTATGGTGACCAAAACCGCACACAATACTCCAGATGTGGCCGCACCAGAGTCTTATACAACTGCAACATGACCTCAGCACTCCGGAACTCAATTCCTCTACCAATAAAAGCCAGTATGCCATATGCCTTCTTCACAGCACTATTTACCTGGGTGGCAACTTTCAGAGATCTGTGTACATGAACACCAAGATCCCTCTGCTCATCCACACTACCAAGTATCCGACCATTAGCCCAGTACCCGATCTTCTTGTTACTCTTATCAAAGTGAATCACTTCACACTTAGCTACATTGAACTCCATGCTTGGTCACCTTCTCAAAAAACTCAATGAGATTTGTGAGACACGACCTGCCCTTGACAAAACCATGTTGACTATCTGAAATCAAATTGTTGCTTGCTGGATGATTATAAATCTTATCTCTTATAATCCTTTCCGAAACCTTTCCTACAACAGAAGTAAGGCTCACTGTTCTATAGTTATCTGGGTCATTACTGATGCCTTTCTTGAACAAGGGCACAACATTTGCAATCCTCCAGTCCTCTGGTACCAAACTTATAGACAATGACGTCTCAAATATCAAAGGCAAAGGGTTTGCTATCTCCTCCCTAGCTTCCCAGAGAATCCTCAGATAAATCCCATCTGCGCCAGGGGACTTGTCTACTTTCACTCCTTCGAGAATTGATAACACCTGTTCGTAACTAACCTCGATCCTTTCTACTCTAATATCTCGTACCTCATTCTTCTCCTCTACAATATTGTCCTTTTCCTGAGTGAACACCGACGAGAAATGTTCATTTAGCACCTCTCCGATCTTCACAGGGTCCACACTCAACTTCCCACTTCTGTCTTTGATTAGCCCAATTCATACCCTAAAAATCCTATTATTCCTCACATACCTATAGAAAGCTTTAGGGTTCTCCTTTGTTCTATTTTCTATAGACTGCTCATCTCCTCTCTTTGATCTTCTTAACTCTCTCTTTAAATCCTTCCTAGCTGATCTGTAACACTCCATCGCCTCATCTGTACCATCTTGCCTCATCAACACATAAGCCTCCTTCTTCTTCATAACAACAGATGCAATTTCTGTAGTAAACCATGGTTCCCTTACATTATCACTTCCTCCCTGCCTGACAGGGACATACCTATCAAGGACTTGCAATATTTGTTCCTTTTACCAGCTCCACATTTCCATTGTCTGTATCTCCTGCATTTTGCTACCCCATTCTATGCTCTGGGACAGAGTCTGTCCCTGCTGCTCAGAAGGGAAGGGGGAAGAGGAGTAGAGCAGTAGTCATTGGGGACTCCATAGTTAGGGGGACAGATAGGAGGTTCTGTAGGGATGAGAGAGACTCCCGGTTGGTGTGTTGCCTCCCAGGTGCCTGGGTTCGTGATGTCTCTGATCATGTTTTTGGGATCCTTAAGGGCGAGGGGGAGCAGTTCCAAGTTGTGGTCCACGTAGGCACCAACGATATAGGTAGGAAGAGAGATGGGGATTTAAGGCAAAAATTCAGGCAGCTAGGATGGAAGCTCAGAGCTAGGATGATAAGAGCTGTTGTCTCTGGTTTGTTGCCCATGCCATGTGCTTGTGAGGTGAGGAATAGGGAGAGAGAGAGGAGTTGAACATGTGGCCACAGGGATGCTGCAGGAGGGAGGGTTTTGGATTCTTGGATAATTGGGGCTCTTTCTGGGGTAGGTGGGACCTCTGCAAGCAGGATGGTCTTCATCTGAACCAGAGGGGTACCAATATCCTGGAGGGGAAATTCGCTAAGGCTATTGGGGTGGGTTTAAACTAATCCAGCCGGGGGATGGGAACCAAAACTGTAGTTCGAGTATAGAAAAGGCTGAGAGTAGGGAGGTCCGACATCAAGTTTCAGGGACGCAAGATGGCACCAGCAAGCAAGAAATTGGTTTGAAGTGTGTCTACTTCAATGCCAGGAGCATCCGGAATAAGGTGGGTGAACTTGCAGCATGGGTTGGTGCCTGGGACGTCGATAGGTATTCCTGATGAACGGCTTTTGCCTGAAACATCGATTTTACTGCTCCTCGGATGCTGCCTGAACTGCTGTGCTTTTCCAGCACCACTCTAATCTAGACCCTGGGACTTCGATGTTATGGCCATTTTGGAGACTTGGATAGAGCAGAGACAGGAATAGTTGTTGCAGGTTCCAAGATTTAGATGTTTCAGTAAGACAGAGAAGATGGTAAAAGAGGGGGAGGTGTGGCAATGTTGGTCAAGGACAGTATTACATTTGTAGAAAGGATGTTTGGGGACTCGTCAACTGAGATAGTATGGGCTAAGGTTAGAAACAGGAAAGGAGAGGTCACCCTGTTGGGAGTTTTCTGTAGGCCTCCGAATAGTTCCAGAGATGTAGAGGAAAGGATAGCAAAGATGATTCTCGATAGGACTGAGAGAGACAGAGTAGTTGTCAACTTTCCAAATATTGGCTGGGAACACTATAGTACGAGTACTATAGATGGGTCAGTTTTGTCCAATGTGTGCAGGAGGGCTTCCTGACACAGTATGTAGACAGGCCAACAAGGGGCAAAACAACATTAGATTTGGTACTGGGTAATGAGCCCAGCCAGATGTTAAAATTGGAAGTAGGTGAGCACTTTGGTGATAGCGATCACAATTCTGTTATGTTTACTTTAATGATAGAAAGGGATAGGTGTATACCACTGGGTAAGAGTTACAGCTGGGGGAAAGGCAATTACAATGTGATTAGACAAGATTTAGGAAGCATAGGATGGAGAAGGAAGCTGCAGGGGATGGGCAGATTAGAAATGTAGAGCTTATTCAAGGAAAAGTTCCTGAGTGTCCTAGATAAGTATGTACCTGTCAGGCAGGGAGGAAGCTGTAGAGTGCGAGAGCCGTGGTTTATGAAGGAAGTGGAATCTCTGGTCAAGAGGACGAAGAAGGCTTATGTTAGAATGAGATGTGAAGGCTCAGTTCGGGTGCTTGAGGGTTACAAGGTAGCCAAGAAAGACCTAAAGAGAGAGCTCAGAAGAGCCAGGAGGAGACATGAGAAGTTGTTGGCCGATAGGATCAGGGTAAACCCTAAGGCTTTCTATAGGTATTTAAGGAATAAAAGAATGACGAGAGTAAGATTAGGGCCTATCAAGGATAGTAGTGGGAAGTTGTGTATGGAGTCAGAGGAGATAGGGGAAGCACTAAATGAATATTTTTTGACAGTATTCACTCTAGAAAATGACAATATTGTCGAGGAGAATACTGAGATACAGGCTACTAGACTAGGTGGGATTGAGGTTCACAAGGAAGAGGTATTAGAAATCCTGCAGTGTGTGAAAATAGATAAGTCCCCTGGGAAGCCAGGGAGGAGATTGCCGAGCCTTTTGCATTGATCTTTAAATCGTCATTGTCTACAGGAATAGCGTCAGAAGACTGGAGGATAGCAAAGGGGAGTTCAAGAAGGGGAGTAGAGACAACCCAGGTAATTATAGACCAGTGAGCCTTACTTCAGTTGTTGGTAAAGTTGGAAAAGGTTATAAGAGATAGGATTTATAATCATCTAGAAAAGAATGATTTGATTAGGTATAGTCAGCACGGTTTTGTGAAGGGTAGGTCGTGCCTCACAAATCTTATTGAGTTCTTTGAGAAGGTGACCAAAGAGGTAGATGAGTGTAACTGGTTGATGTGGTGTATATGGATTTCAGCAAGGCGTTCGATAAGGTTCCCCACAGTAGGCTATTGTACAAAATGCGGAGGAATGGGATTGTGGGAGATATAGCAATTTGGATCAGTAATTGGCTTGCTGAAAGAAGACAGAGGGTGGTGGTTGATGGGAAATGTTCATTCTGGAGTCCAGTTACCAGTGGTGTACCGCAAGGGTCGGTGTTGGGTCCACTGTTGTTCGTCATTTTTATAAACGACCTGGATGAGGGCGTAGAAAGGTAGGTTAGCAAATTTGCAGACGACACTAAGGTCAGTGGAGTTGTGGATAGTGACGAAGGATGTTGTAGGTTACAGAGAGACACAGAGAGACTCCTGCAGAGCTGGACTGAGAGGTGGCAAATAGAGTTTAATGCGGACAATTGTGAGGTGATTCACTTTGGTCGGAGTAACCGGAATGCAAAGTACTGGGCTAATGGTAAGGTTCCTGGTATTGTAGATGAGATCTCGGAGTCCAGGTACACAGATCCTTGAAAGTTGCCACCCAGGTTGACAGGGTTGTTAAGAAGGCATACCATGTTTTAGCTTCTATTAATAGAGGGATCGAGTTCCGGAACCGTGGGGTTATGCTGCAGCTGTACAAAACTCTGGTGCAGCCACACTTGAAGTATTGTAGACAGTTCTGGTCATCGCATTATAAGAAGGATGTGGAAGCTTTGGAAAGGGTACAGAGGAGATTTACTAGGATGTTGCCTGGTATGGAGGGAACATCTTACAAGGAAAGGCTGAGGGACTTGAGGCTGTTTTCGTTAGAGAGAAGAAGGTTGAGAGGTGACTTAATGGAGACATATAAGATAATCAGAGGGTTACATAGGGTGGACAGGTAGACCCTTTTTACAAGTATGGTGACGGCAAGCATGAGGGGGCATAGCTTTAAATTGAGAGGTGATAGATATAGGACAGATGTCAGATGTAGTTTCATTACTCAGATAGGAGTAAGTGTATGGAATGCTTTGCCTGCAACGGTAGTAGATTTGCCAACTTTAAGTACATTTAAGTCGTCATTGGACAAGCATTAGTGGGCGGCACGGTGGCACAGTGGTTAGCACTGCTGCCTCACAGCGCCTGAAGACCCGGGTTCAATTCCCGACTCAGGCGACTGACTGTGTGGAGTTTGCACGTTCTCCCCGTGTCTGCGTGGGTTTCCTCCGGGTGCTCCGGTTTCCTCCCACAGTCCAAAGATGTGCGGGTCAGGTGAATTGGCCATGCTAAATTGCCCGTAGTGTTAGGTAAGGGGTAATGTAGGGGTATGGGTGGGTTTCGCTTCGGCGGGTCGGTGTGGACTTGTTGGGCCGAAGGGCCTGTTTCCACACTGTAAGTCTAATCTAAAAAAGTCTAATCTAAGTCTAATCTAAAAAGCATAAGGACGTACATGGAATAATGTAAGTTAGATGCTCTTCAGATTAGCATGACAGGTCAGCGCAACATCGTGGGCTGAAGGGCCTGTACTGCGCTGTAATGTTCTATGTTCTATGTATGTCCTAATTCTTGCCTAATTGCATTATAATTGTCCTTGCCCCATCGATAACTCTTGACCTGTGACATGTACTTATTCCTTTCCATCGCTAAACTAAATGTAACAGAATTATGGTCACTCAGTCCAAAGTGCTCACCTACAACAAAATCAAACACCTGGCCTGGTTCATTACCAAGCACCAGATCCAGTCTGGCCTTCTCTCTTGTCGGCTCTTTGATACACTGCAGCAGGAAACCCTCCAGTTCCTTTCACTCCTACCCAGAATAATTTTGCTAATCCTCTCCTCCACCTCCTGGAACTCTGTGGAGGCCTATAAGAAACTCCCAGCAGTGTGACCTCTCCTCTCCTGTTTCTAAGCTCAGCCCACACTACCTCAGTAGATGAGTCCTCATCAAACATTCTCTCAGCCACCATTATACTATCCTTGACTAACAAGTCCATGCCTCCCCCTCTTTTCCCGCCTTGCCTGTTCTTAATGAAAAGATCTAAACCCTGGAACCTGCAACATCCATTCCTCACCCTGCTCTATTCCTATCACCGAAATGACCACACATCGAAGTCCCAGGTACCTATCTATGCTGAAAGCTCACCTACCTTATTTTGGATACTTCTGGTGTTGAAGTGAACACACTTCAAACCACTTCACTATCTGCCATCACAATCCTGTGACCCTGAAATCCTGTCCCTGTCCTTCCTACTCTCATCCTCCTGTGTACTGCAACTACACCTCCGGTTCCCAACCCCCTGCTAAGTTAGTTTAAATCCACTCAAATAGCTCCAGCAAATTTCCCACCCAGGATATTAGTATCCCTCTGGTTCAGGTGAAGATTGTCCTGTTTGTACAAGTCCCACCTTCCCCAGAATAAGCCCCAATTATCCAAGAACCCGAAACCCTCCCTCATGCACCATCCTTGCAGCTACGTGTTCAGCTGCTATCTCTCCCTATTCCTTTCCTCGCTATCACGTGGCACGGGTAACAAACCAAAGATAACAACTCTGTGTCTTTAGCTCTCAGCTTCCACCCTAGCTCCCTGAAATCCTGTCTTACATCCCTATCCCTCTTTCTACCTATGTATTTGGTACCTACATGGACAACAACTTGCGGCTGGTCATTCTCTTCCTTCAGGACCCCAAAGATACGATCCAAGACATCACAGACCCTGGCACCTGGGAGGCAACCCACCAACTGTGAGTCGCGTTCACTCCAAACAAACCTTCTATCTGAGCTGAGGAATCGACGTTTCGGGCATAAGCCCTTCTTCAGGAATGATGCTGGGATGCCAAGCGGGCTGAGATAAAAGGTTGTGGGGGGGGGGCGCGGAATTTGGGGGAGGAGCGCTGGAAATACAATAGGTGGAAGGAGGTGAGGGTGATTTTGGAGAGGAGGTAGAAATGGGCTGCCATCGCCGCAGCAACTTCTGCCCCTAGTGACATCACTCACCTGCTCAAGGACCACCCCGCACGCTACGCCACTCCCACGTCGATCTCCGTCCCCATGTCAATCTCCGCCTTCACGTCGATTTCTGCCCCCATGTTAATCTCCGACCCCACATCGATCTCCGCCCCCATGACGAACTCCATCCCCACAACAAACTCCACCAACATGACTAACTCCACCCCCACTCCCAGCTCCAGCCCCACACCAGGTCCTAACTCCCAGCCCTGCTGTATTTTCACCATCCCTCCAGACCTCCCCCTCTCTGAGGATGAATGATCTGTCCTCAGCAGAGGCCTCACCTTCATCCCCATACGCTCCGGGATCAATGAGTTCGACACGCAGCTAGACATCAAGCATTTAGATTCGATTAGATTAGATTAGATTACTTACAGTGTGGAAACAGGCCCTTCAGCCCAACAAGTCCACACCGACCCGCCGAAGCGCAACCCACCTATACCCCTACATTTCTTCTGCCGCCTTCGCCTCCACACCAACGTCTTCAACCAGGACTCTCGCCCACCTTCTGACGACGCCTTCTCCCGCCTCCAACATACCCCATCCACCTGGATACCCTGTGCTGGCCTCTCACCCGCCTTCGATCTCTTCATATTCGACTGCCGCTGCGTCATTGACCGCCTCAACCTGTCCACCCCTCTCACCCGCTCCAACCTCTCACCCTCACAATGTGCAGCCCTCCACTCCCTCCGCTCCAACCCCAACCTCACCATCAAACCAGCAGACAAGGGAGGCGCAGTAGTAGTTTGGCCCATTGATCTTTACACTGCTGAAGCTAGATGCCAACTCGCGGACACCTCCTCCTACTGCCCCTTGACCATGACCCCACCTCCCACCAGCAAACCATCATCTCCCAGACCATCCATAACCTCATCACCTCAGGGGATCTCCCATTCACCGCCTCCAACCTCATAGTCCCACAACCCCGCACTGCCCGTTTCTACCTCCTGCCCAAAATCCACAAACCCGACTGCCCCGGCCAACCCATTGTCTCAGCCTGCTCCTGCTCCACCAAACACATCCCTGCATACCTTGACACTGTCCTGTCCCCCTTAGTCCAAGAACTCCCCACCTACGTTCGGGACACCACCCACGCCCTCCACCCACTCCATGATTTTCGCTTCCCTGGCCCCCAACGCCTTATCTTCATGATCGACACCCAGTCCCTATACACTTTTCCATCATCATCATGAAGGACTCCAAGCCCTCTGCTTCTTCCTCTCCCACCGATCCAACCAGTACCCTTCCACTGACACCCTCCTTCGACTGACTGAACTGGTCCTCACTCTTAACAACTTCTCCTTCCAATCCTCCCACTTCCTCCAAACCAAAGGAGTAGCCATGGGCATCCACATGGGCCCCAGCTATGCCTGCCTCTTTGTCAGACATGTGGAACAGTCCATCTTCCGCAGCTACACTGGCACCAGCCCCCACCTTTTCCTCCGCTACATCAATGATTGTATTGGCACCACCCCATGCACCCATGAGAAGGTTGAGCAGTTCATCCACTTTACTAACACCTTCCACCCTGACCTCAAATTTACCTGGACCATCTCAGGCTCCTCCCTCCCCTTCCTGGACCTCTCCATTTCTACCTCAGGCAATCGACTCAACACAGACATTTACTACAAACCGACTGACCCCCACAGCTACCTAGATTACACCTCCTCCCACTTTGCCTCCTGTAAAAATGCCATCCCATATTCCCAATTCCTTCGCCTCTGTCGCATCTTCTCCCAGGAGGACAAATTCCATTACCGAACAGCCCAAAAGGCCTCCTTCTTCAAAGACCGCAATTTCCCCTCCTAAGTGGTCGACGATGCTCTCCACCACATCTCCTCCACTTCCCGCACCTCTGCACTTGAACCCTACCCCTCCAATCGCCATCAGGACAGAACCCCATTGGTCCTCACATTCCACCCCACCAACCTCCAGATACATCGCATCATCTGTCGTCATTTCCGCCACCTCCAAACAGATGCCACCTCCAAACAAACCCCACCCCGAGGGATATATTTTCCTCCCCACCCCTATCAGCATTCTGGAGAGACCATTCTCTCCGCGACTCCCTCGTCACGTCCACACCCCCCACCAACCCAACCTCCACTCCCGGCACCTTCCCCTGCAACCCCAAGAAGTGCAAAACTTGTGCCCACACCTCCCCCCCTCACCTCCCTCCAAGGCCCTAATGGATCCTTCCATATCCGCCACAAATTCACCTGCACTTCCACACACATCATTTACTGCATCCGCTGCACCTGATGTGGCCTCCTCTACATTGGGGAGTCAGGCCACCTACTTGCGGAATGTTTCAGGGAACACCTCTGGGACACCCGCACCAACCAACCCAACCGCCCCGTAGCTTAACACTTTAACTCCCCCTCCCTCTCCGCCAAGGACATGCAGGTCCTTGCCTCCTCCATCGCTAGACCCTGGCCACACGATGCCTGGAGGAAGAGCGCCTCATCTTCCGCCTAGGAACCCTCCAACCACACTGGATTAATGTAGATTTCTCCAGCTTCCTAATTTCCCCTCCCCCACCTTATCTCAGTCCCAAACCCCCAAATTCAGCACTGCCCTCTTGACCTGCAATCTTCTTCCTGACCTGTCCGCCCCCACTCCCTCTCCGGCCTATCACCCACACCCTCACCTCCATCCACCTATCGTATACCCAGTGCCCCTCCCCAAAATCCACCCCCCCCGCACCTTTTATCTCAGCCCATTGGCACCCCAGCCTCATTCCTGAAGAAGGGCTTATGCCCAAAACGTCGATTCTCCTGCTTCTCGGATGCTGCCTGGCCTGCTGCGCTTTTCCAGCACCATACCTTTCAACTCTGGTCTCCAGCATCTGCAGTCCTCACTTTCTCCTTCTATCTGAGCCTCCAGCTTTTGAGTCCCCAATGACTAACACGCTCCTCCTTTCCCTCCTTCCATTATGTGCAACAGGGACAGGCTCTGTGTCAGAGACCTGGGCCCCACTGCATACCCCTGGTAAGTCGTCCCCCTCAATAGTATCCAAAACGGTATACATGTTTTTCAGGGCAATGACCTGGGGGATCCCTCCACTGACTGTTTTTTCCCTCTTTGAACAGTCACCCAGCTTTTTTCATGACTAGGAGTAACTACTTCCCTGTAACTCTTTTCTATCACAGCCTCTGCCTCCCGAATGATCCGAAGTTCATCCAGTTCCCGCTCCAGCTCCCTAACACGGTCTTGGAGGAGCAAGAGTTGGGTGCACTTCCTGCAGATATATCTGGTTGGGACACGAATGGCATCCCTCACCTCAAACATCATGCAGGAGGAACATTGCTCGCCCTGCACTGCCATCCCTGCTAGTCTCCATATCACAAAGTAAAAAAGAAGAGACGCTCACCTGATATGTCCCTGGTCTTTAAGGTTAGAGACGGTGATTGGACAAAGGCAGGGTCTCGGGTTGAGAAGACACTGACTTATACAGCTGGATGGAAATAAAAATAAGAAGTCCCTCCCTTCCCTGAAACCTCTGCTCTCTGACTTCAAATTTAAAAGCTCAAATCAGTGACTCATTGTTCCCGGCAGGCCCCTGGTGCAAGCTCCCACCATTCGAGTTACTGCTGCCCTTCGAATTGCATTTACTAACTGCAGTGCGTAGGAAGTAAATGAAATACTGGAATGTGTGCAATTATAATGGCTTGTAAGTTATGTATGTACATATAAAAATGCAGCTTTCAGAGTTTAGATTTCAAACTAGTGGCATATGGGTGTTGGTTAGCTTTGTGCATGTTTTGAAAAAAAATAACTAGGTCAATGGGTCTTTTCGAAACTATTTCCCAATCTATGTTAAAGAGCAGGGAAACTTGAGCAATAATGGAAAATAGTTTGTGTTATACTGGATTTGTAACTGTGAATGTAAACATTGAGGACCAATACTTGTGTTGTTTTGTTGAGGATAATCAAAGACTGGTTTTGGCTTCACATTTCCAAAGATTGAAAGCTTATCAGCAGTTTGGAGGAAACCTGACTGAGATCAGAAGCACAGTACAACATTTCTCCTAGAAAGGAGTGTAGAATAGTTCATGAAATAAATTGTCTTAATCCTAGGAGGACCAGTTCCACCATAGAACACACCAGATGTCCTCCTTCTTTAGAGACCGCAATTTCCCTTCCCAGGTGGGTAAAGATGCCCTCCAACGCATCTCGTCCACATCCCGCACCTCTACCCTTAGACCTCACCCCTCCAACCGTAACAAGGACAGAACGCTCCTTGTGCTCACCTTCCACCCTACAAATCTTTGCATAAACCAAATCATCTGTCGACATTTCTGCCACCTCCAAAAAGACCCCACCACCAGTGATATATTTCCCTCCCCACCCCTTTCTGCCTTCCGCAAAGACCGTTCCCTCCGTGACTACCTGGTCAGGTCCACGCCCCCCTACAACCCACCCTCCCATCCTGGCACTTTCCCTGCCACCGCAGGAACTATAAAACTTGTGCCCACACCTCCTCCCTCACCTCTATCCAAGGCCCTAAAGGAGCCCTCCACATCCATCAAAGTTTTACCTGCACATCCACCAATAACATTTATTGTATCCGTTGCTCCTGATGAGGTCTCCTATACATTGGGGAGACTGGACACCTCCTAGCAGAGCGCTTTAGGGAACATCTCCGGGACACCCGCACCAATCAACCACACCGCCCCGTGGCCCAACATTTCAACTCCTCCTCCCACTCTGCCAAGGACATGGAGGTCCTGGGCCTCCTTCACCGTCGCTCCCTCACCACCAGACACCTGGAGGAAGAACACCTCATCTTCCGCCTCGGAACACTTCAACTCCAGGGCATCAATGTGGACTTCAACAGTTTCCTCATTTCCCCTTCCCCCACCTCACCCTAGTTCCAAACTTCCAGCTCAGCACTGTCGCCATGACTTGTCCTACCTACCTATCTCCTTTTCCACCTATCCACTCCACCCTCCTCCCTGACCTATCACTTTCATCCCCTCCCCCACTCATCCATTGAACTCTATGCTACTTTCTCCCCACCCCCACCCTCCTCTAGCTTATCTCTCCACGCTTCAGGCTCACTGTCTTTATTCCTGATGAAGGGCTTTTGCCTGAAACGTCGATTTCGCTGCCTGAACTGCTGTGCTCTTCCAGCACCACTAATCCAGAATCTGATTTCCAGCATCTGCAGTTATTGTTTTTACCTCCTTAATTGAAACTTAGTTTCATTAACTGCCAAATCAGGAATGTTTGTTTAGAAATCTGACAGATATTGATATCTGAGGAAGTCTAAGCTCATTGTTTTGATAAATTCCATTTAAGAGGACTTCACAATTTACAGGAAGAAAAAAGGAGAGAATGAGTAGAGTTGAACTTAAAGATGTAACATCGACTCTGAATGTGAAATTTAAAAGGAATGATGGCTATTCCCTTGCCTTTCCCCATTCCCAAGGAGAATAGTCCCAACATCTCCAATCTCTTTCCATAACTGAAGTTTCTCATCCCTAGATCCATCAGGGAATTATAGGCCAGTGAATGTGACGTCAGTTATGTGGAAGATGCAATGGTAGAATCAGACCCAGCCAGCATAGATGTACAAAAGAGATGTCATGTTTCACAGATCTACTGGAATTCTTTGAGGATGTAACTAGTTGAGCTGATCAGAGGAGCCAAACAAGTTGGTTTACCTTGACTTTCAGAAGACTTTCAACAGCAATCTACCTGAGAGATTTATGTGTAAAATTAAAATGCTTGGGAATTTCACAGTACTAGTTAGAAAACTGGCTAGTAGACAGGAAACAAAGACGAGGAATAAATGGGTCTTTTCCTCAATGGTAGGGAGTGACTAGTGGGGTACTGGAGGGGTCTGTGCTAGGATCCCAGCTATTCACAATATATAGAATTGATTTAGATGAGGGAACTGAGTGTTATGTCTCAAAATTTGCAGATG
The DNA here is from genome assembly GCF_020745735.1 of Hemiscyllium ocellatum. Lineage (NCBI taxonomy): Eukaryota > Metazoa > Chordata > Chondrichthyes > Orectolobiformes > Hemiscylliidae > Hemiscyllium > Hemiscyllium ocellatum. Next base: position 110,052,709 of record NC_083405.1, read on the forward strand.
ACAAAGCTGGATGGAAGAATATGCTGTGAAGAGGATCAGAGATGTTGTGGTGTGATTTGCACAAGCTGAGTAAGTGGGCAGATGCAGTTTCATCTGAATAATTATGAGGTCATCCACTTTTGTAGCAGAAATAGGAAGGCATATTATTATTTGAATGGCTGTAAATTAAGAAAGGGGAATGTTCAATGAGGCCTGGGTGTCTTTGTGTACCAGTCACTGAAATTAAATGAACAGATGCTGCAGGCAATTTATTGTTAAATACAAGAGACTCCTCTTTTTAGACCAAGAAGTGGTTCCAATTATCACAGTAGACCAAATAGACCCTGTAGTTTCCCACAACCTTTAGTGTAAGCAGCTCATACAGGCCATAGTTTGATGCTCAGATAAAATCCAGATTTTAAGGCTGCGTAAAAAATTATTTCCTCTTAAATGGTTATTTCTCCATTCATTTAGTGTCAATGTGTGAGAGAATTGAACCAGGCTCCTTGCCAGTGTGCTCTCCTCCCTTCCTGATCTTCCTTCGTGTATCATGTTCTCTTCATCAAACACCCCTCCGCAGTTCTGGGTGCTGAAAAGCCTACCTATGTCATTCTACTAACGTTAATATGAGATTATGAAAACAAATTATCAGATATTATTATTCTGCTCAGAAATGAAAATAAAATTCTATTTTGGAAGAGTGAGAAATACTCATAAACATGATGAGTTCAGTAATCAGAAATGTGAAATTTAGCGTGTCCCAAAGAAGGAAAATTCTCTGCTAGTGATTTATGTATTTGCATAACACTTACAATTATTGATAAAATGGTATCCTTTAAATAACTTGACAATCTGCCATTGAAGTGAAAAGTAAAGACTTTGTCACATCAGAAATTGCGAAAAACATAAGGCTGGTCTCTCTGCCCAGAGGAAGCAGAATTTAGGTGAAACGTACAGAACATTAAGTTGGCATGTGGTGGCTGAAGGTATCAGCTCCCAGCTTGGTTGAGGGGTTCTGTGATTGCTTTTGATCGCTGTTTTCAGAGGAACATTTGCAGGCATTGCAACTCTGTCCTTGAGCTAGGGCCTGCTTGTGTCAAATTTAATAACAAATTACTTTTAAAAACATGCCTCCCCAGGCAGTCTGGATGCAAGGAGATTGTAAACACATTTTCTATTGGTGCTGACCTGACCAACAAGTTATAGCTGGTATGGGAGCACCTGCCATTCCCCATCTCTAATCATGCCTGCAAACCTTTAGACACCATCTGAAGTTTTCATAACATGGTTCGCCTTTGTAACAGCATGAAAGAAAATCAGAACAAGTGGGAAATACACAGGAGGACAGGCATTTACTTCAAAGAAAGGGAACTCTGGATTCTGGATCAATGTTTTGGCTTGTATCTGATAAACAGTACCGTGTCATGTACTGTTTCCAAGAGTACTTCCAGGACTGGGACATTTGTAAGGTGAGGCAAAGAGACATAGCCACTGCATTCCATGAAGCTTGCAGGAAGGTTTCTCATCCTCATTTATAGGCACTCAAAATATCCTCCTATCTTCCCAAAGAGCTACCAGCTATCATATCAGCTTCATCTTGTGGTGTCTCTGTGAAAGAGATATTCAGACACTGCTAGGCTGAATTAATCTTGGTAAAGAGCCAAGAGGCAGGAAGGCTGACCAGGTAACACAAGGAAGGCATTTATTAACATTTCCAATATCAGCTATGTCCTATGTCATTTTGCCAGCAATGGGAAAGGTGAAGAGAGCTTGATCAGTTTAGACCTACACTATCTGGAGTTCAGAAGAATGAGAAAAATATCTAATTGTCGTACATAAGATATTAAAGGGGATTGACAAAGTAGACTGAGGCAAGAAGTTTCCATATGTGGGGCCATCTAGAACAAGAGGTCATGGTTTCAGGATAAGGGGAACCAATTTAAATCAATGATGAAGCGAAATAAATTCTCTCAACGGAACATGAAACTGTGGGATTCATTACTCCAAAGTGCAATAGCTACTGAGGCAGAAAATCAACTTAAGGAGGAGATAGACAGATTTTTAAGCATTATTTTGTAAGGGTCGAAGGTTACAGAGAATAGGCAGGAACGTTGATGTTGAGGCTGAGATGAGATTAAACATGCTCATATTGAATGGTAGAGCAGGCTCCATGGGTTGAATTGCCTACTCCTGCTCCTAGATCTTATGTTCTTACGATCTACCTTTCTGAAGTCTAATTGATCCACTTATGTGAGAAGTGGCAGGTGGAGTTTAATTCCAATAAATGCGAGGTACTGCATTTTAGGAAAGCAAATCTTAGCAGGACTTATACAGATAATGGTAAGGTCCTAGGGAGTTTTGCTAAACAAAGAGACCTTGGAGTGCAGGTTCATAGCTCCTTGAAAGTGGAGTCGCAGGTAGATAGGATAGTGAAGAAGGAGTTTGGTATGCTTTCCTTTATTGGGCAGAGTATTGAGAACAGGAGTTGGGAGGTCATGTTGCAGCAATACAGGACATTGGCCAATGTTGGAATATTGCATGCAATTCTGGTCTCCTTCCTATGGCAAAGATGTTGTGAAACTTGAAAGGGTTCAGAAAAGATTTACAAGGATGTTGCCGGGGTTGGAGGATTTAAGCTATAGGGAGAGGCTGAACAGGCTGGGGCTGTTTTCCCTGGAGCGTCAGATGCTGAGGCGTGACTTTATAGAGGTTTACAAAATTGAGGGGCATGGATAGGGTAACAAGACAAAGTCTTTTCCCTGGGGTCGGGGAGTCCAGAACTAGAGGGCATAGGTTTAGGGTGAGAGTGGAAAGATATAAAAGAGACTTACTGGGCAACTTTTTCATGCAGAGTGTATGGAATGGGTTGCTAGAGAATGTGGTGGAGGCTGGTACAATTGCAACATTTAAGAAGCATTTGGATGGGTATATGAATAGGAAGAGTTTGGAGGGATATGGGCTGGGTGCTCGCAGGTGGGACTAGATTGGGTTGGGATATCTGAGCAGCATGGATGGGTTGGACCAAAGGGTCTGTTTCCATGCTGTACATCTCTATGACTCTATGACTCTGAGTGAACAATTAAGGACCTTTTCTGCCTCTGCATAAGGAAGGGTCACTACCACAAGGAGAGAGCACCAAATATACACTGTAATTGTGGGTACACTTTGATGGAACAATTTAATGCCCCTTTAGCAACAAATCTGCCTTTGCTTAATTAACATTCCCTTCCACACTCCCCCACCCTCAGCCACCTGTCTCATCCCCTCATTGGACTTTCGGCCATCCACTCCCACAGAACCCACCACTGGTACCGCTGGATCTGGTGAGCTGACTGGCAGTTCTTGGAGGCTGTGAGAGTGGGAGAGCCGGGCTGTCATCCTTTACCACTACAGCAACAGCCACATCTTTGGCTGGTTCTGGCAAAATGTGTTCCCAGATCCTGTTACCCACTGAAGTAGCTTCCTCTCTTTCTTTTATCACGGTAGGTGTACTTCTGTTACCTCTGCAGATTATCCCATTGAATATCATTTCATTTAATAACAAATTAAAAAAAAGTAAAGGTGAGTTAAGGTGATTTGAGACCAGACAAATATATCATCTGCTGGTGATTTACTCATACACCCAGGCCTCATGTTTCAGCATGGACTCTGAATGTGTTATAATGCTGCATTTACTGTACGTTTTTGAGAGAGCTAAAGGCTCTATCACTTCTGATGTTCTAGTTTCACTCACTATACCTGTTATGGTGTATTCAAAGAACTTTTCCAAGATGTTTTGGAGTAAGTTCACAATGCTAAGTTGAGGGGCAAAATACAACAATTTATGCTCTGCATGGCCAATCACACCTTTCTAAGAAACTTTGTGTCAATATCATCTCTCTGTCATAAGTCTTCCAAATTAAAATGACAATGAATGCGAACATGGTGTGAAGAGTAGGTGGTTTCACCTGGCAACTGAGAAATTTGCCAATTGTAAAACATGTGAACATACTTTATGAAGGTCTCAAGGCCTGTTCCAACAGTCAAGTTTGACAAAAGGGATGGGGAGGGGAAGGGATGAATCCGAATACAGAGGAACCTTGATTATCCAAAGAACATGGACAGGCAGTATTTCGTTCAGTTAATTGAATTCTGGATAATCGAATGCTGAATAACATAGTTTAGCTGAGCATCGGGACCTTGCAATCTTGCTGGATAATCCGTTATTCAGATAATTGAATACCAGATAATCAAGGTTCCTCTGTAAACTGTTCTTTGGAAGATATGGTATTGATAGTAGTTTACATCCAGACTTTCAATTGTTGGTGCCTGGAATATCAGCTGCAGATGGAATCTGAGGCATCCACCAAAGAATGCTCAACTGACAGAGCAATTAAGTCTAAAATAAGTATGAGGATGTCTTGAAATCTTATGATGGACAAGTTTGAAGCAACTGTTATGGAACGGTGTGGCAGAAATTGTGCAATTCTTTTAATGGGTGAAAGTCTCAATGATGCAGCGTCAGTTGGGTTATCTGTCGGAAATGTCAGGAACAGCTGTTTTAAGATAGACGCAAGAGACCTAGCTGGTGGCTGATTTTCAATAAAATTAGTGTGTTTCTATCAAACATAATGCAGTTTTTTTTAGCTGGCAACAATTTAACCCACATTTTCTGGTTACATTTCCCTTATTCATACACAAAGGTTGAGTTTAACAGGGACTTGCAGTTCCCTGGGTTGAAACAACCAGCTCTGTTGTATGATTCCACTAGACTTCAGAATTTGTCCTTTTATACCCTATTTGGAATGGAAGGTTAATTTGTCTGGGGCAGTAAAAAGGCATTAACTGAAGCTATTATCCTTCTGCTAATGTGCTCACAGAATTAAGTAACATTGTTTGCCTTTGTGAAGGGATTTCTTTCTTCATTTGTTTGCCCCAATCAAACAAGCATTTAATTTGGAGACCTTGAATTAAATAAGTCATTGGATGGATGACTTTCTTTAATTTTGGATAAATTAAAATTATGCATTAAAAGAAGCACTAAATTACACCAGATGATTGAATGGCATTGATACCCACTGATGTCAAGAAAATTTCCATGCATGACTGACAAGTGAAAGTGGTCTTGTCATCATTAAGTCCTTTAATTACATTGTGGAGTCAGAGCTATTCAAAGTGTTCACTGTCCCTGCTAAATTAAAGCTGAACACACTGCCAGCTTGTTTTATAATGCTAAATGGCCAGCACTTGTTAATAGCAAATTTCTTCAGGAAGACTTCCCAGTGTTGCATCTGGTCACTGAAAATGATGTCTGTTCGTCTGTCTTTAAACAAATAAACATACATGCTTTCTCCTAAATGTACTGACTCTTGCTGTGGTATAATTCCATGTGCATTGGTCACATAATTTAGTTCTTTGCAATAAGACACTTTATTTATGAATGCAGCAAGTGATATTGGTAGTTTTATTAAAATACATTTAAATAATACTATGTCCTCTAATGTCACAGTAAGCTTTCCTTTGGAAGAATATGTAGATGTTGTAGTGGAAGCAATTCAGTTGTTAAAAGAGATTTCTAAAACAATGACTAAACAGCAAATGCTACTCAGTAACTCAGTAAGGTCAGCTATAGTTGACCATTCGTTCTGGTACTTAAGACTGTGGATTCAAGCCTCACTTGAACGCAAAATCTAGCTTGACTGTCCAGTGCAGTATTGGACAGGTGCTGCACAGTTAGAGCTGTTGGCTCTCTGCAGTGATGGTTTTCCGGTCAAAACCTATTCCTCAATCAATAAGCTATTTTTTTTCAGATTATTCCTTTTGAGATTTTGCTTTGCTCAAATTGTTTGCAACATTTTCTATGTTATAATAATGACAGCATTTCAAAGGCAAATTAGTTCTGTAAATCACTTGGCATGTCCTGATGTGATGTCCTTAATGCAAGCTAAAAGACAGACTGTTCCACTGATGAGTTGATTACACATTTTCCTGAGAAACCTTTTATTTTGGTGTTTAGCAATATAGATTTTAGACTGGTACTACATTTGTGCACACATTGACAATTATAAGCTTACAGCATTCTTTTATGAATTGCAGCCCAACCTGTTGAGTGGCAATCTGGTTACTTCAGCTTATCTCACGACAAAATAGCATCTTAAGGCATCATCCATGAGTGCCACCAATGCACTCCACATCCACGGACATTGGTGTCCTCATGATCCTCATAGCACCTCCCCAATCCACTTGCGTGATGTTTAGGAAGCACAGACATTCATAGTATGACACACCAGTGACTAACATTGAAAGGATGCTGCAAGGAGATTTTGCAAACAGCAAAAGGCTCACAGCTCATGATTGGACCAAGCTGGATCTGCGAGCAGCTTGCTTGCTCTCTTAATACTCACTTGATACAGCTTGCATGTTCACAGCATCCATGCCTTCTCTTGCCAATTAATGTAGTCTCACAACCGGGCAGATCACCTTGTTTGTCAAGCAGTCCACAGCAAAAAAGGGCTTACATCTTGTTGTATGGCAGTGTGCTCCATCAACTCAATGAGTGCATCAGATGCCTGCCTGCAGCTTATGTCGCAAATACATTGCATGTGCAGCAATGCAGAGGTGCTGGCCCAATAAAGGAAGGGCAGCCTTTAATAGCAGCCTTAATGATGCTTGCTCTGCGGCCTCAGTACTTTCTTCCTCAGGGGCTGAGGAAGTGGCTTCTGGCAGAGCAGGCTATTTCTCCTCTGAGGCTGTGGACATCCTGCTGGTACCTGCAATACACAAGGGAGTGAAGGTGTTGTAGCCAGTGGTTAGAAGTAGGGTGCAATAAATGGCACTAACAGCAGAGTCAAGGTGAAAATTACAATAGAATAAAGAATGCTACTTGCACTGTTGGCAGATCATGGACACCTTGGATCCCCAGTGGATCATCCTCAGCCATATCTTGTGATGAGCAGGATGCCCTCCCCATCTGGGCCCTTTCTGCCCTCTTGTGGGCCTGTGTTTTCCTGGAAAGAAAGAAGTGAAGAGACTGAGTGAGATGTAAGTTGCTGCTGGCACAGAGGGTTGAAAGATGGTGAGGTCTCTGAGATGAGTGAGTAAACAATGCAGACACAATGGAGTATTAGTCACATGGAAAATTGGAGGGTAACAAGAGTGAGTAAGGGACGATGTTGCAGGTTACAATGAGAGCACAAGAGCATGATCCCTGAATGGTTAGGGCCTAGTGGCAGTGATAGTGTTAACAGAGAGAAGAGTGAGGTGCTTACCTTGACAAGGTGGAGAAAGCTTTTTACCCACTTATGGCATTACTTGCTGCTCCTCCACACCTGGAGACTACACTGACCCAAATGGCAACCAGGCTGCCAGGATCTAGTATCATGGCCTCCTCTGCCAGTCCTCCAAGAGGAGAGCATCCCTCCTCTGGAACCATCTCCACCCCCAAGGATCTCTGGCTCCCTGTGGGAGAATTACAGTGTCATCTTCCCCTTCTCCAACATCTCCTGATATCAGCAACAAGAGTTCAGAATGCTGCTTCACTTGGTGTGGAGTGGCCTTCCAAATATGGTGCGGGTGTCCAGGATACTGGTCCTTTGGCTGAAAAATTGCTGAATAACGAGTTGTTTTAGGAATGGTGCATGAAGACGGAGCTAAAATGTGACATGAGGGATGCCCCGTAGGAGTGGGCACCTGGGGCACTTGGGGTGTGTTTGGGCAGATAGGACAAGCAATCTCGATAGGCCTCAAGGCAAAACAAAAGCCACAAAAATTTTAAACTCAAACTGAAATTGCTGAAAAAACACAGCAGATTTCTCCAGCTTCCTCATTTCCCCTCCCCCCACCTTGTCTCAGTCGGTTCCCTCAACTCAGCACCGCCCTCCTAACCTGCAATCCTCTTCCTGACCTCTCCGCCCCCACCCCACTCCGGCCTATCACCCTCACCTTGACCTCCTTCCACCTATCCCACCTCCATCGCCCCTCCCCCTAGTCCCTCCTCCCTACCTTTTATCTCAGCCGGCTTGGCTCTCTCTCTCTTATTCCTGATGAAGGGCTTATGCTCGAAACGTCGAATTCTCTATTCCTGAGATGCTGCCTAACCTGCTGTGCTTTGACCAGCAACACATTTGCAGCTGTGATCTCCAGCATCTGCAGACCTCATTTTTTACTCTACAGCATCTGTGGAGAGAAAGCAGAGTCAAAGTTTTGGGTCCAGTGACCCTTTTTCAGAACTTGAGAATCTAAATTTGTTGCAGCTGATACTTAGCTAAGTAAGTAAAGAGTAATACTCAGCCCAAAATGATTACTGCCCATCATTTCTGCCAAGTGTTAAACATGTTGACCTCTACCCAGTAACCATTGCTTTCATCCTTTGTTGCATTTTTTGTGTCCAAGAAGGTGCCTGTGACGCATGCGCACACTTTTGTTGTGGATTACAAGTCGGGTAGAGTTTTGTTTCAGGTGCAGGAGCTTGTACTTGAAACTTTTTTTTGAAGATCTGCATCAAAATAAAAGTAATTACTGGATTAATATTCAATGTGTCCAATTTCAAGTTCACAAACCCTATAATTTGAGACTGTGGAGGCTCATTTATGCAGTCATCTTAAAAAAGACCTGTGATATGGTGTGTGCAGACTATATGACTAAACCTCTAATATATTACAACCTAGGCACAAATTATACTGTTACATGTTTTATTAAAATACATGTACATTGTCAGTTTTCAGGAAAAAAATTCTTAAGTGTTATAGGACTCTGCTTAATTATTGTTATTAATGATACTTCCATTATTTTCATTACTGCCAGATCAGTTCGGGAAATGTGCTTTTTTCTGTAAATGCATATATTCATAATGGGATATTTAATTTTTCATGCAATTATAAATATCAATCCAGATATTCCAAAAGGCATTGTTTTAATGCCTTTCAATTTGATATGAACACCATTTATATTTTTAAAATGTCTGATTTCGAAAATTGAAGCTTTTGTCCTGCATTGCTGGACTGGAGAAGATTTCCAGATGTTCAGAGGAGTGATTCTTCAAACTGTTTGCGCACTGTTACCTGCTATAGGCATGTGACCTCTCATCCAATTGCTTCCTTTATTGAGATAAAGAGGGAAGATTAGAGAGAAAAGGGGCCCTCAAAGATCAGCAAGGTGGACTTTGTGTGGAGGCACAGGAGATGGGGAGATACTAAACAAGTATTTTGCATCAGGCATTACTGTGGAGAAGGACATGGAAGATATAGAATGTGGGAAAATAGATGGTGACATCTTGAAAAATGTCCAGATTACAGAGGATAAAGTGCTGGATATCTTGAAACACATAAAGGTGGATAAATCTTCAGAACCTGATCAGGTGTACCCTAGAACTCTGTAGGAAGCTAGGGAATTGATTGCTGGGCCCCTTGCTGAGATAGTTGTACCATTGATAGTCACAGGAAAGGTGCCAGAAGACTGGAGGTTGGCTAATGTGGTTCCACTGTTTAAGAAGGGCAGTAAGGACAAGCCAGGGAATTATAATCTGGTGAGCATGACATTGGTGTGGGCAAGTTATTGGAGGGAATCCTGAGGGATAGGACGTGCATGTATTTGGAAAGGCAAGGACTGATTAGGGATAGTCAACATAGCTTTGTGCGTGGGAAATCGTGTCTCACAAACTTGATTGAGTTTTTTTGAAGAAGTAACAAAGAGGACTGATGAGGGCAGAGCAGTAGATGTGATCTAAATGGACTTCAGTAAGGCATTCGTCAAGTTTCCCCATGGGAGACTGATTAGCAAGGTTAGGTCTCATGGAATACAGGGAGAACTAGCCATTTGGATACAGAACTGGCTAAAAGGTAGAAGACAGAAGGTGGTGTGGAGGGTTATTTTTCAGACTGGAGGTCTGTGACCAGTGGAGTGCCACAAGGATCGGTGCTGGGCCCTCTACTTTTTGTCACTTACATAAATGATTTGGATGTGAGCATAAGAGGTACAGTTAGTAAGTTTGCAGATGACATCAAAATTGGAGGTGTAGTGGACAGCGAAGAAGGTTACCTCAGATTACATTGGGATCTTGATCAGATGGACCAATGGGCTGAGAAGTGGAGGATGAAGTTTAATTTAGGTAAATGTGAGGTGCTGCATTTTGGGAAAGCAAATCTTAGCAGGGGGACTTATACTCTTAATGGTAAGGTCCTCGGAAGTGTTGCTGAACCAAGAGACCTTGGACTGCAGGTACATAGCTCCTTGAAAGTGGAGTCACAGGCAGATAGGATAGTGAAGAAGGCATTTGGTATGCTTTCCTTTATTGGTCAGAGTATTGAGTACAGGGTTTGAGAGGTAATGTTAAGGCTGTACAGGATATTGGTGAGTCCACTTTTGGAATATTACATGCAATTCTGGTCTCCTTCCTACTGGAAAGATGTTGTGAAACTTAAAAAGATTCAGAAAAGATTTACCAGGATGTTGCCGGGGTTGGAGAATTTTGGCTTGAGGGAGATGCTGAACAGGCTGGGGCTGTTTTCCCTGGAGCATCAGAGACTGAGGAGTGACCTTATAGAGGTTTATAAAATCATGAGGGGCATGGATAGGATAAATAGACAAAGTCTTGTCCCTGGGATGGGGGAGTCCAGAAGTGGAGGGCATAGGTTTAGGGCGAGAGTGGAAAGATATAAAAGAGACCTAAGGGGCAACTTTTTCACGCAGAGGGTGATACGTGTATGGAATGAGCTGCCAGAGGAAGTGGTGGAGACTAGTACAATTATAATATTTAAAAGGCATCTGGATAGGTATTTGAATAGGAAGGGTTTGGAGGGATAAGGGCTGGGTGCTGGCAGGCGGGACTAGATTGGGTTGGGATATCTGATTGGCATGGATGAGTTGGACTGAAGGGTCAGTTTCTGTGCCGTACATCTCTGTGACTCTATGACTCTACATAACTAGCAAACTCATTATCAAAAGAAAACTGGCCTTAGCAGTTTTGCACATGGGGGTAATAGCTGCTTGGTGATTAAATGTGGATGCTGTTCTTCTCTGTGATTTTCCACACTTTTTAAAAAATCTATTTTCAACACTTACCTCATTGCTGTTCCTTATATTGTCAAGGTTGTTCTTGTCTTTCCTTTTATTTCATTTTTCCTCTTCAAAAAGAATAACTAACACTGATAGTATCTTCGAGTAATCCATTAATGTTCCACAAGCTGCCCTACAACTCAGTCGTTGTTCATCTGATTGGAGATTTTAATTTTTATGTTCCATGAGAAACCAAGGTGAAGTCCCTTCTTGAAAGTTCAGGATGCTGCTTAAAGGCAGAAAAGAGTAATAAAGATATAGACTAGGTAAGACCATTAACAGTAATTAGAAGGAATGAGAAGAGCTAGAAGTAATAACGGCCTAATTACTCCGTAATTGAAATCTGTAGTTTACAGAAATACTATTGTTGAAGTGCTCCTCGGATCATATCTTGCCCTAGTGGCTAAACCACCAGCTTTTTGCTCTGTTCCTGTTGCTTCCTTTCCTCTATAACACTCTGGTTCTGCTTATTTTTGTCCATTCCTGCTCATCAGTCTGTGTTCTTGGGTTGCAAGAAAAATGCTATGGAAAATGTAGCAGTCAATTATTCTTGAAATGTTGTAAACTGTCTCTGACCAGTTGCAACAGTTGAGATGTTGCTTTAGGCTCCCAGCAAGATGTTCCTCAATAACTCCATTTGCAGCATGAGCTACATTGTACCTCTGTTCGGCTCCTGACTATGTTTCATGCAAGGTTTTTTTTGTCTTCTTTTATTTTTTTTTAGGCTGGCACAATTACAACATTTAAAAGGCATCTGGGTGGATACATGAATAGAGTAATAGAGATGTACAGCATGGAAACAGACCCTTCGGTCCAACTCCTCCATGCCGACCAGATATCCCAACCCAAAATAGTCCCAGCTGCCAGCACCCGGCCCATATCCCTCCAAATCCTTCCTATTCATATACCCATCCAAATGCCTCTTAAATGTTGCAATTGTACCAGACTCCACCACTTCCTCTGGCAGCTCATTCCATACACGTATCACCCTCTGCGCGAAAAAGTTGCCCCTTAGGTCTCTTTTATATATTTCCCCTCTCATCCTAAACCTATGTCCTCTAGTTCTGGACTCCCCAACCCCAGGGAAAATACTTTTCCTATTTATCCTATCCATGCCCCTCATAATTTTGTAAACCTTTATAAGGTCACCCCTCAGCCTCCGATGCTCCAGGGAAAACAGCCCCAGTCTGTTCAGCCTCTCCCTGTAGCTCAAATCCTCCAACCCTGGCAACATCCTTGTAAATCTTTTCTGAACCCTTTCAAGTTTCACAACATCTTAATTGAATAGGAAGGGTTTAGAGGGATATGGGCCAAGTGCTGGCAAATGGGACTAAATTAGATTAGGATATCTGTTTGGCATTGACGAGCTGGACAGAAGGGTCTGTTTCGGTGCTGTATGCCTTCATGACTCTAGTCTTTGATGAGTCCTCTGCTTAACTCGTTCCTTGTTCGCAATGCTGCTGCAGCAGATAATGGGGCATCCTTCACTGGTCACTCTTCCCGTGTTGGGCCATGATGCCTTTGCTGCTGCTGTTGTAGCTGCCAACTTCCCGATCTCCCCCTGCTGTCTCTGGAACATGCCTGGGCAGAACCCACCCGCATTCTGAGCTACTGCCAAACCAGGCCGAGAGACTGCTACGGGCTGTCAAAAAACCGAACTGAGAGACTGCCAAACTGGGCCAAGAGACTGCCACCGGCCAGGCCAGGCCTGGCAATGTGGGGTCAAAAGACTGCCATGGGTCAGGCTAGGTTAAGCTGAGACACCACCATTCTGGGCTGAGAGGCCGCATTGGCCAGGTGAGGCTGGGCCGAGAGACCGCCATTCTGGGCCTAGAGACCACCACAGCCAGACCAGGCTGGGCTGAGACACCACCATTCCAGGCTGAGAGACTGCCACAGGCTTGGCCAGGCTGGGCCAAGAGACCGCCATGGACAAGACCAGACTGGGCTGAGACACCACCATTCCGGGCATGGAGACCACCACGGGCCAGACTAGGCTGGGCTGAGACACCACCATTCCAGGCTGAGAAACAGCCACAGGCCAGGACCAGCTGGGCTGAGAGACTGCTATTCCAGGCTGAGAGACTGCCATTAGCAAGACCAGACTGTACCGAGTGACTGCCATTCCGCGTCTAGAGACCACTGTGGGCCAGACCAAGTCTTCAGTGTTCTTACTGAAGACCATAATCCATAAGAAGTAGGAGTGGAAGTCAGGCCATTTGGCCCATCGAGTTCACTTTGTCATTTAATCATGTCTGATGGGCATTTCAACGCCAGTTACCTGCACTTCTCCCCGTATCCCCTAATTCCTTGTGAGATTAAAAATTTATCAATCTCTGCCTTGAAGACTATTAACCTCCCAGCCTCCACTGCGCTCTGTGGCAGTGAATTCCACAGGCCCACCACTCTCTGGCTGAAGAAATGTCTCCTCATTTCCATTCTAAATTGATCCCCTCTCATTGTAAGGCTATGCCCACGAGTCATAATATTCCTGCCTGACAGAAACAATTTCCTAATGTCCACACTTTCTAAGCTATGCAATATCTTGTTTGTTTCTATTAGATCTCCCCTCAACCTAACGAATACAATCCCAGGATCCTCAGCCATTCATCGTATATCAGGCCTACCATTCCAGGGATCATCCGAGTGAATCTCAGCTGGATATGCTGCAGTGCCAGTATGTCCTTCCTGAGATGTGGGACCCAAAACTGGGCACAGTATTCTAAATGGGGACTAACCAGAGCTTTATAAAGTCTTAGCAGCATCTCACTGCTTTTACATTCCAACCATCTTGACATAAATGACAACATTACATTTGCTTTCTTAACCATGTGAAGGCCTGTTGTGTTTGCAGGTTACAAAATCTTCAATCAGTTATTGACATTATGCAGAGTGAATTGAGTTGGCTGATGACTGCTATCCATAATGTGAGGACTTGAACACAAGACTGAAGATGGATACAAATACTTCAGTCTTGTCTATGTATTAATTTGCTGGGCTGCCCTAGGACTGAGAATTGGTATATTTTTGGAGCTTTCACTCTTGTTAGTTAGTTCATTGCCTGAATGGTATCATTTGGCATTGTAAAAGTCTGTGTGGTGAAAGGCAGATAATTCTTCAGTGCCGTGGGATAAAGGAACCTGCCAGTATCCCTTTATAAAATCTGCTTTGCTAAGAAATGTGGCACTACTAACTCTATCAATAGAATCTTCCAAGCAAGGAATTGAATAGGAGTCTTACTGCACTGGCCTTTCTATAGTCTCTGTAGAGACTGCACCACCAGACACAGGCATTAACATGACTAAGACACTCCAGTTGCTTTGACGGTGTTCAATTCAGACATATTCCAACATGTATTGGATTACTGCTTTCAGCTGGATGTACTGTTCCAGTGGTGAAACTCTAAGGTGTTCCTGAGCCACTTTGTGGGCTCAAATGGGCCAGTCATGAAACACAAGTACGCAGCCCAACATTTAAGACTTGTCTGTCAGTTTTACAAATATTAAGTAGTTTCAGAGGATACCTTACCTCATCCACAAACTAATTCAAATCAAGTAAAAATGGTAACTTCACTTGGTGAATACCGGGTGGAAAATAAAAGAAAATCTAGTCGTCTGTCTCATCATGAAAGCATTCCCTGATCATCGTTTTGATGATGGAATGGTATCATTTTCAAGTCCATTGTGCCTGCTGTGATATATGGAGGACTTTAAACTGTGTTTCACCCAGACTGCTCGTAACTTCCTGAAATATATGAGAGAAAACATTTGGAACTTCAATCCAACTAGGTCTCAATCCATCATCCAGATCAGGTGAAGAACTGAATTAACTTCATTCCCATTACCTTGGTAGAATTTGCTCTCAAGGAATTGCCCGCTGGGAGCTGTGTAGCCATATCCATAAAGATATACTGATTTTTCAGTCTTATTTTCAGTCAAGTCTTTCACCATTGTATTAAATGGTGGGCGGCACAGCGGCACGGTGGCACAGTGGTTAACACTGCTGCCTCACAGCACCTGAGACCTGGGTTCAGTTCCCGACTCAGGCGATTGACTGTGTGGAGTTTGCACGTTCTCCCAGTGTCTGCGTGGGTTTCCTCCGGGTGCTCCGGTTTCCTCCCACAGTCCAAAGATGTGCGGGTCAGGTGAATTGGCCATGCTAAATTGCCCATAGTGTTAGGTAAGGGGTAAATGTAGGGGTATGGGTGGGTTGCGCTTCGGTGGGTCAGTGTGGACTTGTTGGGCCGAAGGGCCTGTTTCCACACTGTAAGTAATCTAATCTAAATGTTTCTGGAATGGAAATTAGAGGAGCTAGTCTGATGGCAAGTTGCAGTTTTCCGGTCATATGGCACATTTTACAAAACTGTACCATGTCCTTGTGAAGCCCTGTCTCGTAAAGGTGAATGCATGCTTGCAACTCACCACACTTTTCAGTCCTTTGCTCTGAAATTCTCATTCAAATTTCTTCCTTTCCAATATAATGTGTGCCATAGTAACCTTGTATTCTAATTCTACTAGTCCCTCTGACTCTCTCAATTCAATCTTCAACTTTTTCCTGACTTGTTTCTAATTTCCTGGTTTCCTGGCTATCGGTGTAATATCTAACTGTAAGTTTCTGCACAATACTCAGCAGTTGTGCAGTAGGCACAAAGCCATTTTTCGATGATAAGTAAATGATCCTTTATCCGAAATGCTCGGGACCAGCTGTTTCTCGGAATTCAAAATTTTTCGGTTTTCAGAATAAGTGACAGTTTAATGGTGAAATTTTTAAAAATCTTATCGGAGGAGCAGACTTCTAAGTAAAAACAAACCAGTTGGTGCTTGGCCATGCCCCTCCCCCGTTGCATCTGAGTGACACACATCAAGTGGGTGTCGACTTGGGTTGACTGTTTGCATGCCAAACAACCTTGTTAATGAGAAAAAAAACTTCACAAACAAAACCTTTGGATTTCAGAGCTTTTCAGTTTTTGGATGTTTGGATAAAGGATTGTCTACCTGTATAAGCTTTCCTCAAATACACAAAAACCTAATGTCTTTTCTTTCATTGTTTCCAACCATTATTGCCTTTTTCCAAATATGTTTTCCTGTATTTGGGTTATCTTTTAAGCCCTCAAGTATCTTATAAGATTGAGACGGGAGAGCACACTATCATTCTAATGTTTTATCCGCTCATGATATGGCCAATTTTAGACCATGATATAGGCACAGAATTAGGCTATTCAGTCTCAAAACGACCCTTGAGTCTGCTCCGCCTTTTGGTTATAACTGAAATGTTTCTCAACCCTATTCCACTGCCTTCTCCACGTAATCCTCAATCCTCTTGCCAATCAAGAACCTGTTTTAAATATGCTCAATGACTTAGCCTCCACAGCCCTCTGTGACAAAGAGTTCTACAGATTAACTACACTGTGGATAAAGAAATTCTCCATCATCTCACTTCTATAGATTTATCCCCTTCACTCTGAGGCTGTTCCCTTGGGTCCTAGCTTCTTCTACTAGTAAAAACATCTTCTCCACGTCCATTTTATCCAGGCTTCTCAGTAATCTGTAAGTTTCAACCAGATCCACCCACCCCCATCCTTCTAAACTTCATCGTGTACAGATCCAGAGTCCTCAATCGCTCCTCCTATGACAAGCCCTACAATCCTGGGATCATTTTTGTAAACCTCCTCTGGATGCACTCCAATGCTAGCACATCCTTCTTTAGCTATAGAGCCCAAAACTGCTCACAGTATTCCAAATGCGGTCTGACTAGAGCCATATACAGCCTCAGCAGCACATCTCTGCTCTTTTATTCTTGCCCCCTTGAAATGAATCCTTCCTAACTGCCAGCTGAACCTGCATGTTAACCTTTAGAGAATCCTGAACTAGCAATCCTAAGTCACTCTGTGTTTCAGATTTCTGAAGCCTTTCCCCATTTAGAAAATATGGTTGATGAGTTCAAAACCAAAGGGCATAGGTTCAAGGTGAGAGGGATGAGACTTAATATAGATCTGTGGGGTAATTTTTCATGCAGTGGGTGGTGCAGTATGGAACAAGCTGCCAGAAGAAATGGTGGCGGCTGGTACAGTTACAATATTTAAAAGACATCTAGATGGATATATGAATAGGAAAAGTTTAGAGATGTGGATAGGATAGGATAGAGATGTGAGCCAAATGCTGGCAAATGGGACTTGGTCAGATTGGAATGTTTAGTCAGTGTGGACCAGTTGAACCGAAGGGTCTGTTTCCTTTCTGTATGATTGAATGACTCTATTGGCTTCTCTGAATAATGCATAGTCTCTTTGGTCAATTTGTAGACAGCCAACTGATTATGTTTCTGCTGGTAAAAGAAACCAGCCTTGCCCACATAGCTTCAACCAGCATCTAAGACCTCCCACTGGGATTGCGCATTCTATTCATTTTGATATTGAGTGGACAATAGTTCAAGTACTCTAGCCATATAAAACAATTAAAAACAATCTATGTTTTCTCCTCTGTCTTTGAGACCATAGGTAGACTGACTGAAGTTATCCTGCCTGGGGCAGATTTCTACTTTTCCTTTCTCCTTAGACTGTTTACTGAAAGAAGTGCTGTCTGGATATTCCATTAAAAAAAAACACATGAACAGTGAATGCATATAAAGGATAAATATATATTGCTCACATCCCTAAAGAAAGTCACAACAGATTGAAACTTAAAATAACAACATCATCATCATGATTTTTTGTGACAAATAAGGGTGAAGTGGGATGTATATGTTTAAAATGACTAGCAAAACTATTGACAAACATCGAGTTATTATGACCTGGAATACAGCACCACCAGTTGTGAGAACACACTCAACAGTAGCACTTGATTTTCTTCATTAATCTGTTTGGAAATATTATTAAACATTACCAGAGCAGGCAGGATATGAACCCAGCTCTTACTGGTTCAGAAGCAGGAACTCTACCACTGCACCACAAGAACCTGAATACAGTAATGCTTGAAAGCGAATTGGTTAACTACTTGCAAGAAAACAAATTACAGCATAATATGGAAAGCAGAAGAAAATGGGATTAATTGGATAGCTCTACCAAAGAGCTCTATCTACCCTATTAACTTATTTAATCATCCTAAGTACCTCAATTAGATCAATGCCTAGTCTTCTGCACTCAAGGGAATACAAACTAGTCTGAGCAGACTCACAATTTATCCCTTTGGTCCTACATTATTCTGGAGTAAATTATTTAGTTTACAACTACGTAAATTTGCGCCAATGTTAACTGCTAACTTTTCATTACATGAGAAAAGATATGTTTTTCAATTATTTATTATTTCTCCAAATGAAAAAAGAAGAAATCGAGATTTGTATTGCTTTCTTCAAGTATTTTAAAACATGCAGAAAGTTCTAAGCTTCCTATTGTCAGATATTTAACTATTGCCTACATCTGTTGTTGATGTCTATTACTTAGGAGAGAGTGCAAGATTACAGAGGAAGATCAAATAATTTGGGCTATAAATTCCATTTAGTGCAGTGAATCCACTCCTTCTGATTGCTATCATACTGCATTACGTAGTTAATTCAACACATTTTGCAATCTATTATGTTTTAATTAATCTATTGCTACCTGCTGATAAATTAAGATTGCATCGTTATTTGATTAGAATTTGTATTATTCTGTAATTCCAATTAGCCAATGTAGCTAAAACAAAACTGATAAAATGCAAAATAAAAAATTCAAATGATCCAATTGTGATCCAGATGCCTTGTCTAATGATCAAGAGCTCTGAGTTCAACTTCACCACAGCAGCTGGGAAATCTAAATACAGCCAATTAATTAATTAAATCTGAAGTAAATAAGCAAGCATCAGTAACGGTGACCATGAAATTACTGCTTAGTTGTAACAATTCATCTGGTTCACTCATGTCCTTCAGGGCATGCAAACTGTTATCTTTACAATGCATTTACAATACTGCCATCTGTCTGGCAACATGGAAGATTTCCCACATTTGTTCTGCTCTCAAAAAAGCAGGACCAATAGAATTCAGGCAATTTACATACATTAGTCTACTCTCAATTATCAGCAAAATGATGGAAGGCATTATGAATAGTGAAATTGGTAGGAAGGAGAACTCACACACCAGTAACCTCCTCGCTGATGTTTAGTTTGGGTTCCACCAACAACTGCTCTTGAGATCAAAGAAGCACTTGACCAAACAAGAAGTTCCAGTAAAGTGTACACTAGTGGGAATCAAGGGGTAAGTGTTTCACTGGTGGGGTTATACCCAGGAAGAAGTAGGCTTTTAGTGGCTGTTGCAAGCCAATCTTCTCAGTCCCAGGACAATCACATTACAGGGAGAAATTGTGGACTGCAGTTGCTGGAGATCAGAGTCGAGAGTGTGGTGTTTGAAAAGCAAGCAGGTCAGGCAGCATTGGAGGAGCAGGAGAATCAATGTTTCAGGCATAACCCCTTCATCAGGATTAAGTGATGAAAAGCTTATGCACAAAACGTTGATTCTCCTGCTTCTCGGATGCTGTCTGACCTGCTGTGCTTTTCCCGCACCACAGTCCCATTACAACCAACCGTGGAGGGTAAATTTGCTCCCTTCTTTTTAACTTTGCCAATTGGGCACAACAAGATTTAAGTTCTCTAAGGACAAGGCTATACTTCTCTCCAATCAAAAATGCCGTGAGCTAGTTTTTACTGCATCAATAACATAGTCTTCTAGAATGAAAGAAATAGCAATTTTATTATTTGCTAACCCCAGGAAGAAATAGTAACAACATAATTTGAAATGCACACACATAAAGGGACAAAGTTTGAAAGGGAAAGCAACCAGGACAAAAGGAGATGAAAGTAGTACACAGTTTAAATTTCTCAGGCAATCTTTGAAGCATAAGGTTTAACTTGATTCTGCAATTGTTTAGTCTCTTGGGGCTTCAGCAGTGGCAAATATTGCATTCAGCTTTTGAGTTTTTCTTGTCCTGTTTTAGATTAGACTTACAGTGTGGAAACAGGCCCTTCGGCCCAACAAGTCCACACCGACCCGCCGAAGCGAAACCCACCCATACCCCTACATTTACCCCTTACCTAACACTACAGGCAATTTAGCATGGCCAATTCACCTGTCCCGCACATCTTTGGACTGTGGGAGGAAACCGGAGCACCCGGAGGAAACCCACGCAGACACGGGGAGAACGTGCAAACTCCACACAGTCAGTCGCCTGAGTCGGGAACTGAACCCGGGTCTCAGGCGCTGTGAGGCAGCAGTGCTAACCACTGTGCTGTTGTTTCCTTTACATTTTGTTTGGTATGTTAACTGGGAAAAACTGAAGTTTGAATGATGTTGTATTGCAAAGAATGAACCAGGTCTTTACTTAAACAACTCAAACCTCAAAAGTGGAAGTGTGCATTATTCACTTATTCATGACTCTTAGTCATGTAACATTTGGAGAAGCTTGACTTGATACTTCTGTGCTGACTCTTTGGTTGAAAGGCTGCTAAACAATAGTCTTTGAATTATTTTAGTTGAAGTTTATCATGGAATCTGGGTGGGGAATGGGGGGCATTGGATTTCAGACGTTCAAGAAGCCTACAAGAAGGGATAATATGCTCTTTATTAGCCTTTGTAATCAGGAAATGACAATCAAAGACTTTGAAAGAAAAAAGAACTACACGAGAAAAGACCTAAATCAGAACTGGCCATGCCAAATTGAAGACTTTCTATCACTGTGTGATCAACACCACCATGGTAGATGGTGGAATTTGAATTAAATAAATAATCTGGAATTAAGGGTCTCATGATGACAATGAAACCATTGTGGATTGTCAGAAAAACCCATATAGTTCACTAATGTCCTTCAGGGAAGGAAATCTGCCATCCTTACGTGATCTAAGCTACATGTGACTGTAGATCTGCAACAATGTGGTTGACTCCCAACTGCCCTCTGGACATTTAGGAATGGGCAATAAATGTTGGCCTAGGCAGAAACATCTATATCCCATGAGTGCATAAAGCAAACATGATACCGTTACTAAGTACCAAAACAATTGTGAAGAAGTCATCTATTCTACCCTTTTGTTCTGAGCATTTAATCCACTGAATTTGCTCCTTTTTGCCTAAGGTTTTCACCCTTGCTATTTCTTCTGAGATAGCTCTCTTGTCTATCTTAGTTGTGAATTAATTGTGCATGTTTAGGTATTGAGGAGTTTAAATTTGTATGTAAGTAATTAAATAATTTAAATAGTGAATAATCCATTTTTCCAGTTGTCAAAGGCTAGAAGATTATGTAGAATAAATATGCCTTACTTTTTTGTTTAGTAGTGAAACCTGTCTGCTGTCTGACTTTGGTGCCTTTTGATAAAATGTCAACTTTATACAGTGCATCTGTTTCACTGTTGAAACATAATCGCTTGTGGCCAAGTGATTCTTCTAGCTTTTTTAAGCCATAATGTACCGGTGTTGGACTTGGGTGGGCAAAGTTAAAAATCATACAACACCAAGTCATTGTCCAACAGGTTTATTGGGAAGTACAAGCTTTCCCTTAGTCAGGTAGATTGTGGGTCAGGATCATAGGACACAAAATTTATAGTAAAAGATCAAAGTGTCTTACAATTAATGTGGTGTATTGAACAAACCTAAGTCTTTAATCACTTAGAATGGGTTGCAGGTTTCTATTCATTAATATATAAATCCTAGAACTTCTTTCAAGTCACATTCCCTAGAAAACTGAAGGTTTTATAAACAAAAATGACATCTCAGCTCAGAACAATGCATCAAAGGCGTGAGTTAGAGTCTGCCTATTTCACAACCTTGGTTCAAACTTGTTCTATTTCCAAAGAAGGAATTTATAATATGTCATATGGACTGACTGCTGACAGATAGTGTGCATTTTGAACAATATAGAATGATATCTGCAAATTCACCCCATAGACTTATATGTGTGTGTGTGTGTGGATGTTTGAATGAGTGTGTGCACATGAATGTCTGAGAGACAACATGTGGATGAGATTAGATTAGATTTCCTACAGTATGGAAACAGGCTCTTCAGCCCAACAAGTCCACACCGACCCTCCGAAGAGTAACCCACCCAGACCTATTCCCCATATTTACCCTGACTACGGGCAATTTAGTATGATCAATTCACCTGACCCGCACATCTTTGGATTGTGGGAGGAAACTGGAGCGAATGGGGAGAATGTGCAAACTCCACACAGACAGTTGCCCAAGGTGGGAATCGACCCTGGGTCCCTGGCGCTGTGAGGCAGCTGTGCTAACAAATGAGGCACTTTGCTGTGTCAAAGAGAGGGAGTCTATGTGAGTGTGTGAGTGTGATCATGTGTAAGAGTGTGTGTGCATGTATGCGAGAGTGTATAATGTAGTGGGGTCACCTGTAGTGTGACATGAATGCAAGATCCCAGTTGAGGCCATCCCCAAGGGTACTGAACTTGGCTATCAGCCTCTGCTTGGCCACTCTGCGTTGTTGCGTATCCAGAAGTCCACCTTGGATAACGGACATCCAAAAATCCATGGCCAAATGTCCTTAACCTTTGAAGTGATTCCCGACTGGCAATTGTTGCATGGTACATTGGCAAGACCAAGCAGGTGCTATGACAATGGACGAAAGGACACTGCACAGCAATCGTCAGACAGGGATGTTCCTTTCCAGTAGAGAAACACTTCAGCTTTCAGGGACATTTGGCCCTGGATCTTCAGGTGACCGTCTTCCAAGGCGGACTTTGGGATACACAGCAATGCAGAGTCATTGAGCAGAGGCTGTTTGCCAAGTTTGGATCCATGAGGATGACCTGAACCGGGACCTTGGATTCTCATCACACTACAGGTGACCCCACTACATTATATGCACTCTCACACACATACAAGCACACATGCACACACACTGTTACACACAATCAGACTCACCCAGACCCCCTTTCATACATGGTTTCTCTCAGACACACACACACACGCACTCACCCTCTCTCAGGCATAAACCCTGTCACACTCGTGCACACACTCAATCAAGCACGCGCACGCACACATACTCACACACTCTCTCCCTCTCCCCCCCCCCCTCTCTCTCTCTCTCTGTCTCTGTCTCTCTCTCTCACTCTCACACACACACACACACACATACACATCTACGGGGTGAATTTGCGTTTGTAGATTTGGATTTGACGATACAATCCATTTTGTTCAAAAAGCACACTGTCGGCAGTCAGTCCATGTGACATTTTATAAATTCCTACTTTGTAAGTGATTGGGAAACAGATAGACTCTAACCTTACACCTTGAATGTATTGCTTGACCTGAGATGTTATCTTTCTTTTATAAAACCTTAAGTTATCTTGGGATGGTGACTTGAAAGAAGTTCTGGGATTTACATATCAATGAATTGAAACCTGCAATCCCATTCTAAGTGATTAAGGATTTAACAGCAATCTAGGTTTGTTCAGTATGTCGCATCAGTTGTATGACACTTTGATCTTTTATGATAAGCTCTTTGTCCAATGATCCTGCCTCACTAGCTACCTGACAAAGGAGCAGCACTCCAAAAGCTTGCCCTTCCAAGTAAACCTATTGGATTATAACCTAGTGTAGTGTGATTTTTAACTTTAGCCATTTTAAGTCAGTGTTTATGGTTCCTTTCCAAAAACAATGTCAACTAATGGATGACTCAGGCATTAAATCAAAGAATAAAATTTGAAATTCCCCAGTTCATACTTTTCTAAGTCATATCCAGCCATTTTCAGCAATGGCCCTCCCTCCATTTGAACATAAGACATGGTATGTTTGCTCATGATTGCACAATGTTCATTTCTATTTGCCATTTCTCAGACAAGGAAGTAGTCTGTGCCTGCAAATTACAATGCCAAGACAATGTTCTGATTTGGGTTGAGAAGTGACAAGACCTATTCCCTCCAAACAAGTCTTCGGCAGTAACCATCTCAAAGATGAATGAAAGTAACCACCAGGCCTTGATATACAATGGTATTACTACATTGCTGAATCTCCCACTGTCAACATCTTGGAGATCACTGCTGAACAAAATAAAACTGAACAAGCCATGTAAACACCTATTTTTCTGCAGGAATGATTTAGAAGTTGGCAATCCTGCGGCAAGTAACTCACTTCCTATTTATAGAGTTATAGTCATAGAGATGGACAGCACGGAAACAG
Source organism: Hemiscyllium ocellatum (assembly GCF_020745735.1). Lineage (NCBI taxonomy): Eukaryota > Metazoa > Chordata > Chondrichthyes > Orectolobiformes > Hemiscylliidae > Hemiscyllium > Hemiscyllium ocellatum. Next base: position 110,076,865 of record NC_083405.1, read on the forward strand.
ACCCTTCGGTCCAATTCATCCATGTCAACCAGATATCCCAACCCAATCTAGTCCTACCTGTCAGCACCTGGCCCATATCCCTCCAAACCCTTCCTATTCATATACTCATCCATATGCCTTTTAAATGTTGCAATTTTACTAGCCTCCACCACTTCCTCTGGCAGCCCATTCCACACATGTACCACCCTCTGCATGAATAAGTTGCCACTTAGGTCTCTTTTATATCTTTCTTCTCTCATCATACACCTCTGTCCTCTCATTCCCAAAGAAAAGACCTTGTCTATTTACCCTATCCATGCCCCTCATTGTTTTATAAACCTCTACAAGGTCACCCCTCAGCCTCTGTGCTCCAGGGAAAACAGCCCTCACCTATTCAACCTCTCCCTATAGCTCAAGTCCTCCAACTCTGGCAACATCTTTATAAATCTTTCTGAACCCTTTCAAGTTTCACAACATCCTTCTGATAGGAAGACCAGATTTGCATGCAATATTCCAAAAATGGCCTAACCAATGTCCTGTACAGCCGCAACATGACCTCCCAACTCCTGTACTCAATACTCTGACCAATAAATGAAAGCATACCAAATGCTTTCTTTACTATCCTATCTACCTGTAACTCTACTTTCAAGGAGCTATGAATGTGCATGCCAAGGTCTCTTTATTCAGCAACACTCCCTAGAACCTTACCATTAAGTATATAAGTCCAGCTAAGATTTGCTTTCCCAAAATGGAGTACCTTGCACTTATCTAAATTAAACTCCATCTGACACTCATCAGCTGACTGACCCATCTGATCAAGACCCCATTGTAATCTGAGATAACCTTCACTATCCACTACACACTACACGTCTCATTTTGGTGTCATCTGCAAACGTACTGACTATACCTCTTATGTTCACATCCAAATCATTTACATAAACAATGAAAACTGGTCAAAGAGGTCCAGTCTGAAAAACAACCCTCTACCACCTTCTACCTTTGAGCCAGTTCTGTATCAAAATGGCTTCCATGGGGAACCTTGTTGAACGCCTTATTGAAGTCCATATATAGCTCATGTCTACCTCTCTGCCCTCATCAAAGTTCTTAGTTACTTCCTCAAAAAACTAAATTAAGTTTGTGAGACATGATGTCCTATGCACAAAGCCTTGTTGACTATCCCTTATCAGTCCTTGCCTTTCCAAATACATATACATTCTGTCCCTCAGGATTCCCTCCAACTGCTGACATCAGGCTCACTGGTCGATAGTTCCCTGGCTTATCCTTACCACCCTTCTTAAACAGTGGCACCACATTGCCAACCTCCAGTCTTCAAGCACCGCACCTGTGACTGTCGATGATACAAATACCTCAACTAGAGGCCCAGCAATCACTTCCCTAACTTCCCACAGAGTTCTAGGGTACACTTGATCAGTAAGTAAAAAATGAGGTCTGCAGATGCTGGAGATCACAGCTGCAAATGTGTTGCTGGTCAAAGCACAGCAGGCCAGGCAGCATCTCAGGAATAGAGAATTCGACGTTTCGAGCATAAGCCCTTCATCAGGAATGCATTCCTGATGAAGGGCTTATGCTCGAAACGTCGAATTCTCTATTCCTGAGATGCTGCCTGGCCTGCTGTGCTTTGACCAGCAACACATTTGCAGCTACACTTGATCAGTTCCTGGGGATTTATCACTTTTATGCATTTCAAGACATTCAGCATTTCCTCCACTGTAATATAAACAATTTTCAAGTTGTCACCATCTATTTCCCCACATTCTATATCTTCCATGTTCTTCTCCACAGTAAACACTGAAGCAAAATACTCATTTAGTATCTCCCTCATCTACTGCAGCTCCACACAAAGGCCACCTTGCTGATCTTTGAGGGGCTCTAATGTCTCCCTAGTCACCCTTTTGTCCTTAATGTATTTGTAAAAACCCTTTGGATTCTCCTTACTCTATTTGCCAAAATTATCTCATGTCCCCTTTTTGCCCTCCTGATTTCCCTCTTAAGTATATTCCTACTGCCTTTATACTCTTCTAAGGATTCACTCAATCTATCCTGTCCATACCTGACATATGCTTCCTTCTTTTTCAATCCAACCACAAACCACATGTCGAGGCTATGGTAGAATATAAGCACAAATGCATAAGAAGCTCAATAACACATAGAGCAACCTTTGCTAAATAATCCTGAACATGCAAATTATACTGTTTACCAATTTAGGGTTATTAGTTGGGCTCAAAATGTGGCACACTCACACATACTCCAAGTAATGTATAGTAATTCATAAGACGCTGTTATTTGCAGGCATAAAGAACAGGTACACATGTTCAAAAATTCCCCTATTTATTTCTCAGGGTGATGACTTGACCAATTAGGGTCAACACATCTGGTTTAAATTTAAATAAATCTTGGCAGTTAATTGTCAGTGGTCATCGAAATGGTGCTTTCCCTATGGCAGTTAATCTAACAAATAGACATTATTTAGTGTTTTACTCACTGCCATATCTCTTTTAAATTGACCCACCTTTAAGAAGATCTGTTCCTCTCTCTAAGAGCTCTTCCATTTTGAACTTTTCTCTTCTTCACCAATAATTATCTTCATTGTCAATTCTGCTGTTCAGTTGTGCTCCTTTGTTGTCGATCACTGTGCCGCCATCTCCTGTGGGTCTGTCCAGCTGGTGGGACATGACATACTGAGGAGTGATGATGGTGGTGTCTGGGACACTGTGACGTATGATGCCCTGAATCTGATTTTGTTATCCTGTTGTTTGGTTAGTCTGACTAGTCAAATATTGGCACCAACCTCCTGATGGTGATAAGGAGATTTTGGAGGTTTGAGTTTTTCACTGTTGCCAATTTCATTACTTTTCCACATTGTCATGAATATTTAAAACTGGCTGGCTACATCATTTCAAAGTCTGTTTAAAGTGAACTGTATTGCTTGTGGACTTGAATTACACATAAGTCAGATCAGGTAAGGATGGCAGATTTCCTTCCCCACAAGATGTTAAGAATGAGATAGGCTTTTACAATAATTTTTAGACTAGATGTTAATTCCAGATTCATTAAAAGCCTCCAAATAAAACAAAAATAAATATAAAATCTGGCTAGTGATCTGAAACAAATTGCTGGAAAACTTCAGGACGCCTGGCACCACCTGTGGAGAGAAAACACTGTTAATGTCTGAAGTCCTGTGACCCTTCTTCAGAACAGGAGAATCTGTTTTCTCTCCACAGATGCTGCAGATCTGTTTAATAAAAGACATATTGGTTTTGAAAAAAAAACTCTACATCCACCAGAATGATAGCAAAGTATATTAGATGAGGTGCTTTTCCTTGAGTATCAGAGGTTGAGTATGGAAGTAATAGAGTTATGTAAAATGATAAAGGGATTCAATGGTGAAACAATTTCGCTTGGTAAATGGGGGTGGTGGGGACATTTGCTAAATAAGACTTTAGCATATTAGCAGTGAGATTGAAATCAGGACACAAACTTGCACAAATAACTTTGTCCCACAGAAATCAGTTGACACTGGATCACTTTTAAATTTCAAAGTTAAGGTTGTTTTCTCATTAGGTCTAAGTATCAAAGTAAATGAATAAAATATAGGTCAATGGAGTTGAGAAACATATCAGTCCTGCTTGACACACATTTACACAATTGGCTTAACTCTGAATGTGCTAATCATGCTCCTGAACTGCAGTGATCAATATGTATGATTAAAAAAATTCCAAGTATCAGCCCAAGATGATTAAATATTGTCCAACAAACTACAGTAAGTAAGCTTAACAGTATGTTAAACTTACAGAGTCAGAAGAAGGTCTGTGCACTGCCAGGGTATGTACTACATTCTACTGTTTTCTCACAGTCACTCTATTTCTTATACTACACCCACCTCCCATCCAAAGCTCATGTTCTGATACTCTCACTGTTGCTTGCAACATGTTTCCTCACTTGCTCTTCTAACCTCCCATGCCACTAACCTTGCAAGGTCTCTGTGATACCTCCTCAACACCTTGGCAAATGCTCCCCGATCTGCTGAGATTTCCAAACACTTCCTGTCTTTACTTGAATTCAATATGTGCTTTTTATTATTTATTCCTATTACCTCAAATGTGGAAATGTTAAGTGAAAACATTTAAGGAAGCTGAGAGTCAATTAGATTCTGAGAAAGAAGTAAGACTGCTGAACCATTTGTGTCATAATTATTGCCAGTATGTTTTGTATAGTAATTTGTAAAATACTGTGTTAGTGCAAAGAAGTGCACAATGCACACCACTGCCTACATAGTCTGTCATACATGATGTACATAACTTCTTAAAGGTCACAATGTTTGAAGGTTGTCAAGCCAGATGATTGACAAATCAGCAATAATTCTGAGATAAAATGAAATATGTGGAACTTCCAAAGTGTATTATGAGAGAATAGAAAGGGCAATTTTAAATTGATGAACCATTAAGAATGGCATGATACCCTGTACTTGTGCTTGGTGTCCCAGAAAATATTTTGCAAAGAGCAAGTTAGCTTATGATAATTATTTTTGCTGTAAGCAGAACCAGTTTTCAATTAGTTATGATATAAAACGTGTTTACCTCATAAAAATTCTATGGCTAAAAGAATACAGGTCTCTGGTTGTTTGAACCCTGAAGTTTTAAAGCACTTCTGCATATGTGGCTAGATAATAATTTCATGATAACACTATTCATTCAATTCAATGGAAGCTGTTTGTCAAGAAATGTCCTGTACACTAATTTTATCACCTTCCTCTTTTTCATTATCCACAATGATGGCTGCATGGTTTTCAAAGCTATAAAATAGAAAAGAGTAGATGCTATTTTACTAGCTTCAAAAGATTTGGAGGAGACAATTTTCTACAATAAAGGGAAACATTAAATGAGTTTTCATAGTTTCCACTGAGGTCTAGTTCAGCAAATAATAAAGAGAAGATCGAGGTGCATTTCTCGCTATCTGTACATTGGAGCTTGAGAATAGAGATTGGACATCTGCAGTACATTTATTCCTTTATCAATGTATTTGTAACAATCTTGTTATAATTTTCCAATGGATTTCCACTTAAAAATTTGTCCTAAGTTTCTCATCTGACTATTTAAGATTATATTGATTTTACAAACTCTATCTTGACACAACTGCATTTTTTGCTTTGAGATACTGATCAGAAATGCATTGCTATTGGCAAAATCATGAAACTAAATGAAAATATAATTTAAACATTGTCCACTGACATTTAAAGTATCAAGCTTGCTTCTGAACCAGAAGGTATTGGTTCAGGTCTCACTCTGGGGGTGTGTTACAATATGCAGACTGACAAATTGGTACAGTAGTGAGGCAGCATTGCTTTGCCAGAGGTGGGCTCTCTTAGATTAGATTAATTACAGTGTGGAAACAGCCCCTTCGGCCCAACAAGTCCACACCGACCCGTAACCCACCCATACCCCTACATTTACCCCTTACCTAACACTATGGGCAATTTAGCATGGCCAATTCGCCTGACCCGCACATCTTTGGACTGTGGGAGGAAACCGGAGCACCCGGAGGAAACCCACGCAGACACGGGGAGAACGTGCAAACTCCACACAGTCAGTCGCCTGAGTCGGGAATTGAACCCGGGTCTCAGGCGCTGTGAGGCAGCAGTGCTAACCACTGTGCCACCGTGCCACTCTTCCTGTCTGCATTCTCAGGATGTAACAGATTCTATTGCACCATTTTGAAGACAAGCAGCCGAGTTCTTCATTGGTGTCCTTGGTCAAAATTCATTCTTAAACCAATATGACTAAAAGATCATTTGGGCTAAATCTTAGGGTTCTTTCTGCTCAGCCTGAATTGTGTTAAGGTTTTTGGGAGGGATTTGTCATCTTTCTCACTGTATCGTATCAAGCACATTGCATTAACTACCTTCTGAACAAATAAGTGAAACAAATAATCAGACTGTGATTCTCCAACAGGAATCTGAAGGGCCTGTTTTAGGGGCTGATGCAGAAGAAAGCCATCCTCTTCCTAGAGGACTGACACAGATGGTCACATCAGCCAACCCTGGCAGTCTATCCTAGTCAATGCTTTCTCTGTGGTCCACAGGAATTGTGGCAGACCCAGAAGAAGGTCTCTGCACTGCCAGGGTATGTACTACATTCTACTGTTTTCTCACAGTCACTCTATCTCTTATCCTATATCCACCTCCCATCCACTGCTCATGTTCTGATACTCTCACTGTTGCTTGCAACATGTTTCCTCGCTTGCTCTTCTAACCTCCCATGTCACTAACCCTGCAAGGTCTCTGTGATACCTCCTCAACACTTTGGCAAATGCTCCCCGATCTGCTGAGATTTCCAAACACTTCCTGTCTTTACTTGAATTCAATATGTGCTTTTTATTATTTATTCCTATTACCTCAAATGTGGAAATGTTAAGTGAAAACATTTAAGGAAGCTGAGAGTCAATTAAATTCTGAGAAAGAAGTAAGACTGCTGAACCATTTGTGAAAAGTAATAGTTTAATTTAAAATGCATCTCTTGTTGGAAAATTTCCCACTTTTGTTTTACATGTTATGAAAGCATTTATTTTTCTCTGCTAGTACAGTATTTAATGCATTTATGTGCATATTTTAACAGTCATTGACCCATCTATTTTCAGTGACTGTACAGGATAATTTCATGCAAAGATTTACTTACCGTATTTTCAGATGGAATTGAACTCTTCATGTACCTAGATTGCAAACCAATATTTGTAATGCACTAGTTCTTGGCCTGTGTTTGATCAAAGAGACAGGAATTAAATAAAGGTAGTTACATAGTAATAAATGCTTTGTTGGAGTGGACAGGGAAAAGAATTTAGCGGAAAGCACAGTTGAAGAATAATGACAGACGTGAAAAAATAATTCATGAATCGCAGCAAAGATTTGTCCCATTGAGGTAGGGGGATTCTAGGAAAGGGATAAATTGACTGCGGCTAACTGAGGAATTTGAAAAAAAAAAGATTAATGGTAAATCAGATGATTGGAAAGTTATAAAAGCCAGTAAATGATGACTTAAAAATATCAATAACATGGGAGAAAATATTGAACAAAAAACAGAATTAGGATAGAGAGGGCATTTTCAGGATAGCAACCTGTAAATAATGAACTGTGACAGTAATCAGTGCTGAAGCCACAATTAATTATAATGTACAGTACTGTCTTGAATGAAGAAAGTGAATGTATTATTGTCATATTTCTGGATGACTCAAAAATCAGTAGGAAGGCAAGTAATGAGGATATCACAGGAGCCTACCAGGGGTTTCGTATCGGTTACACGGGTGGGCTAAAAACTGGCAGATGGAATATAATGTGTGAAATGTGATGTTATGCACTTTGTCAGGAAGAATAAAAAGCTGAATATTGCTTTAATGGAGCAAGGCTGCAGAAAGCAGCATCACAGTGGGATGTGGGATCCTTGTGCATGAATAACAAAATGCTCATATCTAGGGTCAGAGGTAACAGGAAAGACAGTTGGACTGTTGACCTTTTATTTCAAAGGGAATACAGTACGAAAATAAGGAGGCCTTGTTAAAACAAAGCAAGGCAGTAGCCAGTCCACAACAAAATATTGTGAACTGCTTTGGTCCACTTATCTAGGAAGTTATATCGGAATTGGAGGCAATCACAGGATTGCACTCAGTTGACTTCAGGTATGGAGGAATTTTGTGTCAGATGAGTAGGTTGTGCTGATTCTCACATCGCTTCATAATGTTGTATCATAACCCATATTGAGTATTGTGTCTATACTATCAGTAGGGTTGCTGACCTACTTTAGCTCTGAGTTAATCAATATCTTCATTTTAAAATTCTCATTGTGATTTTCAAATATATGCATTCCCTCCCCCTAATTCTTGCTGTTGCATTTTCAATATAATTGCTCTGCTTCAACTACCAAGGACCCAAGCTCTAGATTCCCTCCTTATACATCTTAGCTTCTTTATTTTGCTTGCATCATAAGTTCATAAGATACAGGAGCAGAATTAGGCCAATCAATCATGCCTGATATGCTCCTCACCCCCATTTTCCTACCTTCTCTCCATATCCCTTTAACTCATTACCAATTAAACATCTGTCTAACTCGTCCTTAAATTTATTCACTGTCCCAGCATCCATTGCATTTTGAGGTACTGAAATCCATAGATTCACAACCCTTTGGGAGAATTAGGTTCTCCTCAATTCTGTTTTAAATTTGCTATCCTTTATTTTCAGACTATTACATCTGATCCTAGAATGCCCCACAAGAGGAAGCATCTTTTATCATCTTGAATACCTCAATTTGATCTCCCCTCATTCTTCTAAATTCCAGAAAGTACAGGCATAAACTGTTCAACCTCTCTTCATATGACAAACCCTTCATCTCTGGGATCAGTCTAGTGAACCTCCTCTGAACTGCCTCCAATGCCACTACATCTTTCCTCAAATAAGGGAACCAAAACTGTGCAGAATACTCCAGGTTCGGTCTCAGCAATAGCTTGTGCAGTTGCCTCAATACTTCCTTACTTTTATATTCTATTCCTTTAGCTAAAAAGGTCAATATTCCATTCACTTTCTTTGTTACCTGCTGTACCTGCATGCTAACTTTCTGTTACTCATGAATGAGGACACTTGGATCCCTCTGCACCAGGGCATTTAAGACATTTCTTAAAAAATGTACCTCTTCAGTCAAGCTTTTGCTTGTCTGATCTGATTTATGTTGTTCAGTGCCATACCTTATTTTTTAATGCTCTTCTGAGGTGCATTTGGACATGTCATGTTGTTGAAGGATCGATAAGTTGTTATCAAAAATATCATATTTTTCAAATTCTTCATGGCCTGGTTCCTCCCAATCTCAGTAATCTCTCACAATCCTTTGAGATATCTGTGTGTTCTGATAATTATGGATCCTTCATCATTTTTGACTCTATCATTGGTGGCTGAAACTTCCATTGCCTTTTCCCTAAGCTCTGGAATTCTCTCCCTAAAGTTCTCTACCACACTTGCCTGCTTTCAAGACAGTCCTTAAAATCTACTTCTTTGACAAATCTTTTGGTCATCTGCCCTAATATCTTTTTATGTGGGTTGGTATCCTATTTCATTTTACACTGCTCCGGCAAAGTGCTTTGGAGTATTTTATTACAGTAAAGACCTCATAAGAGTACAAAATATTGTTAAAAACCAAAAGAACTGCAGATGCTGTTAATCAGAAACAAAAATAGAAGTTGCTGCTAAAGCTCATCAGGTCTGGCAGTATCCATGAAGAAAAATCAGAGTTAACATTTCGGGTCCAATGAACTTGATGGTAGCTAAGAAAATGTTGGTTTATGTGCAGAAAATAGGGTGGAGAGGGGTAAGGAGTACACAACAGGTGGGGATAGAGCCCAAAGAGAGAGAAGAACAGTTAGACAGACAAAGGAGTCGATGACGATCTGGCTGGGAGGGTGAATAGCTGTTAATGGAGCCTGTTAATGGCTAACAATGGGTGGTGTGTAATGGCAGACTAACATGATAAAAAAGCCTGGTATGTATGTTAGGGGGCTAAGACGTGGAGGAGTACAGGCACTAAAATTATTGAACATGATATAGAGTCCAAAGAGTCCGCAGGGCCCTCAAGTAGAAAATGAGATGCTGTATTTCCAGCTTGCACTGATCTTCGCTGGAGCACTGCAGCAAGTTTGAGGCAGAGATATTGCCCAGGGGACAGGGTGGTGTGTTAAAGTGGTAGGCAACTGGAAGCTCAGGGTCTGCAAATATCTATGTTCTGTCGGCAAAAAAATGTACCTGAGCTTCCAATTGTCTGCCACTTTAACACACCACTCTGTTTCCTGGCCAACATCTCCAGTGAAGCTCTGCAGAAGCTGGAAGAACAGCATTTCATTTTCCACTTGGGGACCCTACAGCCCTCCAGACTCAATATCGAGTTCAATAATTTTACATTCCTGTATTCCTCCATGTCTCAGCCCTTACCCCACACACCAGGCCTTGTTATCACATAGTCTGCCATTACACACCATCTATTGATAGCCATAACAGTCTCCATTAACAACTATTCACCCTCCTAGTCAGATTGTCACTGACTCCTTTGTTCTCTCCAACTGTTCTCTCTCTTTGGGCTCTATCCATACCTATATTTTGCTCCTTACTTCCTCTCTTCTGCATATAAACTGACAACTTCCGAGCTACCATAGTTCTGAGGAAGGTTTACCAGACCCGAAATGTTAAGTTTGATTTCTCTTCACAGATGCTGCCGGACCAGCTGAGCTTTTCCAGCAGCTTCTGTTCCTGTTATAAAAATATTGTTGTTGTCATGCTCACTGTACTACATTGATTCTCTGTCCCGCTATGTTTACATTTAATAAGTACAGAGGAACCTGGATTACAGTGGACGTGGGCAAGGAGTATTTTATTTGGTTAATTGAATTCTGGATAATTGAATGCCGGATAATATAGTTTAGCCAAGCATTGGGACCTGCTGATCTTGCCGGATAGTCCAATGTTTGGATAATTGAATGGTGGATAATCGAGGTTCCTCTGTACATCCCTGTCACCAATTCCCTTATGGCCTCACTCATTCCCTATTTTTGTAAATTCCTTGAGGCTCACAATGCTGTGTGAACTCTGTATTCCTCAAATTTGGCCTTTGCCAATAATATTGTAATTTGTAACCATGTGATGCTTTGCAGAAACTCACTGTTTCTTCTATTTCCACATCATTGGCCATTCATTGCTAACACTAACATTCAACCTTCTGCCTTCTGTCGCATATCCTGGATCACCTCTCCTCTTCCCAACTCATTTGCAGCTTTGAATGCCAACCTGTTCAATTCAGTTTTGAGGACTGATAGAATCATAGAGTCAGAGAGATATACAGCATGGAAACAGACCCTTCAGTCCAACCTGTCCATGTCGACCAGATATCCCAACCCAATCTAGTCACATCTGCCAGCACCCAGCCCATTTCCCTCCAAACCCTTTCTATTCATATACTCATCCTAATGCCTTTTAAATGTTGCAATTGTGCCAGCCTGCACTACTTCCTCTGGCAGCTCATTCCAAACACATTCCACCCTCTGCATGAAAAAGTTGCCCCTTATGTATCTTTTATATCTTTACCCTCTCACCCTAAACCTATGCCCTCTAGTTCTGGACTCCCTTACCCCAGGGAAAAGACTTTCTCTATTTATCCTATCCATGCCCCTCATAATTTTGTAAACCTCTATAAAGTCACCCCTCAGCCTCTGACGCTCCAGCGAAAACAGCCCCAACCTGTTCAGCCTCTCCCTGTAGCTCAAATCCTCCAACCCTGGCAACATCCTTGTAAATCTTTACTGAACCCTTTCAAGTTTCACAACATCTTTCTGATAGGAAGGAGACCAGAATTGCTTGTAATATTTCACCAGCGGCCTAACCGATGTCCTGTGTCCAAATTATCTTCTATGCTGTTAACACCCATTGTTCTATGTTTTTCATGTCTTTACCATGTTAGATGTATTCCAACCTACATATCATACTTGTTTGTAGTGTCATTGGCATCCATTGATTTCAGGATCATAATATGTTGGAACCATCACAGAAAGATGTTTCAAAGATAATTCTGAATCTGCGAAAATAATGAATAGGTTGAGAAAGCAAATTGACGATAAAGGTAAAGCAACAATAAAAAACTTGAAATAACAATTTAAATGAGCGAGATTGAAATTGCTTTAAAACAAATGGTTTTCCAGGGTCTGGGAATATTTTCAGGAATGTGACCTCTGCACTTACATGGGCAGTGCTCTCCAATGAAATAAACACTGAATATTTGTAAAGCAGCTAATTAATTCACTGGATTCAAAGTCTGTGAGAAGATTTGTAGCTTGGGTGCTCGTTGTTGTGGTTCTGTTCGCCGACCCAAAATACCGACCACTGCAAAAGACAGCTGGAACTGACAACTGGAAGCGGCAGAGACAAACCATTACAAATGCCGGAGGAAAGATCACAGAAGCGCTTCACAGGAGGCTCCCAAGCACTGAGGATGTCACCTGGACAGGGGATGAAACGTCTGCAACACAAATTCCCTGCTCGGCGAAAAAAATCACAACAATTCACTGGATTATATTTCTAATGAAAGGACAGTTTTGCAATTTTGTACAGAGTTAATGCATGGCATTTATACTGGCTAGACACCAGCATATAGTATGTAATGAGGTGTTAAACTGATCCATTTGAGGAAACAATTTACAGATTTTGCTAAATTGAGAAAAAGAAGCATTAATTTGCTGCTCAAATATGCGTTGAATATATAGAGTATAAAATACATTTAAAAGAAGATGACTTATTTTAAAACCACATGAAGCAATATTGGTCTTGTTTAATCATAATCATTCCATTAAAACCAAACGAACAAATTTGATCACATTGACGAAAATCAAATTAGACTGAAACTGCTGAATTATTTTCATAGGAATATTTTTAAACACATATTTTAAAATTTGATGTATTAATTGATAAATTGGCAGAGAATTGCTGTTATTGTGGGGAGTTTATCTCTTACACAAACAGAAACAGAAGTTGCTGGAAAAGCTCACCAGGTCTGGCAGCATCTGTGAAGAGAAATTGCAGTTAATGTTTCAGATGCAGTGACCCTTCCTCAGAATTTAGAACTGTTCTGAGGAAGGGTTACTGCACCTGAAACATTGATTTTTCTTTGCAGATACAGCTCAGCTTTTCCAGCAATTTCTGTTTTTATTTCTGATTTACAGCATCCGCAGTTCTCTCAGTTTTTCTTTGGACTTTATCTCTTAGAATTACAGGCATAGAGATGTACAGCATGGAAACAGATCCTTTGGTTCAACTTGTCCACGCCAACCAAACATACTAAATTAATCTTGTCCATTTGCCAGCATGTAGCCCATATCCCTCTAAAGCCTTCCTATTCATATACCCATCCAGATGCCTTTTAGATGTTGTAATTGTACCAGCTTCCACCACTTCCTCTGGCAGCTCATTCCATGAATGCAAGACCTTTTGCAAGAAAAAGTTGTCCCCTAGGTCCCTTTTAAATCTTTCCCCCTCACCGTAAACCTATGCCCTCCAGTTCTGGACTCAGCTAAACCAGGGAAAAGACCTTGTCTATTTACCCTAGATTTTATAAACCTCGATAAGGTCACCCCTCACACTCCAGGAAAAACAACCCCAGCCTATTCAGCCTCTCCCTATAGCACAAACCCTTCAACCCTGGCAACATCCTTGTAATTAAATTCTGAACTCTTCCAAGTTTCACAACATCCTTTCGATAGGATGGCAATTGCTTACAAATCTCCACATCTTCAACATTGCACAATAAACTCGTGGTAAACATGGATTATTAAGGACAGACAATGAGGTGTGTGAAAGCTGGTTTGACTGGTATTAGCATTAGAAACCCTCCACAAAATTACAATTAACCTGGAGTGTAGTCTTCTCTATTGCTTCAAAGAAAAAATATCTTGCCTTTCATGACCCCACAGCATTCCAAAGTCCTTTGCAGTCACTTAAAAATTTTTGAACTGTAATCACTAAAGTAATTTAGAAATGTAATCACTAGAGTAATTCAATTGTGCACAGCATCTTCCACAAATAGCAATGTGATAATTCTTGTAACTGGTTGGATGTGTTTAGCTTCACCATGGAACTAAGGATGCCATTATGCCTTTATACAATGTACAAATCCATGGTGTTTTGAAAAGTGCATGAAATATTCGATTGCAACTTGCAGCCCATTATCAGAAATAACTTAATCTGGATTCTCATAAATTCCAAGTCTCCTTCAATTAATGATGACTGTTCTGCACTGAGCTGAAAATGTGTTGCTGGAAAAGCGCAGCAGGTCAGGCAGCATCCAAGGAATAGGAAATTCGACATTTCGGGCATAAGCCCTTCATCAAAAAAGAGCCTGATTTTGACGTTTCAGGCATAAGCCCTTCCTGATGAAGGACTTATGCCCGAAACGTCGAATTTCCTGTTCCTTGGATGCTGCCTGACCTGCTGTGCTTTTCCAGCAACACATTTTCAGCTCTGATCTCCAGCATCTGCAGACCTCACTTTCTCCTCGATGACTGTTCTGCAGTCATGGTAAATAATTGTTTGATCTCAATCCATTTTGAAATGTCAACGATAACTATCCAGTTTGATTTGCCATTGAAAGTGAATGAATTCATGCCTAGACACTCCTAGGAATGGTAGGAAATTGGTCTGATATCAGTGTTTGTTCTGTTCTAAGTTAAAAATCACACAACACCAGGTTATAGTCCAACAGGTTTAATTGGAAGCACGCTAGCTTTCGGAGCGATGCTCCTTCATCAGTGTGCTTCCAATTACACCTGTTGGGCTAGAACCTGTTGGGTGTTGTGTGATTTTTAACTTTGTACACCCCAGTCCAACACCAAATCATGTTCTGCTCTAGTTTGAGTATTAACCAGAACTGGCAATTACAAATTAAAGGGCATAGGTTTAGGGTGAGATGGTAAAGATATAATAGAGACCTAAGGGGCAACTTTTTCACGCAGAGGATTGTACATGCATGGAATGAGATGCCAGAGGAAGTGGTGCAGACTGGTACAATTACAGCATTCGAAAGGCATATGGATGGGTATATGAATAGGAAGGGTTTTGAGGGATATTTGCGAGGTGCTGGCAAGTGAGACGACATTAGATTGGGATAACTGGTTGGCATGGATGAGTTGGACTGAAGGGACTGTTTTCATGCTGTACATCTCTGTGACTATCTTTCAGAGTTCCTGGTCACCAAGTGGATAACTGAGCTGATGCTCTATCTTTTATGATAGCTATGCGATCTTGGCATGTTTATTCCATGGTTTCTTCTCGGAGTGAAACAGGGATCACTAATCCATTGTCGGAATCACTAATCTGTTGTTGTACAGTAATATATTGTCTGTGATAGATTTTCATATTGAAGGAAGTTTTTAATGCCTACTAGGTCATTGTTCCGGCTAATATATATATATAATATATATATATATATATAGTGAGCAAATCAGATGTAATTCTCATTTTTGTGTCTGTCCCTTGTGAATGTGTTTGAGTTTAGTCGGACCTGCTGCCCTTTGTGCTGGCATAGACTGGGAATACATTTTCTTTCATGAAATAGCCATTCTTCTGTATGGTCAAGTCCTCATTCCTGATGAAGGGCTTTTGCCCGAAATGTCGATTCTCCTGCTCCTTGGATGTTGCCTGACCTGCTGTGCCTTTCCAGCACCATACTCTCAGCTATTGAACACTGTGTTGAGTCCTGAAGAGCCAATTTGGAAATAGGTGTATTGTTCTGAAAACTTGCATTGGGCTTTGTAGGAATACTGCAGTTGGCCTAAGATAAAAATATTTTGCTTTCATGAATCTTCTTTCAGATTTTTAAAAATTTTCTTCTGAGTTTTTCATTGTGTCAGCTGTTAAAAGCTGGAGACAACAATGTTGGGAGGATGGTGATGGAAGCTACCCATCCATAGCATCTAGTTTGTAGAGATTATAGAGTCTGGTTTATTGCATACATACAAGTTATGTACACCTAACAGTAATAGGTCTGATCTTTTAAGTCCATGTAAGATCTCCCTTCCAAGTAATCTCTGATATTATCATGGTGGCTGGTGCTACTTATACCTATCCAGTCATCAACCCTTTCTGAACATTTTTAGACCCTTGTGTTAGAATAATAGCCAGAAAATTCATTTCTCCAGTGATAATAATTTTGTTTTAAACTGCAAATGGAAATGGTCAGATGCACAAGCTTCATGTCCAAATCCACTATTGTTACCCATCACCTGTTTTGTTACGAGTCAGGGCTTGGTTTTCATCAAAGAGCTACATTGATTTGAACAGCTTCTCTTCAATTAACAGCTGAAAAATTAATAAACTTGTTGGTTCAGATATGACTTTGACTCATTAGAACATTAGTTGACCCTTTAGAAAGCAAAAACATGCACAATGAGAGTAGGCAAGATTGATATACCTGTTTCATTCCACAGAGAACTTCATTGTTACAGTATTCCATCTATTCTTGGCTTTCCAGCATCTCCGGCAAGGGCAATACTTATTGTCCATCCTTACTAGCCCAGGTGAAAATGATGGCCAGCTGCTTTCAACCATGCCAGTAGACACTCCCACAGTGCTGTTAGTGATGGAGTTCCCGGAGCTTGACATAGTGACTGTCAAAAAATAATCAAACATTTCCAAGTCTGGATGATGATTTGTGAAAACAGATCTTATTCAGTAAAGATGGAAAATGATTAGCACACTGTTTGAAAAAAAGAAATTATGAATATTTATTCTTCCCTATGTAATATATATATATATATATATATACACACACACACGCGCACACACACACACACACACCTTTCCCTTCAGAGATGAACTTTACAAAAAAGACTTTGTCAAATTACAGTTAGCTCTTGAAGGAATAAAAGTAAGGTTTTAAATATTCAAGGTGGCTTTTAGTCAGTGTCCTGCCATGTGTGAATAGATTTCACTAAACATGCAGTTGTCACTGGAACCTTCAAGCATCGTTCATTCAAGAAGATTATGAAGAATGTTTGAGATGACTCCTTCAGTGGATTTTGAATAGAACAGCTGAATTAGTTTTTCAAATTTCACACTGCACCCCAAATGATAGTTTTCTTAGAATTTGTTTTAATTAATTCATTAAATATGGGCATCAATGACTGGGCCAGTGTTTATTGACAATCAGTAATTGTCCAGAGGGCAGTTGAGAATAAAGCATAATGTGGTAGGTCTGGAGTTACATGGAGACCATACTGAGCAAGGAGGATAGATTTCATTCCCTAATGAAACCAGGCAGTTTTAATGACAATTGACAATGTTTACACGGTTACCATTAAGTTAGTTTTACGTGATAGATTTTTAAAAAAAATTGAGATTTCACCGTCTACAATGATGGGATCCAAACCTATGCTCTCAGAATATTAGGCTAGGGATTCTGGATAACTAATGACATTGCTACCACGTGACCAAGTAGAATGCAGATGAACCTTTGTTCTCTCTTTAGGCTTGTACCTGAAGTGAACTCTGAACAATATTTAATAGAAAGTTTTAAAACCTAGACTGGCAAATTCCAGTAAATCCAGCAGCTGCACTGGGTTGGCAGGTTTGATTTGAAATGATTTCTAACAAATAGGTTTGAAAATGTCCCACTTTCGACACCGTTCCAAATGATCCCACTATTCACAATATTTTAAACATGAAGCCTCAAAACAAAGTTTAATCATGAAACATCTTCACAACAATAGGACAAAAAATGCCCGCTCCTTCATCAGGTGGATGTGGAGGTTAAGATCATGCTCACAGAATTTATAGCTAAAGGAGTCCAGTGTCAGGAGATGTGATACAGTAAACAATCTTAGATTAAAACTTGAAGCTTTCATGATGGGATGTGCTGGTTTCTGTTCTTTGATATGTAACTCCCAGAACTTCTTTTAAATTACATTTTCAATTTAGCTCAACTTTTTAAACAAATAGGTGTGAAGTCTGTCTGTGTCCCAATGCTATGACAGACTGACAAACCCTCTGTATAGTTTTACAGAGTTTTACACGGATTCTTGCAAATTTTGAACCAAATAAAATGTAATTCTGCAAAACCAAATTGACCCCATAAGCTTATATGTGTTCGCATGTAGGAGCGACAGAATGAGTGTGCATGTGTGTGCATGCGGGTGTGAGTGCATGTGATAGTGTGTTTGTATATGTGTGTGTGTAAGCTTGGTTATGTGTGTGCGTGTGCGCATGTGTGTTCGGATATGTGTGAGAGGGCGCATATGTTGGTGAGTGCAGGGGGGTTTTATGTGTGCATGTGAGAGACAGCCTGTGTGTGAGGAAGGGTCTGCGTGGGATGTGAGTATGCGTGTGTGTGTGTCTGTGTGTGTCGTGCAGTGGGGTCGCCTGTAGTGTAATGTGAATCCAAGTCCTATTAAGGCCATCCCCATGGGTACCACATTTGACTATCAGCCTCTGCTCGGCCACTTTGCGTTGTTGCTTGTCCTGAAGTCCGCCTTGGAGGATGGTCACCCAAATGTCCGAGGCCGAATACCCTGGACCACTGAAGTATTCCCTGACTAGGAGAGAACACTCCTGTCTGGTGATTGTTGCGCAGTGTGCACCCATCTGTTTTCATAGTGTCTGCTCGGTTTCACCAATGTATCATTTGGGCATCCTTGCCTGCAGGGTAGACCATGTTGGCCGAGTTGCATGAGTACTTGCCGCGTACAGGGTGGGAGGTGTCCCCACAAGTTAAAACCTATGTTTTGGTAGAAGCTGAAGGAGAGGTCTATCTTCAGTAATTTTAATGCTAACAGTATAAATACTGGATATTAGATTAGATTCCCTACAGTGTGGAAACAGGCCCTTCGGACCAACAAGTCCACACCAACCCTCTGAAGAGTAACCCACCCAGACCCATTTCCTTCTGACTAATGCACCAAACACTATGGCAATTTAGCATGGCCAATTCACCTAACCTTCACATCTTTGGACTGTGGGAAGAAACCAGAGCACCTGGGGGAAACTCATGCAGACACAAGGAGAATGTGCAGACTCTGCACAGACATTTGCCTGAGGCTGGAATTGAACCTGGATCCCTGGTGCTGTGAGGTACCAATGCTGACCACTGAGTCACTGTGCCACCAAGGTGGCCATAAGGGTTGCCATTATTTATGTTAGTAAAAGTTCACATATCCTGATGTAAGCCCCATGTAATTGTTTTTTATACTGAGAAATAAAAGTACTTTTTGAGTCTGCTGCCCGAGAAGGATCTCAGAATCAGTACAATATCAGATACACAGGCCATATGTCCCAATGACTGGCAGATTGTACTAAATCCTGTATGTATGGGATATGATAGCGCTGGCTGTGCCGCATTTATTGCTCAATACAAATTGCCCAAAGGGCAGTTAAGAGTCACCTACATTGTTGTGGATCTGAGGTCACATGGAGGCCAGACCAGCTAAGGATGGCAGATTCTAAAGGATACTTAGAGAACGAGATGGATTTTTGTGACAATCAACAGTTCTTGCATCGTTAACTTTAGGCAAGATTTTTATTCCAGAATTTATTGAATTCAAGTTTCAAACAGCATTCAAAATTTCAAAATTGAAACATGTTCTTTCAACAGCTTCAACTGGCAGAGTACTGACCACATGAAACCAATTTTTGCAAAACACAGAACTTAATATCGAACAGCAGATGTGTTTCAATGATTGGGCAGCACTTATTGGAGAAATCCATGTGAGCTTAGAATTGTCTGGACAGCCAGGCTGGTAACATAGTCCACTTCTACTTCTACTAGAAGCTGCGTATATTCCTCTGGCACCAGAAGGAAAATGTCCATACATTGCAGCGTCTTTGAATAAATATAGGCAAGTGGTGAACTAGGGCTGACTTGCCAACTAATTAATATGGCTTTCTTCATGCAGTCTAAATTGTTGTCCCTTTTGAAGATCAGCATTGTTGCATCTGTCATGCAGTGTGTCTGCAGAGTAGGCAGCTGGCACATGCTGTGGGTATTAGATTGACATCTGTGTGCCATGTAGGAAGATGTCACTACATCAGCAGGACTGACCAATAGAATTTATGGGGGGGTGCATAAAAGAGCACCTCATACAGTAGTACTGATTGTTTTTTTGGTTCTGGTCAAAACTATGTCTGGACTGAAAACAGAGCAAAGATTGGAGCTGGCTGCCGTGTTACAAGAAGGATATTATTAAATTGAAAAGGATGCAGAAAAGATTTACAAGGATGTAACAGGAGAATAGAGAGGGTCGTGGTCAAGAGTTGTTTTTCAGATTAGAGACCTGTTACCAGTGGTGTTTCACAGGGATCGCTGCTGGCTCCACTTTTGTTTGTCATTTACAGAAATGATTTAGATGAGAATATAAGAGACATGGTTAGTAAGTTTGCAGATGACACCAAAATTGGTGGTATAATGGAGAGTGAAGAAGGTCTCCTAAGTTTACAAAGAGATCTTGATCAATTGGGTCAGTGGGTTGAGGAGTGGCAGATGGAGTTTAGTTTAGATAAACGTGCAGTCTTGTATTTTGGTAAAAAAAACAAAGGGAGAACTTATACAAGTAAAAGTAGGGCCTTGGATAGTGCTGTAGAACAGACAGATCTTGGGGTTCATCTACATAATTCTTTGAAGTTTGTGTTACATGTAGATAGCATGGTTAAGAAGGTGTTTAGCATGCTTGCCTTCATTGCTCAGACCTTTGAGTTTAGGGGTTGGGACGTCATGTTGAGGTTGTACAGGACGTAGATGAGTCTTCTTCTGGAATACTGTGTCCAGTTCTTGTTGCCCTGTTATAGGAAGGATACTTTAACATAGAGAGGGTCCAGAAAACAAAAATGACCAGGATGTTGTCAAGAATGGAAGGTTTGAGTTATAACGAGAGGCTGGATAGGCTGGGACATTTTTCACCAGAGCACAGTAGGTTAGAGATTTATAAAATCATGATTTGGAGGTGCTGGTTTTGGACTGGGATGGACCAAGTTAAAAATCACACAATACCAGGTTTTCATCCAACAGATTTATTTGGAATCACTAGCTTTCAAAGCACTGCTTCATCAGGTGGTTATGACAACCAACTGTTGAAGAAGCAGCGCTCCGAAAGCTAGTGCTTCCAAATAAATCTGTTGGGCTATAACCTGGTGTTGTGTGATTTTAACTTCATAAAGTCATGAGGAGAATAGGTAAGGTGAGTAAGGTGATAAATTTAATTTTCCATAAATGTGGGGACTTCTAGACTAGGGGGTATATTTTTAAGGTAAGGGAAGAAAGATTTAATAAAGGCATAAGGGGTGATGCTTTTATACAGATGGTGATTTGTATGTGGAATGAACTTCCAATTGCAGGAACAGTTACAAGGTTTAGAAGATATTTGGATAAGTACATGCATATGAAAGGTTTGCAAGGTTTAGAAGATATTTGGATAAGTACATGCATATGAAAGGTTTGCAGGGATATGGTCCAAGCACAGGCAGATTGGACTAGTTTAATTTGCGATTATGTTGGAATGCACTGGTTGGATCAAACGGTCTGTTTCCATGCTGTATGACTATGTCACCGAGACTATCAAGAGAGGCTGGATAAGCTGGGACTTATTTCCCTGGAGCGGTAGGAGTTGAAGGGATGACTGTATAGAGGTTTATAAAATCATGAGGGGCATAGATAAGATGAATAACAAATGTCTTTTTCCCAGGGTAGGGCGATTCAAAACTCGAGGGCATAGTTTTAAGGTAAGAAGTGAAAGATTTAAAAGGGATCTGAGAGGCAACTTTTACACACAGAATATGGTAAAATATATGGAATGAACTGCCAGTACTGAATGCAGTTACAGTGACAACATTAAAAGACATCAAAAACCTACTGCTCCATCCTCTGTCCACATTTTGGTAAATCAGACCATAAGTCTGTGCTCCTTCTCCTAGCTTACGAGCAGAAATGAAAGTATGAGGACCGCGTACAGAAAGTCATACAGTGCTGGTCTGAGGTAATGTGAATGCTTGGAGTCATATTCAAGAACTCAGTGGTCAACCTTAATGAGTATGCCATTGCCATCACAGACTTCAGCAGTGAGGGTCGAGGGGATTGCATGGCAAAGGAGTGAATCCGAATGTTCCCCAACTGGAGACCATGGATGAACTGGGAGATCTACTCCATATGCAGCTCAGGTCTGAGGCTTTCACATCAGGTGGCCCTGACCTATACACAAAACCTCAGGTCAATCTTTGCAATGCCATCTGGGGCGCCAAGAGGCAATACCAGACCAAACTAGAGTTCCAGACTAACCACGTGAACAGACATCAATTGTGGAAAGGCTTACATGATATAAATGTTTACAAGCAAAGTCAAATGGAATCACAGATGGTAATCCCTTCTTGACGAGCTCAATGCATTCTGTGCTCATTTTGAACAGAAGGTTAGTGAAGTCACTTGCCCTGAAAACCTTGGGTCTCCTATACCCACAGGCACCACCACAGATGCCAGATTGACAACCTTGAGAGTGAATCCTTGATAAATGACTAGCCCAGATGAAGTCTCTGGCCATGCACTCAGATCCAACATGAAGCAACCTGGTGTGAGTACTTGCAGACATCTTCAGTCCTTTCTTTAATAAAAAGTGAGGTTTCTACCAGCTTCAAGAAGACCTCTGTCCTCCCAGTGCCAAAAAAAACCAGGCAACATGCCTGAATGACTACCGCCCAGTGGCTCTGATATTTATCATTATGAAGTCTAGATTAGAGTGGTGCTGGAAAAGCACAGCAGCTCAGGCAGCAACCGAGGAGCAGGAAAATCGACGTTTTAGGCAAAAGCCCTTCATCAGGAATCATTTCTGATGAAGGGCTTTTGCCTCAAACATCGATTTTCCTGCTCCTTGGGTGCTGCCTGACCTGCTGTGTTTTTCCAGCACCACTCTAATCTAGACCCTGATTTCCAGCATCTGCAGTCCTCACCTTTGCCTAATCCAACATTATGAAGTTCCTTTGAGAGGTTAGACATGGCACATATCAGCTCCTGCCTCCCAGATTGCCTTGATCCATGATAATTTGCCTACACTTGTAGTAGATCCACAGCAGACACCATCTCCCTGGGCCTCCAACCATCCCCGGAATGTCTGGATGAAAAGGACAACTACGTCAGATTTTTATTTATTGACTTCAGCTCCACCTTCAACACCATAATTCTGACTAAATTTATCTCCAAACTCCAAGACCTAGAATGCTGCTTCCCTCTCCGTAACTTGATTTCCTGACCAACAGACTGCAGTCAGTAAGGTTGGTGACAACACCTCCTCTGCAACAATCCTCAACAACGGTGCCCTGCAAACCTGTGTACTCAGCCTTTGGGAGAAGACTTGTAGCTCGGGTGCTCGTTGTTATGGTTCTGTTTGTTGAGCTGGAATTTGTGTTGCAGACATTTTGTCCCCTGTCTAGGTGACATCCTCAGTGCTTGGGAGCCTCCTGTGAAGCGCTTCTGTGATGTTTCCTCCGGCATTTATAGTAATTTGTATTTGCCCCTTCCGGTTGTCAGTTCCAGCTGTCCGCTGCAGTGGCCGGTATATTGGGCCCAGGTCGATGTGCTTATTGATTGAATCAGGACGAAGGACCCGATACCCAGCATGAGCAAAACCAATGTAGTGTACAAAAGCCCATGCAAGGACTGCACAAAACACTACATAGGACAAACAGGAAGACAGCTAACGATCCGCATCCATGAACACCAACTAGCTACGAAACGACACGACCAGCTATCCTTAGTAGCCACACACTCAAATGACAAGCAACATGAGTTTGACTGGGACAGCACTACTATTATAGGACAAGCCAAACAGAGAACAGCCAGGGAATATCTAGAGGCATGGCACTCATCCACAGTTTCAATCAATAAGCACATCGGCCTGGACCCAAAATACCGGCCACTGCAGCGGACAGCTGGAACTGACAAACAGAAGCGGCAGATACAAATCACTATAAATGCCGGAGGAAACATCACAGAAGCACTTCACAGGAGGCTCCCAAGCACTGAGGGTGTCACCTAGACAGGGGATGAAACGTATGTACTCAGCCCCTGAGTATACTCCTTACGTACCCTTGACTGTGTGGCCAAATTCAGCTCCAACTCCATTTACAAATTTGCTGATGACAGCACTGTAGTGGGTCAGATCTCAACAACAAGACAGGGTGCAAGAAAGAGACAGACAGTTTAGTGGCATGGTGAACAGAAAACAATCTCTCCTCTCTATCAACAAAACGAAGGAGCTGATAGTCAACTTCAAGAAGCAGAGGGAAGAGCACACCCCTGTCTGTATCATGGTGCTGAGGTATTGATGGTTGAGAGCTTCAAGTAAATATCTATCCTGGTCCATCTACATTAACCCTACAGTCAAGAAAGTACACAAAAGTCTCTACTTCCTCAGAAGACTAAGGAAATTTGGCCATGACTCTTACCAATTTTATAGAAAGCATCCTATCCAGATGCATCACAAATTGATAGGTCAACTGCTTTGCCCAATCCTGCAAGAAATTACACAGAGTTGTGAATATAGCCCAGTCTATCATGGAAACTAGCCAATGTAGCTCTATCTACACTTGCTACTGCCTCAGAATGATAAGTGAAGATAGACCCAGTAGCCATATAGAAAATGGCGCTCAGCGTGTCGGTTAAAAAGGTCAATGTTTGTGGGGGATTGGCTATACTAACCGACATGCTGAGCGACACACAACTTGCTAACACAGCAACTTGTAAGGTTCCCTGAAATAAGCTGAATAGACAAGCCCGTTCCCACATGTCCGAGAATAGTATAGTACATAGCACCAGGTCAAAAGGGGCTACCAGAAGGATGCTTGTGCCTAAATGTCTAACTCTCAAACAATGCTGATGTCTTAACTAAAGTAGGTGCTAATAGCGTATCTTCAGAAAAATGCTAATGTCTTAACTTGAGGTAATGCTGGCATCTGTATGTCTGAGCATCCCTGATGTGTACTTTTACATTTAAATATAACTTGATTACATTTAAGTATAACTTGATTAACGTACTTTGTGATAACCCCGTGACACAGGAAACTGTCTGGCGTAAGAATTTCTGTATATAATGACAATGTTTCTAATCGAAAACTGAGCAACTACGGACTAGCATCCTGCGTGGGCTAGCATGGATCTGCTCCCAAGCTTGTTTGTATACGTGTATACTTGCAAACTTGAATAAAGACAGTACTGCTGACGCTATTAATCAAGTGGTGGTTCTCTGTTCTCGGACAGGCGTTCGCAAGAAGCCAGCAAGCTCGGGCTGGGCTTCCACAAGGAAAGCAGCCAACATATTCATAGAGACCTCCCACCAGTTATACTCCCTTCCACCTTCTTCCATTGGGCAGAAGATACTACAGTTTGAAAACACCAATAGATCCAAGAACAGCAGCTTCCCTGTTGTTATGAGACCTCAGAGCGGACCTCTCATATATTAGATGTGATCTTTCTCTGCAGCTGTAACATAATATTCCGCATTCAGTTCTATTACCCTGATGTACTTATGTAAGGTATGGTACAGAAAACAATACTTTTCACTGTATCTCAGTACGCTTGACAATAAAAAATCAAATTGAATCAAATCAAAGCAAATCAATTATTTGGGCAGTACAGTATTTGGAAGAGTTTAGTAGGATATGGGCCAAACACAGGGAAATGGGACTAGTTCAGTGGGTCAGCATGGATGTGTTGGGCTGAAGGGTTTATTTCCTTGCTGTATGACTATGACTCTAAATTATTTCTCCTTTCATGAAGAATTCTGCGATAGAGTATTTTGAAAACGATTCCATAGTTTGCAAACAAAATAGCAGGTTGAAGACAATTGCAAAGAGCATTAAGGAGATCCATTTTTACCAAACCTTAACCCTCCTGATCTGTGGCACTCAATTTATAGGTTGGACATATAACATGGAACATAGTACATAGAACACAGAACGGTACAGCACAGAAAAGGCACTTGGGTCCTTGATGTTGTGCCAACCTTCTATCCTACTCTACATTCCCTTCATTTTACGATCATTCATATTACTATCCAAGAGTTGTTTAAATGTTCCTAATGTGTCTGATTTTACTACCAATACTGGCAGTGCATTCCATATACCCACCAGTCTCTGAGTAAAGAATCTACCACTGACACCTCCCCGAAACCTTCCACCAATCACCTTAAAATCACGCCCCCTTGTGATAGCCATTTCTGCCCTGGGGAAAATGTCTCTGTCTATTCACTCTAACTCTGCCTCTCATCATCTTGTACATCTCTATCAAGTCACCTATCACTCTTCTTTGCTCCAATGAGAAAAGCCTTAGCTTCCTCAACCTTTCTTCATAAGTTTAGAGTGGAGTGGTGCTGAAAAGTACAGCAGGTCAGGCAGCATCCGAGGAGCAGGAAAATCGACGTTTCAGGCAAAAGCCCTTCATCAGGAATGGAGTCAGGAAGCTTCCAGGGTGGAGAGATAAATGGGGGGTGGAAGGGGGGTGCTGGGGGAGAAGGTAGCAAAGAGTACAGTAGGTGAATGGGGGTGGGGATGAAGGTGATAGGTCAGAGAGGAGGGTGGACCAGATAGGTGGGAAGTGAGATTGGCAGATAGGACAGGTCAGGAGGACAGTGCTGAGCTGGAAAGCTGGGTTAAGGTGGGGAGAGGGGAAATGAGGAAACTGGTGGATTCCACATTGATGCCCTGGGGTTGAAGTGTTCCGAGATGAGGTGTTCTTCATCCAGGCGTCGGGTGATGAGTGAGTGGTAGTGGAGGAGGTCCAGGACCTGCATGTCCTTGGCAGAGTGGGAGGGGGAGTTGAAATGTTGGGCCACGCGGCGATGGGGTTAGGGTGTCTCAGAGATGTTCGCTAAAGCATTCTGTGAGGAGGTGTCCAGACTCCCTAATGTAGAGGAGACTGTATTGGGAGCAATGGATTCAATAAATGACATTGGTGGATGTGCAGGTAAAACATTGATGGATGTGGAAGGTTCCTTTGGGGCCTTGGATGGAGATGAGGGAGGAGGTGTGGGCACAGGTTTTGCAATTTCTGCGGTGGCGGGGAGGGTGCCAGGACAGGAGGGTGGGTTATTGGGGCACGTGGACCTGACCAGGTAGTCATGGAGGGAATGGTCTTTGCAGAAAGCAGGAAGGGGTGGGAAGGGAAATATATCCCTGGTGGTGCAGTCCGATTGGAGGTGGCGGAAATGTTGGCGGATGATGCGGGTTATACGAAGGTTGGTAGGGTGGAAAGTGAGGACCAGGGGTTTCAATCTCAGGAGTCCTTGTTATGGTTGGAGGGGTGGGGTTTGAGGGCAGAGGTGCGGGATGTGGATGAGATGCGTTGGAGGGCATCTTCAACCATGTGGGAAGGGAAATTGCGGTCTCTGAAGAAGGAGGCCATCTGGTGTATACTGTGGTGGAACTGGTTCTCCTGGGAGCAGATACGGCGGAGGCGGAGGAATTGGGAATATGGGATGGCATTTTTGCAGGAGGTAGGGTGGGAAGAGGTGTAATCCAGGTAGCTGTGGGAATCGGGTTTGTAAACATGTCAGTGTCAAGTCTGTTGTCATTAATGGAGATGGAGAGGTCTAGGAAGGGGAGGGAGATGTCAGAGATGGTCCAGGTGAATTTAAGGTCAGGCTGGAATGTGAAGATGAACTGCTCAACCTCCTCGCGGGAGCAGGTGGTGGCGCCGATGCAGTCATCAATGTAGCGGAGGAAGAGATGGGGAGTAGTGCCGGTGTAATTATGGAAGATGGACTGTTTTACTTAGCCGACACAGAGACAGGCATAGCTAGGGCCCATACAGGTGCCCATGGCTACTCCTTTGGTCTGGAGGGAGTGGGAGGATTTGAAGGAGAAATCGTTAAGGGTGAGGACCAGTTCAGCCAAATGAATGAGAGTGTCAGTGGAAGGGTACTGTTGGAGACATCAGGAGAGGAAGAAATGGAGGGCTTGGAGGCCCTGGTCTTGGCGGATGGAGGTGTAGAGGGATAGGATATCCATGGTGAAGATGAGGTGTTGGGTGCTGGGGAAATGGAAGTCTTGGAGGAGGTGGAGGGCGTGGGTTGTGTCTCAAACATATGTGGGGAGTTCCTGGACTAGGGGGGGATAAGACAATATTGAGGTAGGTGGAGATGAGTTTGGTGAGACAGGAGTATGCTGAGACAATGGGTCGGCCAGTGGTCAGGCTTGTGGATCTTGGGAAGGAGGTAGAATCGGGCAGTGCAGGGTTCCCAGACTACGAGGTTTAAAGTTGTGGGTGGGAGATCACCTGAGGTGATGAGGTTCTGTATGTTTGGGAGATGATGGTTTGGTGATGGGGAGTGGGGTTACGGTCGAGGGTCACTCGGAGGAGGTGTCTTCGAGTTGGCGTCTGGCTTCAGCGGTGTAGAGGTCAGTGCACCAAACTACCACTACACCCCCTTTATCCGCTGGTTTGATGGTTAGGTTGGGATTGGAGCAGAGGGAGTGGAGGACTGCACGTTGTGAGGGTGAGAGGTTGGAATGGGGGAGGGGGTAGACAGTTTGAGGCAGTTAATGTCTCAACGGCAGTTGGAAATGAAGAGGTCAAGGGCGGGTAATATGCCAGCGTGGAGTGTCCAGGTGGTGTGATATGCCCTCCAGTCCCGGCAGCATCCTGGTAAATCTCCTCTACACCCTGTCTCTCAGGAACCTCTCTAATAATTTGCCCACCGCAGATGTGAGACTGACTGGTCTGTAATTCCCAGTATTATCCCAATTCCCTTTCTTGAACAAGGGAATAACATTTGTCACCTTCCAATCATCTGGTACTACTCCAGTGGACAGTGAGGATGCAAGGATTATCACCAAAGGCGCAGCAACCTCTTCCCTCACGTCCTGTAGTGACCTTGGGTATATCCCTTCTGGCCCAAGGGACTAATCTATTCTCATGTTTTTCAAAGTTTTCAGCACATCCTCCTTCTTAACATCAACTTCATTGAGCATATCAGTCGGCTTCACTCTGCCCTTACAAATGACAAGGTCCCTCTCAGTAGAGACTACTGAAGCAAAGTATTCATTAAGAACCTCCACTATCCTTAATTGGCTCTACTCTTATGTTGGCCATCATCTTTTTCCTCACATAATTGTAGAATGCCTTGGTGTTTTCCGTTAATCCTACCAGTTGAGGATTTGTCACGCCCCCTTCTAGGTCTCCTATGTCCATTCTTCAGTTCCTTCCTGGCTACCTTGTAACCCTCTAGAACCCTGTCTGATCCTTGCTTCCTCAACTTTCACAGGTAAGCTTTCTTCTTCCTCTTGACTAGATATTCCACATCCCTTGTGACCCAAGGTTCCTTCACCTCACTATCCCTTCCTTGCCTCAGTGGGACAAACCTGTCTAGAACCATCAGCAAGTGCTTCCTAAACAACCTCCACATTTTTGTCATGCATTTTCCTGAGAAATTCTGTTCCTAATTTAGGTACCCCAGTTCCTACCTATTAGCATTGTAATTCCTCCTCCCTCAATTTAATACTTTCCCATACCATCTGCTCGTTTCCCTCTCCATGACAATAGTAAATGTCAGGGAGTTGTGATCACTATTACCAAAATGCTCTCCCACTGAGTGATCTGACACCTGGTCTGGTTCTTTGTCAAACATTAAATCCAATATGGCCTCTCCTCTGGTCGGCCTATCTACATACTGAGTCAGGAACCCTTCCTGGACACACCTGACAAAATCTGCTCCATCCAAACTATTTGAACTAAAGAGGTTCCAATCACTATTAGGAAAGTTAAAGTCACCCATGGCAACAACCCTGTTACTTCTGCATCTTTCTAAAATCTGCCTCCCAATCTGCTCCTCTGTGTCTCTGTTGCTATTGGGGCATCTGTAGAAAACTTCGAATAAAGTGACTGTTCCTTTTCTGTTTCTGACTGCCACCCATACTGACTCAATATACAAACCCTCCTCAACAGCCTCCCTTTCTGCAGCTGTGATACTATTCCTGATTAGCAATGCCACTCCCCCAACTTCTTTCACTTTCTCTCCTGTTCCTTTTGAAACATCTAAACCGTGGAACGTCCAACAACGATTTCTGCTCCTGTGATATCTAAGTATCCTTAATGACCACACCATCAGAGTTCCAAGTATTGATCCTTGCTCTAGGCTCATCACCCTTATTCCTGATACTTCTTGCATTAAAATTAACACACGTCAATCCATCACACTGACTGCAACTTTGCCCTATCAACTGTCGATTCATCCTCAACAGTCTGCACACTGTATCTGACGATTTTTGAGATCTCATCAGGAAAACATGAAACAAAGAGATTTTTATAATTATGCCCATGGTATTTCACTATCCATTGAAGATATTAAACAGTGTGCAAACAATACCAGTGAGAAACTAGGTTTTGGAAGTTGGTGCCTTAACTGGGCAGGAGGCCTAGCGTGTTTTCTCTAAACACCATTGCTTCCAAACCATTGAGGAAAGCTACAATTTCCAAAGAAGCTGTAATTTGCTTATTAACACTTATTGAGATTGTTCCATCAGAAGTAAATTGAAGGCACAATCAGAAGCTGCTGAACGAATGCAATATCATATGCAGGGCTTGGGAAAGAGAGGAAAACAGTGTCCAGCAGTAAACAACAGGAAGCCATGTTTTGTTACACGGGAGTGTTTATGTACAGTTCATAAAATGTAAAAAAAAGAATGCCCAAGGGGTCAGTAAATGAGTGTTTGACTTTGACATAAAGAGTCAATATCATTTTAAACATCTGTTGAGTGCCACAATGCTGGAGAAAATGCATCAGCAAGAGTTGCTGAAATGAAAATTGACTCCAATCCTCAAAAGTCCCAAAGCATTTTGCGAAAGTGCAATCCTAGTAAATATGAAACTAGATGTGTTGAGCATAAATGAAAATAAAGGTTTACAGGTTAGTCCCTGATGAGTGAAAAACAGCCTCAGACATTTGATAAGGCGAGAATACATATTTCTTTCTGCGCAACCACCCAGTTCAATTAAATGCCTTGAAAGCACAATACATAAATGGGACCGTCGCTAATACTGGCAATGTCCCCAAAGTCTATCACATACAACTAGCATTGTGTCTGTTGAAAAGCCACACTTCACATGCTTCAATATGACAACCACACCAATCGGTCCCTGCAAATCCACTGGAAAAGGCAAGGAAAGGACCTTTGCCTTATGAATGACTTCAGGTGCTGGCCCCACCATAATTTACCAGGTCAACTCAAATATTTGTTCAGAGTTTAGCTGTACAACTACCATCTAACAAAAGTGTGGGCACTGAGGAGTTTTCAAAATTATGTGTGCAGCTTTTCAAAAATCAAAACTTTTAAGGGATTCCATGAGAAGATTGTAAAATACAGAGGGAAGAACCCATACATACCAATGTGAAACCCATATGGCATCAATTCAAGATCTGCCGGCATATATTGATTTCGACCTGGTCAGATCTGGACCAATACAGGAAGTG
The DNA here is from genome assembly GCF_020745735.1 of Hemiscyllium ocellatum. NCBI lineage: Eukaryota > Metazoa > Chordata > Chondrichthyes > Orectolobiformes > Hemiscylliidae > Hemiscyllium > Hemiscyllium ocellatum. Next base: position 110,107,864 of record NC_083405.1, read on the forward strand.
GTCATGATACTGGACATTCTTACTGGTCAGAAATATGGCACCAGTAGCTCTCATAACTTTTGAGTGTGAACCAAGTGTACTCAGCATTAAACCACATCCCATCTCCTTGTGTCTTTTCATGCCATCATATTTAAAGTCTATATGAGCGCTCTGTCATTGTCACATTTGTCTCAAAGCCTACCCTCACAGCTCATATATTGAATAATCCCACTTCCAAACCCTCACAGCTCCTGCCTCTGACTCCCTCCCATCACAGCTCTGTACCCTCCCCAGTTCCCCACTGTCACATGTATTTATGTGGATTCTCCACACTCACAGATCCTGCTCCATTACTCTCTGCTTTTACAGCTTCTGCTTCACCTCAATGTCTATTCTCTTCTCTTTGTGATGGCACCAATAAACTCAAAATAAAAACACGTTAGAGCCATATGTTCATCTTGTTGTTTCTCATTTTATTACAGTATGAAGATTTGAGAAGTTATGTGCAAATGGCAACTTATGTTTTCAGGCATGGAAAATTTTTATCGTTTTTTTAAATTGCCCAGTTAAGAATTATCCATCTTGTGGGTCTAGAGTCACATGTAGGCCAGATTGGCTAAGGATAGCAGTTTCCTTCCCTGAAGGACATTAATGAACCAGATGGGTTTCCAACAAGCAACTCGTGGTCATTATTTGACTCTTAATTCCAGATTTTTACTGAATTCAAATTTCAACCATATGACATGATGAATCAGTGCTGTGATTTGTATTTATATATAAATGATTTTGAAGAGAATGTGACTGGTCTGATTAGTAAGATTTCAGATGACAAAGATGGGGGACCTGCAGATAGTGAGGAAGATTGCCAATGGGTACAGCAGGATATGGATAGGCCAGGGACTGAGATGGAGAAATGGCAGATGGAGATTAATCCATTCAAATGCAAGATGATGCAGTTTGGAAGATCTAATGCAGGAAGAAGGTATACAGTAATTGGCAGAACCTTTAGATGCATCACTATACAGAGAGGTTTATATGTACAGATCCTCAGTTCTCCAAAAGTTGCAACACAAGTGGATAAGGTGGTCAAGAAGGTGTATGGCTTATTTGTCTTCACTGGTCAGGGCATAGAATATAGAACATAGATCAGAGAATAATACAGTGCAGAACAGGCCCTTCGGCCCTTGATCGTGTGCCGACCTGTGAACTGAATCTAAGCGCATCCCCCTACACTATCCCATCATCAATCATGTGCTTATCCAAGGATTGTTTAAATCTCCCTAATGTGGCTGAGTTAAATACATTGGCAGGTAGGGCATTCCACGCCCTTACCACTCTCTGAGTAAAGAACCTGCCTCTGACATCAATCTGAAATTTATCACCCCTCAAATGTGTAGCTATTCCCCCTCATACAAGCTGAAGTCATCATCCGAGGAAAAAGATTTTCACTGTCTACCCTATCTAATCCTCTGATCATCTTGTATGTCTCTATCAATTCCCCTCTTAGCCTTCTTCTTTCCAATGAGAACAAACCCTAGAAGTCTCTCAACCTTTCCTCGTAAGACCTTCCCTCCAGACCAGGCAACATCCTGGTAAATCTCCTCTGCACCTTTTCCAATGTTCCCACGTCCTTCCTGTAATGGGGCAACCAGAACTGTACACAATATCCCAAGTGTGGTTGCACTATCATTTTGTATAGTTGCAGCATGACATTACAGCTTCAGAACTCAATCCTTCTACCAGTTAAACCTAGCACACTATATGCCATCTTAACTGTCAATCTGGGTGGCAACTTTCAGAGATCAATGTACATGGACTCCAAGATCCCTCTACACATCCACACTACCAAGTATTCCTCCTTCCTGTTATTCTTCCCAAAGTAAATCACCTCACATTTAGCTGCATTGAACTCCATTTGCCACCTCTAGCCCAATTCTGCAGTTTATCCAAGTCCCCCTGCAACCTGTAACATTCTTCCAAACTATCCACTACTCTACTGACTTTAGTGTCATCTGCAAACTTACTACGCCATTCACCTATGTCTAAGTCATTTATAAAATTAACAAATAACAGTGGGCCCAAAACAGATCCTTGTTGCACACCACTAGTAACTGGACGCCAGGCTGAATATTTTCCATCTAGTACTACTTGCTGCCTTCTTACAGAAAGCCAGTTTCTAATCCAAACTGCCACAGCACCCTTCATCCCATGTCTCTGCATTTTCTCCAACAGCCCACCGTGTGGAAACTTTCAGAGGCCTTACTGAAGTCCATGTACACCACGTCAACTGCTCTACCCTCATCCACATGCTTGGTGAGTATAAAACTTGGTAAGTCATGTTGCAATTGTATAAAACTTTAACTAGGCCATGTTTAGAATACTGTGCACAGTTCTGGTCACTACACTGCCAAAGGTTTGTGGAGGCTTTGGAGAGGGTACAGAAGCAGCTTACTGGGATGTTACCAGGTCTGGAGGATATTAGATGTGAGGAGAGATTGGACAAACTTCATTTTAACTTGAATGTCAAGAGCTGTGGAGTGACCAGATAGAGGTTTAGATAATTATGGGAGGCATGGGTACAACAGAGAGTTGAATCTTTTTCCGAGGAAAGGAATGTCAATTACTGGGCAACAGGTTTAAGTTAAAAGGGGAAAGTTGAAAGGATATTTTCTTTTCCACTGAGGGTGGTAAGTGCATGGAATGGCGAAGGTGGATACAATAGCAACATTTAAAAGATGTTTTGATAGATATGTGGACAGGCAGGGAATAGAGGGATATGGACTGTGCAGAGGCAAAAAAAATTTAGTTTAGAAGGGAATCGTATGTCAGTGCAGTCTTGGTGGACTGAAGGGCCTGTTCCTGTGCTATAGTGGTTTATGTCCTTCGTTCATTCTTCCCATTGCTTTGGACTCACAGCTTTGGTGAGTAATGTTCCATCAGAAGGACTCAAGTTGGACAACTTCATTTTTAGATCAATATCTTGAGCCAGCTCACAACAGTTGATGCCTATCTGGCTGTTCACTTTTTGCAGTTATCTGTCTAATAATGACAGACTGTTTATCTTTAGATTTGACTTTAGACTTGACAATGCCAACCTTGTCATGTGGAGTGGAATGATTTGTCAGCATCATTGCCTCACATCTCTTGAACAAACACTTTTCTCTGCTTGCTATACTTTCTTCCAGAGAAACATTTGCCTGCAATCCAATTCAGCTTTTCTCACAAAACATATGTTTTCTTTTCTTTTGTGCAGTGCTCAGCTCAATATTTGATCATTTTCTGGTCATTTCAGCAAACGTTTTTCATAGACAATTCAGAACGTATCTCCCAGGCCTTTCAAAATTTTGGAGGTTTGGCTTGTCTTCTCTTCACTGGGGGTGAGAGTGCAGTGTTACTTCTAATATCCGTTCCCAGCACTGATAACAGAGTTGCTACCTTTATTTGTTCAGTCTTGCTTTTCAATTCTGCAGCTACCCCACAGTCTTGATACCAAGACTGGAAGAATTTCCAATTCTGTGTCAGATCACCTTTCATTTCCATGGAACTAAGGAGTGGACAATTCACAGCTGTCACCCAGTCATTCAAAGTCACAGATTGCTGTTTTAGTTCTTTTTAAAGCTCTGAAACGCTTCCAAATTTCAGCTGGGCACTTCTAACAGCATTTTTCATGTAATATGCTTGAATGGCTGTTCTGTTCAGTTACATCTGAGTTCACATGACTATGGTAAGACACAAATGCATTCCTCCAGACAGGCATAGTTCTTTGCTGGTGCTATTCAGCACAAGGCATCAGCTAGATTATTGAGATAAAGAAATGGCAGTGACAATGTCAAATCATATTTGCATGCCAATGGATAAAACAAACCATCCACTCTACATGCTTCATTTCCTGCTTCATAAAGATTGCAGGCGGCATTTTGGAGTCAGCAAATAGCACAAAACCAGAGGAAATGCAAAAAAAAAGGGGGGCAGGGAAAGCTTGATACGTAAGGGAGAGCTAGTTAGTACATAAAACAGAGAACATAGAAAACTTAGGACATAGAACATTACAGTGCAGTACAGGCCCTTTGGCCCTTGATGTTGTGGTGACCTGTGAAACCAATCTGAAGTCCATCTAACCTACACCAGTCTATTTTCATCCCTATGTCTATCCAATGACCATTTAAATGACCTTAAAGTTGGCAAGTCTACTACTGTTCCATGCCCCTACTACACTCTGTGTAAAGAAACTGCCCCTAATATCTGTCCTATATCTATCACACCTCAATTTAAGTGTGTCCCCTCATGCTCGCCATCACCATCCAAGGAAAAAGGCACTCACTGTCCACCCTATCTAACCCTCTGATTATCTTAGATGTCACAATTAAGTCACCTCTCAACCTTCTTGTCTCTAATGAAAACAGCCTCAAGTCCCTCAGCCTTTCCTCATAGGACCTTCCCTCCATACTAAGCAACATTCTAGTATATCTCCTCTGAACCCTTTCCAATGCTTCGACATCCTTCCTATGATGCAGTGACCAGAAATGTACGCAATAGTCCAAGTGCGGCCGCACCTTTGTTTTGTATAGCTGCAGCATGACCTCATGGTTCCAAATCACAATCCCTCTACTAATAAAAGCTAACACACCGTATGCCTTCTTAACAGCCCTATCAACCTGGGTTGCAACTTTCAAGGATCTATGTACCTGGACACCGAGATTTCTGCTTATTCAAAATACCAAGAACCTTACTATTATCCCGGCACTCTGTATTCCTATTGCTCCTTCCAAAGTGAATCACCTCACATTTTTCCACATGAAATTCAATTTTCCACCTCTCAGCCCAGCTCTGAAGCTTGTCTATGTCTCTCTAATGACAACTCTACCGACCTTAGTGTCATCCTCAAATTTACTAACCCATCCTTCTACACCCTCATTCAGGTCATTCATAAAAATTATTAAGGTGGATCCAAAACAGATCCTTGTGGTGTATCACTAGTAACTAAATCCCAGGATGAATATTTCCCATAAACCACCACCCTCTGTCTTCTTTCAGCTAGCCAATTTCTGATCCAGAAGAGTTCTGAAACAAGAGTTTTTTTTTCCAGATATCTGCTGGAAAATGAGGCTGGAGAAGTAGTAATGGGGGAATAAAGAAATGGCATCGGAACTGAATAGATACTTTGTAACAGTTTTCACAATGGAAGATACCAGTAACATACTATTACTTCAGGAGAGTCACGGTCAGAGGTGAATATGATGGCCATCACTAAGGAAAAGGTGCTGAGGAAGCTGAAAGATCTGAAGGTGGATAAATCACACAGTCCCAGATAGTCTACACCCGTAGACTTTGAAGGAGATAGCTGAGGAGATTGTGGAGGCATTGGTGGTGATCTAACAGGGATCACTGGAGTCAGAAATGGTCCCAGAGGACTGGAAAATAGGTAATGTAACACTTCTATATATGAGGGAGGGTGGCAGTAGATGGGAAATGGGAGGCCAGTTAGCCTGACATCAGTTGTTGGTAAGATTTTAGAGTTCATTACAAAGCTGGGTGGCAGAGTGAAATGTGAGGAGGATGTTAGGAGATTACAGGGTGACCTGGACAGGCTAGGTGAGTGGACAGATACATGCAGATGCAGTTTAATGTGGATAAATGTGTGGTTGTCCACTTTGGTGTCAAGAACAGGAAGACAGATTACCACCTCGATGGAGTCAAGTTAGGTAAAGGGGCAAAACAACGAGATCTAGGTGTTCTTGTACATCAGTCAATGAAAGCAAGCTTGCAGGTACAGCAGGCAGTGAAGAAAGCTAATAGCATGCTGGCCTTCATAACAAGAGGAATTGAGTATAGAAGCAAAGAGGTCCTTCTGCAGCTGTACAGGGGCCTAGTGAAACCACACCTGGAGTACTGTGTGCAGTTCTGGTCTCCAAATTTGAGGAAAGACATTCTGGCTATTGAGGGAGTGCAGCATAGTTTCATGAGGTCAATTCCTGGAATGGTGGGACACCTTAAGCTGAAAGACTGGAGTGACTGGGTTTGTATATCCTTGAATTTAGAAGACGGAGAGGGGATCTGATTGAAACATATATTGGACATTCTGGAGGCAGGAAACATGTTTCCGCTGATGGGTGAGTGCCAAACCAGAGGACACAGCTTAAAAACACGGGGTAGACCATTTAGGACAGAGATGAGGAGAAATTTCTTCACCCAGAGAGTGGTGGGTGTGTAGAATGCTCTGCCCTAGAAGGCTGTGGAAGCCAAGTCTCTGGATACTTTCAAGAAAGAGTTGGATAGAACTTTTAAGGATAGTGGAATCAAGGGTTATGGGGATAAGGCAGGAACAGGATACTGATTGAGGATGATCAGCCATGATCATAATGAATGGTGGTGCTAGCTCAAAGGGCAGAATGGCCTATTCGTGCACCTATTGTCTATTGTCTACATGCCCCTCTGGAACAGCACTAATCATGTTCAGTCAATGACAGGACCTGACTGCTATTCTGCCTCTTGCTGCTCAGCCAAATGCATAACCAGGTTAAAATTTGCCCCCAATTCCATGAACTTCAACTTAAGCTAGTAGCCTCTAATGAGAGATTTTAGCAAGTACTTTCTGGAAATAAGTGACATCTTTTTAGACATTCCGCTGTTCAATACTTTTGTCACATCTTCAAAAAAAAACAATTAGATTCATCAGGCTCTCTGATCAGCAGAACATTTTCATGGCTTTCAGCCACTCTACCCTTAATTACAGACTCTAGCAATTTGCCAACAACAGATGTTAGGCTAACTGACATCTAATTCCCTGTGTTCCCTCTCTCGGCTTTATTACATTGAGAAGCGGCATATTCAATTCTCCAATAAAAAGCAACAGTCCCTGAACTGAGAAACCTTTGGATGATTACACTTTTTGAAACCAGCAACGCTTGCATCATGTAAAATCTGAAAATGCAAAGAAGCCACAATCACCTTAATAGCCACAGGCTGTGCTATAATTTAAATAGCAGTTAGTGCATTATTTGGTGCTGTCCAAGTGCTGCTTTGAGACTGCACCAAAACACTAAAAGCATTGTTCCTCACTGATGGGCAGGTAAGTGAATTTCTCCCTGAAATCCATCAGCAGACAAAGCTCCTCGCCAAATATTTTAGCCTACTCCTCCTCCTCCAGCAGCTTGTTCCACTCTGCAAAACCTTTATGCCTTTCGTCACCCATGCTGAAATCCAAGAGGGAATCCTTTCAGACTGGTAGCAATTCATATCTCCAGACGTTGTTAAATGATCGAGAAGATTCTTCAGCATCAGTTGGATTGTACATTACAGGACAGGAGTTTGAGCAGGAGTGCAGAACTGTCCAAACACACAAAATTATACCAGCGTTCAGAAGAACCAGCCTATGAATTGTTCGTGATCCCTTTAAATAGCATGGGTGAGGTTTTTTTTATATCAGTTAATCATGTGATTGCAGTGATTATAATGAGGTCACCAGGTAGACTTCATAGAATATGAATAACTTGGCCCAATTAAGGAGCCTTGGCTGAAGAATAAGAACAGGAGTGTCAGACAGCCCTGTTCACTCTGAGAGCTGCCTCTGAGGGAGCTGGATCAATGTCAAGAACTCTCCACCAGTAAGTAAAAGGTGATATGTTGATTGGATACTGCCCTCTGCGGAGTTATTTCAGTGATCAACATTTTAAATGTCAGTAGACAGCATAAGTTGGAGTGTTAATTGAAAAGGACAGTGATGATATTGAGATAAACTTGTCTGCTGGATCTGACAAGCATGAGAAGTACATATCCATTTCACTTCCTATTAGAAGTGTGAGTATGCTGCAACATTATACAAGACCATTGATAAGGATAAGTGAGGAACAATGCAGGACTTGAGGCACTGTGGGTAATCAATAGCAACAGAATTGATCTCCAGCAGAATCTTCAACCTTATATCCATTACCATAAAGCCCTGGTTCAAAGTGTAGGAGCAGCACCAGACATACCTAAAAATGGGGTATCAACTTGGTAAAGCTACTGAACAGGACTAGTTGCATGCCAAACAGCATAAGCAGCAAGTCCTAAGCAGAGCTAGACAACCCCACAACCAAAGAATCGGCCCTGCCATGTTCAGTTGTGAATACCGGTGGATGATTAAACAACTAACTGGAGGAGAAGCCTCCACAAATATTCTCATCCTCTGACAGAAGAGCCCGACACACAAATGCAAAAGATAAGGCTGAAACATTTGCAGCAATCTTTAACCAGAACTTCCAAGTGGATGACCCATTTCAGCCTCCTATAGTGTTCCCCAGCATTACAGATACCAGTCTTCAGCCAATTCGGTTCGCTCCATGTGATATCAAGAAATGGTTGGAGGCTCTGAGTACTGAAAAGGCTATGGGCTCTGACAACATTCCAGAAATAGTACTGAAGACTTGTGTTCCAGAACTTGACCCTCCCCTAGCCAAGCTCTTCCAGTACAGTTACAACATTAGCGCCTATCAAACAATGTGGAAAATTACCCAGTTATGACCTGCGCACAGAAAGCAGGACAAATCCAGCCCAGCCAGTTTCCAATTTGTCTAGTATGTTGCATGTCATCAGTGGTTATCTAGCACTGCACTGGCTGATGTGGTCCTTAATTTTGTTACTCATTTTTGGCCAGCTAGGAATATCACTTGCACTTTTCAAATTCATTCATTTCAAAGAACAATGGACAATACATCCCATGAACAGGCCCTTTGGACCACCAAGATTGCACTGACATATACGGTGGCACAGTGGTTAGCACTGCTGCCTCACAGCGCCTGAAGACCCGGGTTCAATTCCCGACTCAGGCGACTGACTGTGTGGAGTTTGCACGTTCTCCCCGTGTCTGCGTGGGTTTCCTCCGGGTGCTCCGGTTTCCTCCCACAGTCCAAAGATGTGCGGGTCAGGTGAATTGGCCATGCTAAATTGCCCGTAGTGTTAGGTAAGGGGTAATGTAGGGGTATGGGTGGGTTTCGCTTCGGCGGGTCGGTGTGGACTTGTTGGGCCGAAGGGCCTGTTTCCACACTGTAAGTCTAATCTAATCTAAATATGTGCCCCTTTTTATACTAAAACCCTTTTGCCTCTATGCTGTCTAAATTCCTCTGATCCCTGCCTATCCATATATCTGCCAAGATGCCTCTGAAACATTGCAATTGGTTCTGCCTCCACCACGTCTTCTGGCAGAACATTCCAGGCACTTACGACCCTCTGAGTAAAAAAAATTGCTTTCTCACATCTCCTTTAAACTTACTCTCTTTTTATCCTAGTAATTGACATTTCTACCCGGAGAAAAAGATTAACTATTAATTCTATCCATGCTTTTAATACTTTTGTAAACTTCTATGATGTCCTCTCATCCTCTGACGTTCAAGTAAAAACAAAGCCCTTTTTTCCCAATCTCTCCTCATAGCTAACACCCTAAAAACCAAATAATATCCCAGTGAACTGTTTCCATACCCTCTCCAAAGCCTCCGCATTCTTCTGGTAGTGTCATGACCAGAACTATACTCAATATCCCAAATGTAGCCCAACTGAAATTCTTACACAGCTGCAACATGATTTGCCTCTTTTTATAATGTAAGCCCTGACTGATGAAAGTAAGCATGTTGCATGCCTTCTTGATAACTCGACTCAGTTATGTTGCCACTTTCAGGGAACTGTGGCCATATATGCCTAGATCCCTCTGTCTCCTGATGCTCCTAAAAATTCTGTATACTTCCCTCCTGTATTAAATCTTCAAAATACATCACCTCACTTTTCCCTGGATTATGTTACATCTGCCCTTTCTCCACTGAAGTCTCCAGCCTATCTATATTCTACTGTATCCTCTAGCAACCCTTCTCACTATCTGCAGCTTCTTCAAGCCTTGTCTTCTCCATAAACTTACTAATTGGGCCACCTACATTCTCTTCTAAATCATTTATATATATATTGCAAACAACAGGGGTCCCAGCATTGATTCCACAGGAACACCACAGGATGCGGATCTCTTGACGGAAAAAAACAACCTTCCACTGCTGCTCTCTGCCTTTTATGATGAAGTCAGTTCTCTATCCCTCTTACCAGCTCACCTCGGATTGCATGTGACTTCACTTTTTTTATTAGCTTTCCATGAAGGACATTTTCAGTGGCCTTGCTGAAGTCCATACAGACAACATCTACTGCTCTACCCTTATCAATTATTTTTGACACTTCATCAAAAACTTGAATCAAGTTTGTGAGACACATCTTTCTCTGCACATAGCTATTCTGCCTGTTGTTAATAAGGCCATATTTTCGCAAATGTGAATAAATCCTATCCCAAGAATCTTCTCCAACAATTTCCCTACTACTGCTGTAAGGCTCACCACACTGTTATTTCCTGGATTAGCCCTGTTGCCCTTCTTAAGGAACAATGTTGACTATTCTTCAGTCTTCTGGGACCTCTCTTGTGACTAAAGAGGAGACAAAGATCTTATACAAGGCTCCGGCAACTTCCTCACCTGCCTCCCTCAGTGTTGTGGGACTGATCACATCAAGTCCTTGGGACTTGACAGTTTTCAAAATGCCCAACACATCCTTCTTTTTTTATATTGACATGCTTTAGAATATACCCCTCTTTAGATTCACCATCCATCGTGTCTTTATCCTTTGAGAACACTGATGCAAAATATTTATTAAGAACCTCTTCCACTTCCTCTGGTTCCACACATAAATTTCTTCCTTTGTCATTGAGTGAACCTATCCTTTCTCTGGCTACTATCTTGATCATTTTATACCATATAAAATGCCTTATGATTTTCCTTAATCCTGCTGCCAAGGACATTTCATGGCTCCTTTCAGCCCTCGAAATCCTTTGTTTGAGGTCTTTTCTGCTATCTTTGTATTCTTCAAAATCTCTGTCTTTCTTTAATTTGTCTGCCTCCTTTTCTTTTTGATGGATTGTTTGGTTGCATTTTAGCATCTCTTATGCTCATAGAATCCCTGCAATATGACAACAGGCCATTCGGCCCAACAAGTCCACACCAACTCTCCAAAGAGCATCCCATCATCCCTGGACATTATATTCAAGTTAGCACAGCCAATCCACCTAACCTACACATTTTTGGACTGTGGAAGGAAATCAGACCACCAGACAAATGCAGGGAGAATGTGCAAACCCCACACAGATCGTCTGCCAAGGCTGGAATTGAACCCAGGTCCCTGGCACTGTGAGGCAACAGTGCTAACCATTGAGTCAGAGTGCTGCCCCAAATCTGTGCTCCTCATGAATTCTTAAGGATAACAAATCCATTTCATTTATTCAATATGCCACATTTAGCTGTCAGTTCTTTTCTGTAATCCCAACATGCACTTGTAGCATGAAGTTTTTCTTGAAGCTCTTGGACCATGGTTTTATGACCACTTTTTTTGCAACATTTGGAGAGTTGTGTCTTGTTGGATAGCTTGCTTCATTTGAGCCAGACACTAACTTGTTCTATTCAAAACCCTTGCCTTTCAAGGTTGTCACATAGCTCTCACACTGTTATTCTGTTCCCATTGGAGATATTACTTTCTTGATTGCCTTTCTTTTTTTCAATCTCGTCTATCTTGGCTTTCAGACCGACCTTGCCGGCAGATGGAATATTGCTCACCAGATGCTGTTTAAGGTAGAGCACAGGACAGCTTAGTGGCGTGGTGTAAAGACAACAATCTCTCCCTCAATGTCAGCAAAAATGAAAGAGCTGGCTACAGACTTTAGAAGCAGAATAGAGATTGTGCCCCCTCTCTGTATCAAAGGAGCTGAGGTGGAGGTGGTCAAGACTTTCAAGCACTGAGGTGTAACTGTCACCAACAAACTGTCCTGGTCCATCCACATCAATGCTATAGTCAAGAAAACACACCAACACCCTACTTCCTCAGAAGCCGAAGGAAATTCGGTCTGTCCACAATAACTTACTAATGTTTGTAGATGCACCCATTGAAAACATTCTATCCAGATGCATCACAGCTTGGTATTTCATCTGCTCTGCCCAAGACCACAAGAAATTATAGAGTTGTGAACACAACCCAGTTAGTCAGGCAAACCAGCCTACCTTCCATTGACTCTGTCGACACTTCTCTCTGCCTCAGGAAAGCTGCCAATATAATCACAGACCCTTCCCAACCTGGTTATAGTCTTTTCCACTCTCTTTCATCAGGTGAAAATATAAAGGCTAGAAACCACGGACGAACAGAATCAAGAACAGCATCTTCAACACTGCTAACAGATTATGAACGGACCTCTCATGTAGTAGAATTGATCTTTCTCTACACTTTATGTGTAGCTATAACACTATATTCTGCATTCAGTTCTATTACCCTGATGTACTTATGGAAGGTATGATTTGTCTGTTTAGCAAGCAAAACAATACTTTTCACTCTCAGTACATGTGACAATAATAAATTTAAAAATTAAATATTGGTCTTATACATTCATTTACTTTGAGATGATATTGTTCTGAAAGATATCTAAATCTTGTAATAACATCATTGGACTTCTCTAGAGTCGATTCAACAGTCGATAGTTCAGTTTGCTGCAACATGTTGCAAGTATCCTTTGGCATATTGAGGGTTATCAGACCAAGCGTTAGATTTGGTCCAATTAAGAAATAAGTATCTTTTGTTTTTCATCCAGGATTTGGAACTCCAGACCTCCATTCCAGTTATTGTTTGGACTAGCAGAGTAATCTGTCAGCTTGGCGTAAGTGTGGTGCCATTATATAGCCTCATACTTGCTGTTTAGAGCTTCATTGTTAGATGATGTTGAGCTATACTGGTCTGTTCTGCTCAGATTGTAGCATGATGCACCGGTATCTATCTGACACTTTATGTTAATACAATGTTCTTTTTCTGCAATTCTCATTGCAACAGTATCAACAATGTATCACCAACTGACTTGACTGAACCAACCTTTGATACAGAGTAAAATGAGACATCAGAATCTTCAGTGCTCCATGTACCCATACTTTGTGTTTCCTTCTAGCCACACTTGTTTGATAAATGATTCATCTTCATTCCAAGCTGAACATGACATGACCTCTTCTACTTTACATGCTGTTTTCCACAGTATTTTTAACCTACCTTTTACCTTTGACTGGTTTGACCTTTGTGCTGGGAGCATCTACCAGTATAATGCAAGATCTGGCCTTTTCTGTCATGAATATGATCTAGCTACTGATTTACAACTGCAGCAATTGTGGGTATATCAACTGCTTTCTTGGAAGTGAGATTCTCCTCATTCAGTAGAAGTGGTTGTAATGTCAAATGCCTTATACTTAATACAATCCTGGCTTTAATTTGATCATCCTTTAATTGCATAAAGTAAATTCACAAGATTCTGCAAACTGAGTTAATGAGGTCACATATTAATCATATGACCATAAGATGTAGAAGCAGAAGTAGGCCATTTGGCCTGTCAAGTCTGGCCCTCCATTCAATGAATTCATGGAGGATCTGAATTCTCCACTATCATGATCAATCAATGTACAGTTTTTTGGCCTTGGGCTGGAAAATTGAGAAGCTGCCTTTCATAAGTTACGTTCACTTGGTTTCAAAGTGTGTTTTTAAGCCTTTCTAAATTTCTGCAATTTTGTTTCTGTTCTTTAGAGACATTCAGGATGGAACTTATTTTGAAACAGTCTCTTTCCAATGGTGATAAGAATGTAGCAATGCATTGCTTTTCTGGATGTTGAAAAATCTGTTGCCAACTTATGTGCATGGACAAATGTCAGTTTTGCTTCATGTCACATTTCTTTTCTCCCAGAGTTGTGAAAGGAAAAGCTGCAGATATTTTCTCTTACCTGAGTTTTACTGACATCCTTATTTGCTACATTTTAGTTTGATTCAGTTGCTTAGACCAATGCTCACAGCTCTGAATATTTCTGGGTCGCTCTGTCAGTAGCGGCACTTTTTAACCGCAATCAATCTCAGCTCGACTTCTGTCACAATGTTCTTTATTTGAGTGTCTGTAAGATATAATTCCTACAGTATGGAAGTGGGCCATTTGGCCCATCTAGTGCACACCACCACTCTGAAGGGTATCCCGGCCCCAGAACCTTGACCCTATCCCTGTAACCGTGCATTTCCCATGGCAAATCCAACTAGCCTGCACTTCCCTGGACAACTTAACATGGCCAACCCATCTAACCTGCACATTTTTGTACTGTGGAAAGAAACCCCCTCAGAAATGGGGTAATGTACAAACTCCACACAGACAGTCACCTGAGACTGGAATCAAAGATGACTGCGTGCATTGTGTATGTCTCAACATCGTAGAGGTCATGTGACTACAACTGGCCTGGAAGGATACTTGTACATGATTGCATTTCAATCCAAAAAAAATATGGCTATGGTCTTCAATACACTTTCATTGCTGCACCCCAGAATTCTCAGCTCCTCTGTCTGTAAAAGGTTTATCAAACTCAACCTTGATGTTTTGTTAAAAAGACGAGGATTGTGAAGCAGTGATAAACAATAGATATAAAATGAGTATGCATGTCTGTATGAGAGAGAAGTTAAGGGTTGAGTATTTGAGAAAGTCCACAAAAATGAATGTTGACGGCATATACAACGGAGAGAATAGAGCCAATTTTAGCAGTGTGTGGACATACACCTGTATAAGGAAACTGGAATGTGAGAACAAGATACAAAATGGTAGAAGGCAATATTGCTGTTCTCATTGATAAGGTGTCCTTTTCTACTTTTAACTAGTGTTGACTGAAGGAATGGATTAGTGCCATGTTACGTGTGTCACTTCACCGATTAAAATTGATTAAACAAGTTCAGCCCATGTGGAAAAAGTACTGAACCTTTCATTTGAACTGAATTTGGACACTCCTGGGTCTCTCTTAATTATGTCTCTGATAACAGAGCACACAAATCTTTAAAGGTTATCCTCCATCCACTAGTAGGATCCTCATGAATAAGATCCGACAGTTTTGTAACTTTTCAGTGGTAATTACCATTGAATTATTAAATAAAATCACTACACTATACATAGATTTGAAAAATGGTTATCATGTACTCATTAATATTGTGCTGGAGCTTTCTCTTTGTCCTAATTATTCTGTGCTTCTGGATGACTAGTCCCCATGACTATTTTCTATGTTAAAATATGCAAAAGTACAATATATTCAACTCAATTGATTAATTACACTTTCACTCTGGTTACACATTTCATATTCACTTGTATGGGATTAAAGACTAAAGAGGAATTTTTGTTTGAATATATCCATGTTAACACTGCAAAGTACTATTTCACCTTATCTTTGTTGTTCTGTTCATTAAAGTAAACAATTCATCAGAAATAGGATCAAATTTTGTCCATTATTTGATTTCCATTGTGTATATATGTATATTTAAATTTCATAATTAGTTCTTATAATTCAATGCAAGATGCTTTTATGTCTACCCTATCACTGAAAACATGCATATCAAATATCCAAGGTTACCAATGACTACAAACATTAACTGAATTTGACATATAACTTCTGTAATTACAAGAGCAGATCAGAGGTTGGATATTTGAGCTGGGTTTACTGACTCCCCAACATCTGTCCACAATCTACAGACAAAAGACTGGAGTGTGGTGGAGTACTCTCCATTTGCCTGGATGGATTCAACTCCAATAAGCACTTAAGAAGCTTAACATCACCCAGCGTAAAATATCCACACTAGTTTGAGTTGATGATGTTATGTATTCCAAAATGCTTTGCTTTAGAATCCTTTATCCATAGGCTGAAACATTTTCTGCTGAGAGATGTTAAGCTAACTGATTTATATTCACTCGTTTTTCTTCTCCTCCTTTTTGAATAAAGGTGTTACATTTGCAGTTTTACAATGTTCGAGATAGTTTCCCAAGTCTAACAATTGTTAAAAAGAATACCAGTACATCCATCGTCTCTGTAACTATATTTTTTTAAAGTCCTGGAGTAGATCCAATCAAGCTCACAGGACTTATCAGGCTTTATTTTTAACTTGTTATTGACCTAGTGTGTTTTCACTAGTGATAGTTATTGTGTTTTTTATTTCCTCCTCCCTATAGTACTTTGATTATTTAACATCCTCTCCATGGGTATTTGCTTAACTCCTCTGCCATTTTCTGGTTTGCCATTATTATTTCCACAGCTTCATTCTCTAAGGGGTCTAAGTTCACTGTTGTTTCGCTCTTCATTTGTTTTTATTTAAAGAAGCTTTTACTGACTGTAGTATGGTACTTTCTAGTTAGTTCATAGTTTATTTTCTCCTTTCTCAATCTGTTTTATTGGCTTTTAAAATTTTCTCAATCATCAATTTGCCACTAATGTTTGCATTGTCTTTTTTAAAGAAAAATTGCACTGTCTTTAACTTTTCTGGTTAATAGTCTTCAGATTATTCTCTGCCTAGAATAATTTCTCATCATTAGAATATACCTTTGCTATAAAGGTCATGAACTATAATGTCTACCATTGTTCCTCAACTATCTTTTCTGCTAACCCCGCTTCCCAATCCACTCCAGCCAACTCTTTCCTCAATCCCAAGTAATTGGTCATAACTTTTAGAACAATTGTTTCCAACCCAAGTCTCTCGCTCTCAAACTGATTGCTAAGGTCCACCATGTTATAGTCACTGTGCCCCTGGGGATCTTTTACTGAGATAATTTATCAAACCTGGGTAAAAACAATGACTGTAGATGCTGGAAACCAGATTTTGAATTAGTGGTGCTGGAAGAGCACAGCAGTTCAGGCAGCATCCGAGGAGCAGCATTACACATAGCAGATCCAAAATAGCTTGAACCCTGTTTTGATCCACAGCATATTGTGCTATGGAACTATCCCAAATGCACTCTATGAATTCTTCCTTGTGACTGATTTGGCAGTTTGATTTTCCTTATCTATAGTGAAGATTAAAGCCACCCATGATTAAAATATTGTCTCTTTTTTACATGTTCTCATTATCAACTGACTTAAATTCTGTCTGGGAGAAAAGTTAGAGAACTATAGACTACTCTCATCAGTAACTTTTTTCCCCTTGTTATTCAGCACTTCTACCTACTTGGATTCTACATTGCCCAGTCCAAGATGATTGCTAATGCACTAATTCCATCACATACCATCAAAGCCTCCCCACCATCCTTCCTTTCCTGCCTATCCTTTCAATTGTGATGATGTTGCTCCTTTAACAAGGTTATGGTGTCCTTGGTTTTTCTTCAGGAGGTTGTGAAAAATGAGTCCCAAAATGTCTAAGTTTGAAAGATTTTAAGGCCAATTTGTTTCTAGCTACCATTTATTGCATCAGGTAAAGGACTTTCAAGTTTTAAAAAAATTGTATAATGAAAGAGGAGTGGTCAGTTCTTCCGACTCAGCTTTTCTCTGGTTTGGCTTGGTCAGGTTATTCGCTAAAAGCAGTCAGGCAGTTATGAAGCTGCTGGACCCAAGAAACAGGCCCAGGCTGATCCTCCTCTCTCTGTGACTTCTCTCCTGTAAGACCCTGTGTTTGATTTTACCTTTTGGGCCATGGGGTATTTGTGGGCAGTGTTGCAAGTATTGGGAACAGCAACACTAAGTTGGTATAGTTTGTTGGATTTTCAGATAGGTTAAATTATTCGGTACTCTGTTCTCTTCTTTGTGTTTCATTCAGTAATCTTGTGGATAAATTCTGTTTTGTTTAAAACTAAGTGGTTTGATCAGCTGCATCCCTCCTGGAATATCCACTTGGACCTGCTTAGAACAACTAGCAGGTCTGGCAATTTCTTGAAATGTTTTGAGTGGGTCTGACCTGGTCCATAACATCATATCCCTTTGAATGTTCACTTGTCAGCTTCAATCACCTGTTAACCATGTCTCTATGGAGACATTTACAAGACCATACATATAAATGCATATATTATCTATTAATTTATACATTTTGTTCTAAATATTCAAATGCATTTAAGTGCAAGCTCTACACATTCAAGTAAACTGTCATTACTTTTGCTTTATTACATTTGGTTTCTTCCTTTTTCCCTATTTACTGCTTTTATTTCACACTTTATATCTTGTCTCATCCTGTCCTACTCTGGATACCATTTTCAAAACAGTTGTCTTGAAATGCTGCCAAGCCTTTTATTTCCAAGTTGAGAGCGTGGTGCTGGAAAAGCACAGCAGGTCAGGCAGAATCCGAGGAGCAGGAGAATTGATGTTTTGGGCATATATCCAAGCCTATATTTCCCTCCTACCAAACTTTTACTGCAACCCCTTTCCCCAAGTTAGTTTAAAGCCCCCTCTCTACAGCCAGAATTATTCAATTCACCAGGACACTGGTCCCAGCATGGTTCAAGTATTTTCTGTCTGACAGGAAGAGTTCCTTTATATCCCAGTACTGGTGTCAGAGTCCCATGAACTGAAATCCTTTACTTCCACGCTGATCTTTAAGCCACACAATAAACTGCTTTCTTTACTTACCCGATGCCAGTTTGCTCATGGCTCAGGTAGTAATTCTGAGATGATCTTCTTGAAGGTGCTGCATTTTAATTTCGCTCTTACCTGTTCAAAACATTTCAGCACAAACTCCTTTCCAGCTCTATCAGTGCTTGTAGTATCAACAGGGACAACAACAACTGGATCTCACCCCCATCCTCTCGAAAATCCAATTCAGTTTCCACTCAGGAGATGGCCTTAATCCTTGCACTAGGCAGGCAACAGAACCTTTAGGATTCACACCAATGCTGCAGAGAATGATATGTGTCCCTTAATTATATTTTTCACTTGCACCACTACAATCCTACTTCCTGGCCCCAAGTGAATGCTCCCTGTAGCATGGTGCTGTTGTCCGGTTTCTTTCCCCCTTACATTTCCCTCTCTGATTCCCATATTTGCAACTTTCAAATCCATTTTTAGTCCATGAATGTATTAAAGTCAAATGATTAAAGTTGAATCTTGAGTCCATTTTCACTATTATCATACCACTTGTCAAAAGTATCAAGAGGATTTGTTACATATACTTGTGAAAGGGAGCTGTCAAGACATTTGAAAGTCTTGCCCTTTAAATCTTTGGAAATACAGATACTGGAATGTTAAAATACATTGCCTGCAATTTCTCTTGGTCCATTGTCATAATTTTAATGGTTACCATTACCAGATTCATACTGTAGGACTGACTTCACAGCCATCCAATATCATAGGAAAGTGACTGACATTTCACAGTTTGATTGACAGCTAATAGTAATTATAAACTTTTTGAGTGAACAAGAATATTCACACATGCTGTTCTAAAGTACTATGCACTTGTGATGAAATATTTGAAAAATGTTTTTTTCCTTGAGTGAAGTCTGTGAAGGAAACTTCAAAATTTATTTGATTGAATTTTATTTTGTTTCATTTCTGCATGGGTCCTGAAGTCTGTCCATGATGGATACTAGGTGTGTTGGCATTCTTGCTGTAGGGACAAAGGCTGGTGGTGGGAGGGCTTTGGTTGACATGAGTTTGGACTGAGTTGGCATAAGAACTGCAAAGAGCAATATGAGGGTGGATGGTTAGCAAGGCTTGAGGAAGATGAATGAGTTTCTGACTCATTTCTCATGAAGGGCTTCTGTCTGCAACACTGCTTCTCCTGCTCCTCAGATGCTGCCTAACCTGCTGTGTTTTTTCCAGCAGCACACTCTCGATTCAAAGATGAATGAGTGTATGACAGCTAGGGTTCAGAGTGAAGAACTGATCAATATTAGAACTGAGAAAGACAGATAATCTCAACACTAACTTTCATCAGTTGGTTTCAAGAAAGGCAGATCCTTCCTGACTAATTTCTGCAAATTCAACAAATTATCACACAGTGAATCATGTGTCCAAAAGAAGTCAAAGAGGGTGATAATCAAATATGGTGCTTAATCCACTCTAAAACTTGAGTGCCACATCAAGTTTAGTTGCTAGAAAAGAGAGAGTCACCTAAGCATTTAAGGCAGGATGGTTAAAAGCCATAAGACTGATCACCAGCACCATAAACCTAACTTGCGTCAGGAAACTAAATGAGTGATACCTTTCTTTATGGAAAGGTAGCAACTAATGAGTGATCTTATGGTAATATATAGAAAGCAGCTAACCTGAATCACATATTTCAATTAGACTACAACTAAACTAGAAAACACGAGTTCAAGTAAGTAAGTGGCTGTTTTAGGACTGATATCAGGAAATCCTTCTTCACTTGAAGATTAATTTTGGAATAAGCTTTCAGATTGAGCAATGGAAGGAAAAACTATTGAATGATTTAAGATTTCGGCAGTTCCCAGGTTGTGAACAGTATCTGTTCTTGAATTCATTCACAAGTCATTTCCTGATGAAGGACTTTTGCCCAACACGTCAATTTTACTGCTCCTCTGATGCTGCCTGACCTGCTGTCATTTTCCAGCACCACTCTAATCTTGACTCTAATCTTTAGCATCTGCAGTACCCACTTATGCACAGTTCAGACAGTGTCCTCTCAACTAATATATGGGAAGGGAGAGTATATTATGAAGAGAAATTGTGTCGGTCGAGCCTGCATTCACTGGAATTGGAGGAGTTGATCTCATTGTGACATACATTATCCTGATAAATTTAAGAGGATAGATGTTGAAAGGATGTTTCCTCTTCTGACAGAGACTAAAACAAGAGGAAACAGACTAAAAGTAAGATATCTTCCATTTCAAGTGAAGATGTTGAGAGTTCCTTTTCTTTGGGGGATTGAGAGTGTTTGGAACATTCTCCAGGAGAAAGGTAAAGGCAGGATGATTGAATATTTAAAGACAGAGATTAGATAGACAGACAGATAGACAGACAGACAGACCACTCCTGTTTTTAACTTATATGTTCTTATATAAGACTATCTAGGCCTTGGTTTACTGTCTCAGTCTGTGGCATCCCCAGAAATTCAGCAAGCCTTTAAGCAGTTGTTCACACGTTTTTCACTTCCCCTCCAGAAACTATATTATGTTAATTTCAGAACATAAATGTCCTGCATAGTCATATGCTGCTTTCCAAAAATAAGTACCTAAGTGTATTCTTATCTGGTTGAGGTCACATAACATTAATGTGTAATGGAATAACAGTCCATGCTGCTTACATACCAGGGAGTATCATAGAATTGGTGCTGGATGCTCAAACAACTACAGTGATTAATCATTAACACATTATATATTGGCATAGGGAAGTCAGTGGTGTACTTGTAATATCATTGGACTAATAATCTCCAACCTCAGGCTAATGTTCTGGGCTGTGGGCTTGAATCCCATTCTGGCAACTTGTGAATGCAAATTCAATTTAATAATCTGCAATAAAAATCTAGCCTGTTGGTAACTACGTAATTGCTGTCAAATGTTGCTAAACTTTATCTGTGAGTTTTCCACCTTGTCGTTCACAGTATATTAGTAGACTTTGATTATATCATCCTCCTCAAGCTTTTCTCCAGCTGGACAGGAACACAAAACAGAGTAACACCTAAGTCCAGGATTTGTATCTTCCATTACAAATGGCAAATTGTGATGCATTCCCTCTGGTGACCTAGAAATGGTGAATAACATAAAGATTGTGGTCAGTAGAGATCACTGTTGTTTTTTTGAAGCACAGTATAAACCCTAACCAGTCCACAGAAATCTGTATGCCAGTTACTGCTTCTCTATTCTTCTCGGGCTTTTCCAATTTAATATTGTTGTCTCAGACCTAGGTTTCTGACCTTGCTGTGCTTGACATACTACTAGAGTAATGCATGTCTCAGTTATCCACCTGCTATGATAAATTACAGTGAGGCAAACCACCCAAACCATCTGATTTCACTTATTTAGAGAGATCTTAACATCGCAGTTCTGTGCTATTCTGTGCTATGTGCTATTCTGTCCCCTGATTTATGACAATCTGAACACTAATATTTATGTACTTCCGATTTGCAAACTGTGATGTAATTCTAAAGATCTGACATATGAACATTTCCTAACAATTACAAATGGTTACTTAATGTTGTCATGTATTGTGTTCCAATTTGATATAAATTCAATCTGGATGTGATGTCACAATGCCCTTTACAATAGTAATAAAACATGCCTTTTATGTTCTATTCTTCATGCCATGAATGATAACAGTCCAGTTGCCTTTCTAACTACTTGCTGTATATGTGCACTAACTTTAGTCAATTTATGTAGGACATCCAAATCCCTCTGTACCTCAGAGTTCTGAAAGTTCTCTCCATTAAAATAATATGCTGGCTTTCTAGTCTTATCTTCTCAGGCACTACATAAAAGAGAAAGGAGTGTTTGCCATATGTTATCCCTCAACCACCATTCCAATGCCAAAGTTAAGAACTTACTAATTATAGGTGCATACATTCACAGAATGGTCTACACTACAGTGACTTCACTCTGGCCATATCAAATAAAATGTTGTAAAGCTTTTGTCTTGAGTGAAAATAGTGTGGTCAATCTAACTGTGCATCGAGTTGTCTCCCAATTCAAGGTAGAATTTGTTTATTTTTGCAGCACTACGTACAACAAACACAAAATAATTTACAGCATTCTTTAACTTTACCACTTGCAAATTAATTAAACCTTGTAATCTGTTGATGATTAGCTGCCCAAAAATACAGCCCGCTCCAATAGTTTCAAAACAAGCCAGTCAGCTTAATGATGAGAGTGAACCTAGTTTTGTGTTTACATAACTAACCTATTTCGCTCAAATAGCCTACATAGTTTGTAGGTTAGAACAAAAAAAACACTTGGAAAGCATTGCAAGAAAATCCAGACAATGTAGTTATTTATTAAAGAAAGGAGACTGCAGGCTAAATCTTATTTCTTTTGGCTAAGCATCAGTTTGGTCAATTCAAGGAGGGCTTCTCTCGGTGAGGCCTGGTGAGTTTCCTTGTGGCATCTTACCCAACTTGGCTCGTTAATTACCCACCCTACCTCGATGGCTTCACCATTCCCCCCTGCCCCTCATCTAATTTGAGCTCTATGTTATGACTTTTGGTACCCAATAACTCACTACTGCTGGGATATCTCAGAATGAATCAACGTCCCAGGCTTCAAAGTCATTAGGTACCTGGTCAAACACTGTCAGCCCACAGCTGCCCTGGAACATTCCTAACATTTGCTCCTGACAATGGCAGACAAAGGAAAATTGGCACCACACTTTGCAAACAGGGACCTAAAGATCCCTGGTGGATGGTGTAATGTAGAGGTGAGACATTCTCTTCCATCAGGACTAGCAGTGGAGGCTACAAACAGCATACCATGCCAGTCTGTGCCAACGTTGTCACCCAGGTCAGTGCAGTCACAACTGAAAAATGTTCAATGACCATTCTCACTTTGCCAATGTAAGTGCTGCCATTTTTTCTCTGATGCCTCACACTCACTCTGTCTCCGCTACTGCACACACCTCCCAACAAGGTTTATGCTGTACCATTTTAGTTAATGCTTGCAACATCATCCCTTGCTTGTTGTCATCCACCCTCCTTTATATGCCATCTGTGTTGCTTACTCACTCACTTGGAATACCATTCCAACGTCAGCAGAAGTCACCATTGTGCTATTTACTTTTCTCTCCCTTAATATTTGCCTCTCTCTTATTCCATGAGGAAATTAGCTCACAACAGGGAAGAAAGAGTTAGAATTGTATCAGAGTTGCATACTGTCTGATATTCCTTATGTGGAAAGGGTTCTAATTCTGACCATCCTGATCATGGCCAACCTCCTGGACAGGTACCGGATGTAGCCATTGCCTTACTATTCTGGAGCATTTGACCAGAGGTTACCTCCCTTGAGGATCGCTGACAACATAGAACATAGAACATAGGACAGTACAGCACAGTATAGACCCTTTGGTCCATGGTGTTGTATCGATCTTTAATCTTTCTGTAAGATCAAACTAACTTACATACCCCTCATTTTACAATCATCCATGTACCCATACCTGCGACTCCACTTTCAAGGAGCTATGAACCTGCACTCCAAGGTCTCTTTGTTCAGCAACACTCTCTAGGACCTTACCATTAAGTGTATAAGTCTGCTAAGATATGCTTTCCCAAAATGCAGCACCTCACATTTATCTGAATTGAACTCCATCTGCCCCTTCTAAGCCCATTGACCCATCTGATCCAGATCCTGTTGTAATCTGAGGTAACCCTCTTTACTGTCCACGACACCTTCAATTTTGGTGTCATCTGCAAACTTACTAACTGTACTTCTTATGCTCGCATCCAAATCATTTATGTAAATGACAAAAAGTAGATGGCCCTGCACCGAGCCTTGTGGCACTCCACTGGTCACAGGCCTCCAGTCTGAAAAACAACTCTCCACCACCACCCTCTGTCTTCTACCTTTGAGCCAGTTCTGTATCCAAATGGCTAGTTCTCCCTGTATTCCATGAGATCTAACCTTGCTAATCAGTCTCCCGTGGGGAACCTTGTCGAACGCCTGACTGGAGTCCATACAGATCACATCTACTGCTCTGCCCACATCAATCTTCTTTGTTACGTCTTCAAAAAACTCCATCAAGTTTGTAAGACTTGAATTCCCATGCACAACGCCATGTTGACTATCCCTAATCAGTCCTTGCCTTTCCAAATACATGTACATTATTTCCCTCAGGATTCCCTCCAACAACTTGCCCACGACTGAGGTCAGGCTCACTGGTCTATAGTTCCCTGGCTTGTCTTTACCGCCCTTCTTAAACAGTGGCACGATGTTTGCCAACCTCCAGCCTTCAGGCACCTCATCTGTGACTATCGATGATACAAATATCTCAGCAAGAGGAACAGCAATCACTCCTCTAGCTTCCCACAGAGTTCTCAGGTACACCTGATCAGGTCCTGGGGATTTATCCACCTTTAACTGTTTCAAGACATCCAGCACTTCCTCCTCTGTAATCTGGACATTTTGCAAGATGTCACTATCTATTTCCCTACAGTCTATATCTTCCATATCCTTTTCCATCGTAAATACTGATGCAAAATATTCATTTAGTATATCCCCTATTTTCTGTGGCTCCATACAAAGGCCGCCTTGCTGATCTTTGAGGGGCCCTATTCTGTCCCTAGTTACCCTTTTGTCCTTAATATATTTGTAAAATCCCTTTGGATTCTCCTTAATTCTATTTGCCAAAACTATCCCATGTCCCCTTTTTGCCCTCCTGATTTCCCTCTTAAGCATACTCCTACTTCCTTTATACTCTTCTAAGGATTCACTCGATCTATCCTGTCTATACCTGAGATATGCTTCCTTCTTTTTCTTAACCAAACCCTCAATTTCTTTAGTCATCCAGCATTCCCTATGATAAGATTAATAAAGACAAATGTAAGCTCCTTACAGTCAGGTGCTGCGAAAATTAAATAGGGAACAAAGAGATGGCAGAAAAATTGAACATATATTCTGGTTCTGTCTTTGCAAAATAGGGCACAAATCACCTCCCAGAAATGTTAGCAAATCCAGGGACTAGTGAGGGGAAGGAACTGAAGAATAATTAGTGTTGATGTTAGTATTCATAAGAAGAATGGTACGAGAGAACATTTTTTATTTGCTCATAGGAAGTGGCCATTGCTGGATGGCCAGTATTTATTTCCCATGCATTGTTACCTTTGGGAAGGTGGTGGTGAGCTGCATTCCTGAACTGCTGAAGTCTATGTGCTGTAGATTGACCACAATGCCTTGAGGGATGGAAGTCCAGGATGTTTGACTCAGCAACAATGAAGGAAAGGTGATACATTTCCAAGTCAGGCTGTTGAGTGACTTCGAGGGGATTTGTAGGCGGTGGTGTTCCCATGTATCTGCTGCTGTGGTCCTTCTGAATGGAAATAGTCATGGGTTTGGAAGGTGCTGTCTAACAATCTTTGGTGAATTTTAGTAGAGCATCGTTTAGATAGTAAACACTGCTGCTACTGAGCATCAGCGGTAGATGAAGTGGATGCCTGTGGAGATGATACAAATCAAGTGGTGTCAAGCTTCTTGAGTATTGTTGGCACTGCACCCATCCAGCAAGTGGGGAGTATTTCACCACACTCCTGACTTATGCCTATTAGAAGATATTGGATATGTCTTGGAGAGTCAGGAGGCAAGTTACTCACCACAGTGTTCTTCACCTCTGATTGTCTGTTCTAATCAAAAATCATAGAACCCTACAGTGTTGAATCAGGCAATTCAGCCTACTGAGTCCACAACATACCTCTGAAGAGCATCCCACCCAGACCCACCTCATCCCTGTGATCCTGCTTTTCCAATGGCTAACCCTCCTAGCCCCCATAACTTAGCACAGACAATGCACCTAACCCAGACAGGTTTGGATTGTGGGAGGAAACCAGAGCACCCGAAGGAAACCCACCCAGACACTAGGAGAATATGCAAACCTTACAGTTACCCAAGGGTGGAATTGAACCCAGGTCCCTGGCACTGTAAGTCAGCAATGCTAACCACTGAGCCACCATGCTCCTGTTGCTACTGTGTTTACGTAGTGAGTCCAGTTGAGTTTCTGATCAAAACCCAGAAATGTTGAAAGTGGGTGATTCAGTGATGGCAACACCATTGAATGCCAAGAGATGGGGGTTAGATTGTCTCTTATTGGAGATGGTCATTGCCTGGCATTTGTGTGGCGCAAATGTTACATGCCAATTGTCAGCCTAAGTCTGGATATTGTTCAGATCTTGTTACATTTGTACATGATGTGCTTCAGCATCTGGAGTGTTGTGAATGATGCTGAACATTGTGAAATCATTGGGAAACTTTCCCACTCCTGAGCTTATGATGAAAGACAGGCCATTGACTGAAGCAACTGAAAATGATTGGGCCTATGACATTACTTTGAGGAGCTCTTGCAGCAATATCCCGCACTGAGATGACTGATTTACAACAATCACAACCATCTTCTTAGATGCCAGGTGTGACTCTAACCAGCAGAGAGTTTGCCTCTGATACCCACTGATTCTAGTTTTGCAAGGGCTACTTGATGTCACACTCAGTTGAATGCACCTTTGATGTCAGTAACTCTGAGTCTGTAACTCTGACCTCATCCTCTGCAATTCAGCTCTTTTGTCAGTGTTTGAATCAAAGCCGTAATGAGGGCAGGAGCTGAGTGGCCCTAGCAGAACCCAAGGTGGGCATTGCTGAGCAGGTTAATGCTGAGCAGGTGCTGCTTGATAGTATTATTGATGACACTTTCCATCACCATTTAATGGGGTTAAAGACTGACAAATTACCAGAACTTGATCATTTTCAAGCCAGAGTACTAATGGAAATGGCTCCGGAAATATTGATTGCATTGGTAGTCAACTTCCAAAATTCTGTAAACACGAGAGCAGTTCCCAGATTGGAGAGGAGCTACTGTAAACTCTGCTTCAAAAAGGATGGAAAGAGAGAGAAAAAAAAGCACAGATTTTACAGACCAATTGGCCTAACTTCAATATTGGGAAAATGCTAGCGTCTGTTATAAAAGACGTGATAACAGAACATTTGGAAATTAGTAACAGGATTTGAGAAAACCAATGTAGGTTAATGAAAGGCAAATCCTACTCAAAAATGTGCCAGAGTGTTTTCAGCATGTAACGAGTACAAAAGATAAGGGAAAACCATTGGAAATGTTTTTTAGATTTTCAGAAGGCTTGTGGAAAGGTTCATTAAACATGTTAGTGGGCAAAGTTAAAGCACATGGGATTAAGTAATAAATTGACATGGATTGACAATTGGTTGACAGACAGGAAACTGAGAGTGCGAATAAATGAGTCTTTTTCTGAGCAGCAGTGATTGATGACCAGTGCTTGGACCTCATGCGATATTTCCAAGTTTGCTGACAATGGGTGGGATTGTGAGTTCTGAGAGGATGCGAGAAGGTTGCATCTTGATTTTGACAAGTTGAGTGAATGGACAAAGATATGGCAATTGCAGTACAATGTGGAGAAATGTGTGAGGTTATGCATTTCAGTGTGATGAACAGTAAGGAAGCATATTATTTAAATGGTGATATATTGGAAAGTGGAGAAGGACAAAGGTATCTGGGTTCCCTTTTACATCAGTCAATGAAAGTAGACAGCAGGTTCAGTAACAATTTAGAAGACAAATGCTACATTGGCTTTCATTGTAATTTTGTGCAGTTTTGGTGTCCCTATCTAAGGAAGGTTTTATTTCCCATAACAGTGTAGTGGAGGTTTATTGGTCAGATAAGAGGATGGTGGAACAGGCCTGTGCGGAGAGATTGCTTTGACTGGGCTGTATTCACCAGAGTTTAGAAGGATAAGAAGATAACTGATTGAAATTTATAGCATTTTAACAGTTTTGGACCGACTAGATGCAGGGAGTATGTTTCCCTCGTTTGGGAAGGACACCGTCTTAGGGTATGGAGTTGACCATTTAAGACAGAGATAAGGAAATTTTTTTTGACTGAACGTGTAATGAACAGATGCAATTCTCCACCCTAGAAGGCTGTGGGAGTCAACTCACTAAATATTTTCAAGAGATATCCTCCTGCACTCACTGTCATCCACCCCAATCCTCAA
Organism: Hemiscyllium ocellatum; assembly: GCF_020745735.1. NCBI lineage: Eukaryota > Metazoa > Chordata > Chondrichthyes > Orectolobiformes > Hemiscylliidae > Hemiscyllium > Hemiscyllium ocellatum. The sequence goes on from NC_083405.1 coordinate 110,136,295, forward strand.
CACCACTAACCCTGCCTGCCCTCTGCACTTGCCTACTCACTCACTCAGGACACCTCCCATTGGCAACAAAGCTAATAACTGCCACCCACTTCCATTTCTCGGAATATCTGCTTCTGTTGTGGTTCTGCTCGCCGAGCTGGAAGTTTTTGCTGCAAACGTTTCGTTCCCTGGCTAGGGAACATCATCAGTGCTGTTGGAGCCTCGTGTGAAGCGCTGCTTTGATGTTTCTTCCGGTACTTATATTGGTTTGTTCTTGCCGCTTCCGGGTGTCAGTTTCAGCTGCAGTGATTTGTATGTGGGGTCCAGGTCGATGTGTCTGTTGATGGATGTTCTTGCCGTTTCCGGGTGTCAGTTTCAGCTGTAGTGGTTTGTATATGGTGTCCAGGTCAATGTGTCTGTTGATGGAGTTTGGGGATGAATGCCATGCTTCTAGGAATTCTCTGGCTGTTCTCTGTCTGGCTTGTCCTATGATAGTGGTGTTTTCCCAGTCAAATTCATGTTGCTGGTTGTCTGAGTGTATGGCTACTAGAGATAGCTGGTCGTGTCGTTTTGTGGCTAGCTGATGTTCATGGATGCGGATTGTTAGCTGTCTTCCTGTTTGTCCTATATAGTGTTTTGTGCAGTCCTTGCATGGTATTTTGTAAACTATGTTAGTTTGGCTCATGCTGGGTATTGGGTCCTTTGTTCTAGTGAGTTGTTGTCTGAGCGTGGATGTTGGCTTGTGTGCTGTTATGAGTCCTAAGGGTCGTAGTAGTCTGGCTGTCAGTTCAACTCCATCAACAGACACATTGACCTGGACACCATATACAAACCACTACAGCTGAAACTGACACCCGGAAATGGCAAGAACATCCATCAACAGACACATCGACCTGGACCCCACATACAAATCACTGCAGCTGAAACTGACACCCGGAAGCGGCAAGAACAAACCAACATAAATACCGGAAGAAACATCAAAGCAGCGCTTCACACGAGGCTCCAACAGCACTGATGATGTTCCCTAGCCAGGGAACGAAACGTTTGCAGCAAAAATTTCCAGCTCGGCGAGCAGAACCACAACAACGGATACCCGAGCTACAAATCTTCATATCTGCTTCTCTCTCCATTTCAGGAAGGAAGAAGCCCAAAACAGGACAGAAAGGCTGAAGCCAAGTAGTGTGCTGCCTGACATTTGGCATCTCATCCCTTGTATGCGGAGAGTAGCCTGACTCTGACTACCCTAAGTGACTGCCTGACTGGGTCCAAGACCCCAGACTGGTATTAGCTGCTGCCCTTTACTGTGCTGGGAGCCCCTGACTGAAGGCTATTCACTTTGACTTGATTGAGGCCTGCTAACAATTATCTCAACCCTCTGTGTCTCTGTTAAGCAGCAAAATCAAGACAGAATTCAAATGGGCCTATCTCTGTCTGCTAGTCAAAACATGCAAGGCAAGGTGAACGTAGTGTGAGCATTCAGGTAAGCCATGACAAGGAGTGAAGAGCCAAGAAAGGCAGCTTTGTCCAGTTCATGTTGTGGTTATACTGGACATCGGTTGGGCCACTTTTGGAATACTGTATGCAATGTTGATATCCCTTCTATAGGAAAGATGTGTTAAACTTGAAAGGATTCAGAAAAGATTTACAAGGATGTTGCTAGAATTGGGGGTGTGGGTTGAGCCATAGGCTGAATAGAATGAGCTATTTTCCCTCGAGGTTTGGATAGGGTAAATAGACAAGGTTTCTTTCCCAGCATAGGCGATTTCAAAACTAAAGGACATAAGCTTAAGGTGAGAGGAAAAAGATTTAAAAAGGGGCAACATTTTCATACAGAGGGTGGTGCATGGAATGAACTGCCAGAAGTGGTGGTGGAGGCTTGTATGATTGTGTCTCGATGGGTATATAAATGGGAAGGGTTTAGAGGGATATGGGTCAAATGCTGGCAAATGGGACTAGATTAATTTAAGATATCTGGTTAACATGGATGAGTTTCACTAAAGAGTCTGTTTCCTTGCTGTATAACTCTATGAGCTGTGTGCATATCTTTGAGAACAGTGTCCTTGCTACAGCAGTGCAATGATAATTGCTAGTGCAATCTGTGGTGCAGCATTGATGTAGAGAAGTATCCTGTAAGTGAAACAGAGATGTGTCATGAGGGTATTTAGAGATTGCCAATATTGGATGCCAACGTCCATGGACATGGAATACATGTGGTCTGTGTTCATGGAGCAGGTCCTGAAATGTTGCCACCTAGTGTCCAACATCGACTTCCTTTGGAGCAAGCAGTGAGCTTGCTAGGTACCTGCTCTGGTTTCTATCTTAAGATTCCTTGAGATCCAGCTTGTTTGAAAAGTTTGGGAAGATAAATTAATGATGCAAGTTGGGCTGTGAACAAGCGATTTGAGAACCAATGATCCCCTTTAATTGGAAACTTGCTGATGCCTAATGAGAAACTCAGTAAGATGCTCAAAAGTATTAAAGTTGAAACCCGTTGCTCCCAACATCCTTGCCATCTGATTCTGCCACAGATTTTGCCCAAACCCATGTTGCTCTCACCCCCATACAATTTCACCCACCCGTGTGGAAAACGTGCTTGCTGTAGCATGACAATGCTGGATGCTGTTTTCACCCTGAGGTGCTGCATTGAGCTGCAGTTGTTTATTGTAACTGGATCAGAGATAGAAGGGTACGATAGAACACTGCATATTAGTGAGGTGAGTTCTGTAGTTCATAAGCAATGATCCTTGTTAATAGTCAACTCGCTGCTGCCCTGCAAGACTCACCTCAATACTGGGAATCTAGTTAAAAGATGCAATAAGTTGTTCCTGGTGCTGAGATAGCCTCCTTGGACTTCTTGCCAGATTCTATCACGTCATTTTGCCATGGCCCACATTCGTTGGGCCACTATGAGAGTCCAGCTGGAGTCACTGACCCTCTCATTATATCTTAATCTCATTACTTTCCAGCCAGCCAGCATCTTGTGCTCCTTTACCGGTGTTGCTTCATGGAGAGCATTGGTAGCTATTTTGAAATATTGCATTCAATATTGTCATGGACTGTATGTGGCTCCAGAATCAAGTTAAAGTCCAGGAATTTTGCTCGCGAGTGTATATGAGCATAGCCATTCAGCCCCTCAATCCTTCACTGCCATTTAATAAGCTCATCGTGAATCAAATCCTAACCTCAAACCTGCATTGCTGTCTACTCCTGATAACCTTTCACCTTTTGCTTATCAAAAGTCTATCAATCTCAGCCTTAAAGGTCTGTATTACCACCACATTTTCAGGAGAAGAGTTACAAATCACACAATCATCTTGGAGAAAAAAAAAAGCCGTCTCATCTGTTTTAAAAAGATGGCCCTGAATTTTAAGTAATGACACCCCAACTGCTGGATTCACATGAATAATTGGAAACATTCGCTTCACAGCTTTCTCTGAAGGCCCTTTGGGATCTTATCCATTTTAATTTTAAAACCTTTTTCTCTTCTAACCTTGCCCTGATACCATAATGCCAATTCATCCCATACAAGACACAGGTCATGAGTGTGATGTAATAGTGCTCACTTAGTTGGATAGGTGTAGCTCTAACAACACTTAAGTTATTTCAAATCATTGAGAACAAATCATTCCACTTGACCCACCAGATTCAACATTCTCTCCTTCACCACCAATGTAAAATGGAAAGATGATGACCTCGTGGTATTATCATTGGGCTGTTCTTTGAGAGACTCAGATAAAATTCTCGGGACCTGGGTTTGAATCACACCATTGCAGATGGTGGCATCTGAATTCAATAACATTCTGTGAATAAGAGTCTATTGTCAGTTGTCAAGAAAAATATCTGGTTAACTAATGTCCTTTAGGGAAGGAAATCTGCCATTCTTACTTGGTCTAGCTTACATGTTACTCCAGACCCTCAACAATGTGGTTGATCTTAACTGCCTTCTATGTAATTGGGGATGAGCAGTAAATGCTGGTGTAGCGACGCCCTTGTCTCTTGAATGGAAAAAAATGGCTGCAGTGTGCACTCCTGCAAGATGCACTTCGGTAACAGACCAAAGCTCCTTTGACAGCACTATCCAAACCCACTACTTCCACCCCTTGAAGAACAGGGGGCTTCGGATGCATGAGAACATTAACATCTACAGGGTCCTCTCCAAAATGCACTCCATTCTGACTTGGAACTGTATTGCTGTTTCTTCACTGTCGCTGGGTGAGAATCTTGGGGATTTGGCCATAGTCTGGAATGGCACAAGATCGAATATTGCTTGGGATGTTATACCCATGAAAATAAGTAGAGATGTTTTGTGGGATTGCTTGGAGAGATGAGAGCCATCGGTGCTATTCCTAGTTAGGGACCATTGCCTGCTTCCTGGGTAGCTCCATCAAGCAACAGTGTGGCCTACAATGTTTGAATAGCCTACGAACCATTCTGGAAACATGATAACAAGAAATTGACTAGGAATGCAATTTACTAACAAAAGGGTGGTTGACTCAGCATATTCTTTTGACACGAACCACCCTAATAATTATAAATATGAGAAAGAAGCAATTTCAGGGTACTAAATTAAAACTAGAAGTGAAATAATTAATATTCCCTGACTATCAGAGAGAGAGCAGACAGTAGCTCATTTGTGTTGATGATATTTACACAGATCATTTGTTCTCTTTCAGGAAGCTATGATCTTCAAGGCATAAAGGATGCATTTTTTTTTCTTGCTTTTATGGCTCTGCAGGGATTCCCATCTGTTTGCTCTGTGGGTCAAATTCTCTTTGGAGCAGTCTTAATTCCAGTCTTCTGCCTCGGCACGTGCTGAGACAGATCATTTTTACCAAGTCTGTTTCTCAGCACCTTACGCTTTACTAACTTGGTTGCAAGTATCTCTTTCAGAACACTTACATATATCTCTGCAGTGTTGTCATGATTGGAAGATATTAATGTAACAACATCAACCTCTGGCTGCTGAAGTTGCACAAAGTAAAAGTAGAATTTTTATGTATTTGTCTAGCCAAATTCTAGTTACTTTTCAGGTAACTATTCATTACTGGAGAAAGATGCACCCATTTATTATTCAGCTTATGGCCTCTGAACCGTGGACCTTGACTTCTAAAGCTAACCAACTTAAAATGATTAACTGAATGGTAATGGCCTTGTTATTCCACCGGTCTTTCATGTTATTGTCCTAGTTTTCAATGGATTCTCCATTTAAGATTAATTACTTATTGCTAGCTCGGTGTCATTATATAAACCTACCAACTTCATGCCTTCAAATATTTGAATGGAAGGCAGGTGGTAGGTGGATTACTGCCTACTCTCACTTTTAGCCATTAAGAAGTATGGAAAGCATAGCAACACTTGTACCTACACTATTTAATTGTTTTTAAATAATGGAAACATTAGCAGAATGTAGTATCACCCCTATTCTTTGGTGATAATTTTATGAGAATTTTAAACATATTTCAGGATAAAATTAGTTATGGCCATTTTAAGACACAGGAGGTTACTGTTCACAACCAGTTATTTTTGAGCCAGAGAATGCGCTAACTTGATGCTACATCCCAATTTATCCAAATTGCAGCACTGTTATGAATAGGGTCCAGACTGATAGCTATCTGAGAGTTCAGTCTCGGGAAGAGCTACATTCATTGAGATCACGTAAACCTATTCCTCTTAAAGAAAGTCTATCCCTCTTATAGGGGAACTGATCCCAGTGGCAAGGAGCTGCTCTCTCTTGACATCTTTCCCCTCTTATGAGATGAAGGCATCATAAACAGACAACTAGAAATGTGATGGTAGCCATGATAAAAAATCCTTGGTCAATTGAGAACAATATATAAAGACAGAGAAAATCTCAGAACTGTTGGTACATGAAACATTGTGTTACTAATGTAGGACTGAATTTGATTTAAGTAAAAAAGCTCTTGAAATCACTGAGAGCGCCAATTTGTTTGATACTATTGCCAATAGTGGCCAGTTAAGCTGTAAACTATGGGGTAAACTATAATCATTTGTGATTATGTCAAGGATGTGGGGATAAAGAAGGAGATTGACACTGGGTAATGATGCTCATTTAACGAGCTGCTGCAGCAGACTGTACCAAATCACCTCCTTCAGTGCCTTACACTTTTTGATTTGGTGATACTGCAGTTGGATACTGACAGAAACCCCAAAGATACAATTTAATTGATATGATGACAACATCTTCATTATTTTGATAAAGTTATAGTGACATGAATTCAATTAAGAGAATCTCGGAAGTCAAACTGCTTTGTGCTAAGACATAAGCATTGTACACTTGAGCGTCACTCAAGGATGGTATGCTGCCCCTCTAGTGCAAAGTTCAAGGATGCTACAGGGTCTCAGCGGCTCATTCATTTGGGAGGGGATGAGTTGGCTGGACTCTGGTTTGCAATGTAGAATGATGCTAACAACATGGGTTCAAATTATCTTAGACATGGTGACCCTCAGGCTAAACCACCACCAGGCATCTACCTCTAATGAGAGAAACAGAAGAATTTTTAGTGGGAAACAGGTAAAATGCAGAAAAAATAATTACTCTGCCTGTCTTCACAAAAACAGACAAAAATACTTACCCAGAAAGAAAAGAAATTAATGAGACTTGCAAATAAGGAAATTCCAGGATTAGTATTGGTAAAGAAGTAGATCCTCATCCCCTGGTGTTCAGATCCCTTTGTAGATCTGCGCTCGCCGATATACCCCCTTCCCTGTCTCCATCAGCCTCAACCTTTCAGTTTGTCACCCCCACTCCCACCCCAAGTAACCAACCTCAGGCCCACTCTCCCATTACATCCCTGTTACCTTGTGACCTAAGCAAATCTTAGCAGGACTTATACACTTAATGGTAACGTCCTGGGGAGTGTTGCTGAACAAAGAGACCTTGGAGTGCATAGCTACTTGAAAGTCGATCTCCTGCTTAGTGAAGAAGGTGCTTGGTATGCTTTCCTTTATTGGTCAGAGTATTGAGTACAGGAGTTGGGAGGTCATGTTGCGGCTGTACAGGACATTGGTTAGACCACAGTTGGAATATTGCATGCAATTCTGGTCTCCTTCCCATTGGAAGGATGTTGTGAAACTTGAAAGGGTTCAGAAAGATTTACAAGGACCTTGCCAGAGTTAGACGATTTGAGCTATAGGGAGAGGTTGAATAGAATGGGGCTATTTTCCCTGGAGCGTCGGAAGCTGAGGGGTGATCTTATAGAGGTTTATACAATCATGAGGGGCATGAATAGGGTAAATAGGCAAGGTATTTTCCCTGAGGTGGGGGAGTCCAGAACTAGAGGGCATAGATTAAGGGGTGAGAGGGGAAAGATTTAAAAGGGACAAGGGGCAACTTTTTCACACAGAGGGTGGTGTGTGCATAGAATGAGCTGCCAGAGGAAGTGGTGGAGGCTAGTACAATGACAACATTTAAAATGCATTCTGATGGGTTTATGAATAGGAAGAGTTTGGAGGGATATGGGCGGGTTGGTGGCAGGTGGGACTAGATTGGGTTGGGATATCTGGTCACCATGGATCAGTTGGACCAAAGGGCCTGTTTTATGCTGTACATCTCTATGACTATGACTATATTTTCAGAGAAATTGATGAGACTTAAAGTTGACAAATCCCCAGGAGCTGTTGATCTATATCCCAGAGTATTATAAATGGTAGCTATAGATGTGTTTGTGGGCATCTTTCAATATTTTATAGATTCTGGAGTGGTGTCTGCAAATTCAAGATTACAAATTTTAGATACAAAATAACACTTAGGAAAGAAGAGATGGAGAAAACAGCTAGTACAGATATACAGTCAGTAGTAGGGAACATAACAGAATCTATTGTAAAGGATGTGATAACTGGATAATTAGAAAATAATGACCTCATGAGGTAGAGTTGGTGTGGATTTAAGAAAGGGAATCATGTTTGATAAACCTGTTGGAGCTATTTCTGGCTGTAACTAACTGAGCAGATAAGGGAAGCCAAAGGGTGTGATATATTAAATTTTCAGAGGGGCGTCAATCAGATTCCACACAGGATCTTGGAACAATGTTAGACCATATGGGATAGGGGGCAATATCCTCCATAAATTGAGGATTGGTGAATAAAACAAAAACAGAATATAGGACCAGATGAATCATTCTCAAGGCTGACTGAAACAGGTGGGGTGCCACGAGGATCAGTACTTAGGCCCCAGCTATTCATAATTTTGCATGTAGAAATGACATTTCCCCTGGCCATGGGACTCAAGAATTATAGGCTGCAGTCTCAGAATAAGAACAATTCATTTAGGACTGAGATGAAGAGGAATTTCTTCACTCAGAAAACAATGAATCTTTGGAATTCCCTACCCTAATGACTATGGAAACTTGATCAATGAAATCTTGGGATATGAGGATAGAAAAATGACATGGGGTAGATGATCAGCCATGATCTAGAATGGCACCGCTGGATCAAGCTAAGTGACCTATTCCTGTTCCCATGATCCAATTTTCCTGTATATTGTTCACTTTGCCTCTTCTGGTACTAATTATCTCATCAGATCTATCTGCTCTAATTCCATTTTGCTGCTGTATCTTTGTTTACTTTAAATATATTTTGTTTTCAAGGTCACACATAACTTCCCATTTTACTTTGACAACAATAGTTTTATTTCATAAAAAAAAATGTTACTATATTGGAACAGTTAATTAATATTAGATTGTGTATGTATACACACACACACTCACATACACGTATACAAACTAATACTTCCTCAGGCAGGTGAGGAAATTAGGCATGATGGTGAATACCCTTGTCAACTTTTGTAGGTGCATGATTGAGAGCATTCTGTCTGGATGTATCACTACCTGGTATGACAACTGTACCATTCAAGATCGGAGATGGTTACAGAGAGTGGTGAACTCAGCCCAGGCAATCACAAAGGCCAACCTCCCATCTATAGAATCCATCTACCGGGCCCACTGTCAAAGAAAGGCCGCCAGCATTCTTAAAGATCCATCCCTCCTTGGCAATGTTTTTCTACAATCTCTACCATTGGGGAGAAGGTACAGAAGCCTGAACACACACACCAGCTGGTTTTGAAACAGTTTCTACCATACTGTTGTTAGAATACTGAATGGACTCACAAACTCTTAACATTCACCTGTACCTGTGTTTTTGTTTTTGCCAATGTTTGCCTATTATTTACTTACCTATGCTACTACTGTGATCTGCCTGTATTGCTCACAAGACAAAGCTTTTCAGTGTGCCACGTGACAATAAATTCAATTCAATTGAATTAACTGTTCCAATATAGGAACATCCCATAATCACTCCGTTGGCAAAAGTAAATTCATTAAAATAGATTGTTGCATATGCAATTCTCACAGTCGGAAGACAATCTCAAATTTTAACTGTAACAGAGAGTGGAAAAAGAGCTTCCATATCTTGCTTCAAGACTCCAGTAACTACTGAAAGTTAAAACTAAAAGTCCTGGTTCTGTGTGAGCTTGAGCCCCCAATTCAGGCTGCTTCTTTTACCAAATTTAAAAACAAACCCAAGACATCAAATTAGTTCACTTTATTGGCTTTGAGCAGACCATTCTTCACCTGTCTCAACATTTTTTCATTTAAAAAGGAACAAAATACACCTTTTATGAAATAGTATCATCACAATTCATGTGAATTTATATATGGCATAGAGGTCACTCTACAAGCCAAGGCTGAATGACTCAAAGAATCCCTCCAAAAATTGGGTTGACTTATTTGTTAAATCTAACCGTGAACTACTGGCATGTGTGTGGGTGGTCACTATACTAAGATGACATTGGCAAAGTGTGGGTGTGACTTATACTTCAGTGCATCTTTGGCAAAACAAACCTGCCTGAAAGTTTTGTATCATGCTGGCAGGATATTGCCTGCTTGAACCTTTGTAACTAGTTCAGTGGAATTTCTAAGTGAAATGTGCATTTGTGTGTGGAAAAAATTAGTCTGAGTATGAACACAAATACAACATTTCATGGCTAAAAAGGTTGAATCTGTGTATAATGTATTGTCCAGACAAAGCTATTAAATTTGGGGCCTATAAAAGACATGTTGTCTTATATTTTGCTGACTACGAAAATAAAAAGCAGGTTTCACGATTAACCTGACATCATTGGTTGCTGTTTGAGAGCCTTGTAAGTTTATTTCATTGCAATATTCTCCACTAAAAATGGTAAATTATAAATTATATGTACTATATTTACTAATTTGCTAGTCATCTGGATGGGAATTCCTATTTACAATGCAGAGCAGATCCTTTGAGTGTAAAGTTTCCCTCCCTGGAGGTGTCACGATACTACCCGAGCAGGATGTATATTTCTTAGTGTTAAATGGATCAAAAAGGTCGGAGGGGAAAGCAGGAACAGGATACAGAGTTAGATGATCAGCCATGATCGTATTGAATGGCAGAGTGGGCTCAAGACGCTGAATGGTCTACTCATGCTTCTATTTTCACTATTTCTGCAGTCAGTGATTTGATGTTTCTATTGAGAGTCTCAACAAGTATCTTTTGGAGTATGTTGGATTTCTGACAACCTAGAAATGGAAAAATTGGTCCAATATCTCACTCAAACTGCCATATTCGTTCTCAATGCTATAGACAGTGGAAGCAGATTTTTTTGATGTGTTTGAAAGCAGGAGAGTTAGTAAAATACAATCCAATGTATAATTTCAGAACATAGTATGATGTGAAACCTTTAGCCCTGAAAGGTATTACTGGCAATGATGACAACCTCTTCTTAAATCTGAAACCTCCATTGCACTGGTCAGGAAAGGATTCTTTACACTACATCCAAAAACAAGGACTTGAATGCCCTTCCAAATTAATTGCAGTTTTAGCCTGAGTTATTAGGTCTCCTTTGAATAGTGATTCTGACATCCAGAAATCAGTATTCAAAATTCCCAACTCTTTGTTGTTCAAGGAATCAATTGTTGTGAACCTGAACCATGGACAAGCAATAGCCCCAGGGAAGGTGGCATATGGTTTCTGTTTAATATGAGAAAGATCTTCAAAGTTTGGAAGAAGATTTGTAGCTCGGGTGCTCGTTGTTGTGGTTCTGTTCGCTGAGCTGGGAATTTGTGTTGTAGACATTGTGTCCCCTGTCTAGGTGACAGCCTCAGTGCTTGGGAGCCTCCTGTGAGGCACTTCTGTGATATTTCCTCCAGCATTTATAGTAATTTTTATCTGCCGCTTCTGGATGTCAGTTCCAGCTGTCCGCTGCAGTGACCGGTATATTGGGTCCAGGTCGATGTGCTTATTGATTGAATCAGAACGAAGGACCCGATACCCAGCATGAGCAAAACCAATGTCGTGTACAAAATTTCATGCAAGGACTGCACAAAACACTACATAGGACAAACAGGAAGACAGCTAACTGTCCGCATCCATGAACACCAACTAGCCACGAAACGACACGACCAGCTATCCTTAGTAGCCACACACTCAGATGACAAGCAACATGAGTTTGACTGGGGCAACACTACTATTATAGGACAAGCCAAACAGAGAACAGCCAGAGAATTCCTAGAGGCATGGCACTTATCCACAGATTCAATCAATAAGCACATCGACCTGGACCCAATATACCGGCCACTGCAGCGGACAGCTGGAACTGACAACCGAAAGCGGCAGATACAAATCTCTATAAATACCGGAAGAAACATCACAGAAGCGCTTCACAGGAGGCTCCCAAGCACTGAGGATGTCACCTAGACAGAGGATTAAAACGTCTGCAACACAAATTCCCAGCTCGGCGAACGGAACCACAACAATGATAAAGATCTAAAATGATTTCAGGTTAAAACAGGGAGGAAAGAAAATCAGAGAATGGAAAGTCAAGATCACTAGATTAAAATGTGCTATTTTTAGAAAGATAAGGATTAAGCTAGCTTAAGGTGAAATAGAAGATCAAAGATAAAGAACTGTAAAATACTATTCATAGCAAATGCCAAGAGTGAAGAAAAGTCATTAGAAAGGATAAAATCACTGTAAATTTCAGCATACCATGGATTAAAGAAAGCATTTTAAGATCGTGGATAACAGGATATAGACAGAAAGGAGAGAGCATGAGAGAAAAAAACTGCAAGACAAAGATTATATCGCAATCCATAGATATCATAACACAGAAACAGTCCAATGCCCAACTAGTCAGTGTTAGATTTTATTCTTTAAGCCAGCAAAGAAACAAAATCATATTTAAATCACGTGTGACAGAATATTCGTTGCTTGTCTGGAAGGGTACAACTGCAACAACAAGACTCAAGAAGATTGACTCCATACAGATCCAAAGCATCTACAGAACAACCTTGATTATCCGAATGAGACAGATGGGGGGTATTTTGTTCAGATAATTGATCATTTGGATAATTTATCTGATCATAAACAAGCGGTAATTTATGAATGCCGTTTATCCGAATGTGCCTCAGTTGTCCGGCAATGCATGCCATAATGCTGTTTAACTGAGTGCTGAGTTGCCTAATACTGTTTTAGGGGACCTTGAGTTCTTGTATGGATAATCCAAAATTCAGATAATTGATGTTTGGATAATTGAGGTTGTTTGGTATTTGGTACCTTGGCTACAAATATTATCTCCCTTCACCACATAACAGCAGTGTATACCATTTAAAGATGTTCTGCAGTAATTCACCAAAGTTCCTTCCTACCTTCCAACCATGCAAAGATTACCATCTAGAGGAGGAGGGCAGCATATACATGGGAACACCACCACTTGCAAGTTCCTCTCCAAGTCACTCACCATCCTGACCTGCAAATATATCCCTGTTCCTTTAGTGTTGTATGGTCAAAATCCTGGACCTCCCTCCCTAACAGTTTTGTAGATGTTCTTGTACCCAAAGGACTGCAGCAGTTCACGAAGACAGCTCATCATCAACTTCTCAAGGCCATTTAGGAAAGGACAATAAATATTAGTCAAGTCATTCTAGCCAATTCACAGGAATGATTAGCAAAAAATACACTGTCTGTTCCTGGGTTTGCTTAACATAATTTAATGTATCTATTTATCTAATCCGTACCTTGAATATTTGACATGGTTTCTGTCTTAAATTGTAATCCTGAAGGTGAAATCTACGTTTTCACAAATCTGCATTTCTCCTGGCTCTTTTAAGTATATTCTTATCGTAATTCTGCATCTATGTCTTCATGTTTTTGGCTCCTCAACAATCTTTTCCCATCTAAGATGTCCAGTCTTTGCATAATTCAAATTGCTTTCAGCTATCATCAGGTTACCTGTCCCCTTCCTAAAGTTTCCAACAAGCTTCTTAGATTGTCATGCTGAATAGTGCACACTGTATTCAAATTGAGGTCATTAAGGTTTCTGATAGTTGCATTATTAGCCCCTGGCTTTTAGATTCTATACAGACTGTAATAAAACTTTGAATTCCATTAGCTTCTATTATCACCTAATCAATCTGATTTGCAACCTTTAATGTCCCAAGCGGCAATACTTCTGAATCCCTCTGCTCTTTCACAAATTTCAGCTTCACAAAATGCAGAATACCATTTTAAATCAAAAGAAAGTATTCCACAGATGTATCAGTCAAAGGGAACTGTTAAGTGTGGTTTAGACCATGAGAGGAGAACACAGTGAGGAAGATATCTAAAGGTTTGCCTAGGTGGGTCCAGAGACACAGGGAATAGATGACAGTGTGAGCAAAATCATGTTGCCATGGCTTCCTGACATGTGCCTTCCTCTACAGGTATCGATAAGAGGGAGGATGATACCAAGGTGGCGTATCTGATCAGTGACTGCCAGTATTGAACCGTGCCCCTTGAGGGCAGCCTTCCAGTATCATTACATATTGACGTGCTTCGATGGACAGTTAATGACCATTGCTCATCCACAAACTTTAACACAGCAGGAGGGAGGGGGCTTCACCCTCTGAATGACGAACCACAGGCAAGCCCTGGTGTATTTGCTGACAGGTTCTTTAGGTGGTTGTCTAGGACTCAGCGCATGTTTGAGGGACCCAGCTCTTGTCAATGACCCAGCCCTTATCTGGTTGTCCTTGATCAAGAAATGCCCACTTCTGGCCTTTTAAGTGCTTGAGCGGCACAATTTCAGTGAATCTTGGGTGGTTTGGGTTGCTGGCTGGCTGGCCAGAACATGGTTGAAACTCCCATCATCTCCAGAAGATCCTGCCCTATATTTATCAATTCAGTTATGTTGTCAGCCAGACAAGATTGGTGAAGAAACAAATCTTATCCATTTACTGAAATGTACCACATCAAATAGTAAACAAAAACACCCAAAGAACTGCAAATTCTGGAAATCAGAAGGAAAATCAGAAATTGCTGGAAAATCTCAGCAGCTCTGGCTGCATCTGTGGAGAGAAAGCTGAGTTAACGCCTCTAGTCCAGTGATCCTTCTTCAGAACATGCAATGTAAAGTATTACCAATAGTTGTCGATACTGTTTGACAACAGTATAGTACAAAATGAGAGAAGGAATGCAAAAATTAACTATGAGCAAATAAGAAGCACAGCAAAAGCAAAGTATCATTTTGAATTACTACGTGCATAATTCAGCAGCTATGCAACTTGCCGTTCTGAGGAAAGGTAACTGGACCCAAAATGTCACTCTGCTTTCTCTGCACAGATGCTGCCAGAACTGCTGAGTATTTCCAGCAATTTTTGATTTTGTTTTGCAGTAATAGTCTGAGAGAAAAGTAAAATAATTGCACAGTTGCTGGTGTTATGACACACCCAGAGATAGGAACTCTGGTAAATAGTGAGCAGGATCGCCTTAGAATACAGGAGGATATGGATGGGCCGGTCAGCGGCAAATGGAATTCAATCAGACAAATATCAAGTGATGCACTTGAGCAGAATAAACAAGGCAAGAGGAATGCATCATAATTGGTAGAACCCTGGGAAGCTTTGAGGATCAGATGGACATGAATGTGCATGACACTGGCTCCTTAAGGTAGTGGGAGAGGTAGTTAAAGTGGATCAGAAGGCAGATGGTATACTTGCTTTTATTAACTGAGACAACAATTTTAAGAGCAGGGAGTGTATGTTGGAACTGATTAAAACATTGGTCAGCTACATACAGAGTGCTGACTCAAAGAGTGTGGTGCTGGAAAATCACAGCCGGTCAGGCAGCACCTGAGGAGCAGAAGAGTTGATGTTTCGAGCATAAGCTCTACATACAGAGTGCTGTATGTCGTTCTGGAATCCACATTATAGGAAAGATGTGATTGCACTGTAGAGGGTGCAGAAGAGATTTATCAGGATGTTGCCTGGGCTGGAGAGCTTTTGTTATGAATAAATATTAGATAGATTAGGGTTGTTTTCCTTAGAGATTGAAGGGAGCATGGTTGAGATTTATATAGTTACTATGGGGAATAAAATGAATAGACAAGAATGTCCTTTTATCCTTTGTGGGGTTCTATGACTGGAGGCATAGATTTAAGTTAAGGGGCAGGAGATTTAAAGAGGATGAGAGAAAAAGATTTTCACAAAGGGTAATGGGAATCTGAAAACGATTACCTCGAAGGATTGTACAGGCAGAAACCTTCATAACATTTAAGAAGGATTTAGATGTGCCACAACAAACAAGGCTGGGGAATGAAATTAGAATAGGTAAATGATTGGCACAGACTCAATCAGCTGAACGGTCTTTTACTGTAGTCATATGACTCTATGACTATCACTGCACCATAATAGTTCAAGGTGGCACGGTGGCTCAGTGGTTGGCACTGCTGCCTCACAGCGCCAGGGACCCGGGTTCAAATCCCGCTTGAGCAACTGCCTGTGTGGAGTTTGCACATTCTCTCCATGTCTGCGTGGGTTTCCTCCAGATACTCTGGTTTCCTCTCACAGTCCAAAAATGTGCAGGTTAGATGAATTGGCCATACTAAATTGCCTGCAGTATTAGGTGCATTAGTTAGGGGAATGGATCTGGGTGGGTTGTCCTTCGAAGGGTCAGTCTGGACTTGTTGGGCCGAAGGGCCTGTTTCCACGTTGTAGGGAATCTAATCTAATCTCACCAGAGCCTGGTCATGGCGATGTAAACTGTCAAGTGTGAGGGAGAGTTTGGGAGAGGAGGAGGAGGGGTCTAAACCCAAGTAGTGATGGAAGGGCGTGAACCCCCAGCACTTAAATGTAAAGTCCAATGAATATTATCTGCTCTAATCAACTCTGAAGCTATTCTGGTTGTCTGTTCAAAGGACAAGCATTTTTAACACTTGACAGCTCTGGCGATATTGACTGACCGTTAGTGGAAGTAGGACATTCTCCCTCAACTACGGTGAAGCAGAGTCACAACCTCAGGTAACTAATTGCCTCATGACTGCAAAACCTGCTGGTGACTTTTAAAGGAGATGGAAATGGAGCTTGTTACCAATGTTCCTGCCAGTGAGCAGTGCCACCATTACCTTATAGGATATAGGCCTGAGTTTCTTTCAAGGTAGCCTTCTTTTAAGGAGGGCATTTATTTTATTCTATAAATAATAATAATGAGTAACCAGGAAATGGCAGAGTTGGGGTTGAATAAACACTTTGTATGAGCCATTACAATAGGAGACCTTGGTAACAACTCAAAATTATGAAATAATGAAGAGACAAAAGGGAGATAGGAAACAAATATAATAAATATCACTGAAGACGAAGTACTAGGGAAAGGAATGGGATGAAAGGCTAATAGTTCACCTGAACCTGACAGCTATATATCCTGATATAAAGCTATTCAGATGATGGATGCAATGACATTCTTCTAAAAATCCCTTGATTTTGGAAAAGTCCCAGATGTTGGCAAACTTCCAATGTAACAACTTATTTAAAAAGAGAGGAAATGAGAAAATCTATCATTAGACTAGTTATTTTAATATCTGATATTGGAAAAATATTAGTGTCTATTACAAAGATATAATAACAGAACATGTAGAAATAAATAATGCAATAAAACAGCCAGCACTGCTTTTGAAGAGGAAATTAGGCCATACAAAATTATTAGAATGCTTTGAGGAACTATGGGCAGGATGGATAAAGGGGGTCCAGTAGATGTAATATATTTAAATTTTCGAAAGGCATTCAATACAATACCGCACAAAGGCTATTTAATAGAATTTGAGACTATCATGTTAGGGGTAGTACATTAGCATGGATAGACAATTGATTAACTGACAGATGATAGAGTGTAAGGATAAATGGAGAATTTTCAGGATGGCAACCTGTAACTTGTGGAATGCCGCAGGGATTAGGGCTGGGGGAATGACAATTATTTACGATATATATTCATGACTCAGATAAAGAAAGTGAATGGACTGTAGCCAAGTTTGTGGATGTCACAAAAATAAGTAGGAAGGCAAATAGTGAGGATGACAAAAAAAAGTATTAATAATAGATATAAATGGGTTATGTGACAGAGCAAAAACTTGGCAAATGGAATATAATGTAATGTGAGGTTATGTGTTTTTGCAGGAAGAATGGAAGAATTAAATATTATTTAAATGAAGACAGACTATAGAGAGCTGTGCAGAGAAAGGTTTGATATTTTTCTGTGTGAATCATAAAAAGCTAGTGGGTAATAGAATGTTGTCCTTTACTTCAATGGGAGTGAGCTTTAAAAATAGGAAGATGTTGCTGGAACTATGCATGCACTTGTCAGACTACATCCAGAACAGTGTGGACAAATTTGGTCTCCTTAATTAAGAAATGTTGATATTGGAGGCTGTCCAGAGAAGGCTCTGTAGCTTGATTCCTGATATGGAGGAATTTTCTCACAAGAAAAGTTTGAGTCATTGGAATTGTACTCAATAGAGTTTAGACGAATGAAAACCAATCTGTTTGAAACAAAAGATTCTTAGAAGATTTGACATGGTTGATGTAAAAAGGTTGTTTCCCCTTCTGGGAGGCCCTGGAAGAGACCATAATTTCAGAATGAAGGGTCACCCATTTAAGGCAGAGATGAGGATGAATTGCTTCTTCTAGAGGATGATTTGGAGATTCCGGGCTTGGACTGGGGGTGTACAAAGTTAAAGATCACACAACACTGGGCTATAGTCCAATTGGAAGCACTAGCTTTCGGAGTGCTGCTCTTTCATCAGGGGATGAAACTGCATGAATCCATGTAAGATTCTGTTAATTCATTTTTTTAGATTAGAATCAGTCTAAACATTATGGCACAGACAGAATCACATCTTCAATATATTATCTGGGCTGACAGATACCAATTGTTAAAGCAAATTTTCCTACTCTTCCGATGCTGCCTGACCTGCCGTGCTTTTTCAGCACGACTCTAATCTAGACCAATTGTTAAAGTTCACTTGAGAATGTAACTTTTAAAAACAGTTTTGTGATTTACATTTGAAAAAACTGATACCAACATGGTCATTCTAAAAGATGAGAGACTTAACAAACAATCCAGGTCTTTTTAAATATATAATTTCAGTTACATCATACTGTAAACTTTTGCTCGAAATTCTGTGTGTTACAATCTTATACTCCAAAACCACCTGAAGGAGCAGCGCTCCGAAAGCTAGAGATTCCAATTAAACCTGTTGGAGTATAATCTGGCGTTGTGTGATTTTTAACTTCTTCCAGAGGGTAGTGCATCTATGGAATTCTTTACCATATTCTTTAAACATCTATTTAAACCAGAACATCGTAAGATATAGGAGCTGAATTAGGGCATTTGGCCCATTAAGTCTGCTTGCTATTCAATCATGGCTAATATGCTTCTCAACCCCATTCTCCTGCCTTCTCCCCATGACCCTTGATCACTTTACAGTCAAGGACCTATCTATCTCTGTCTTAAATATACCTAATGGCTTGGCCTCCACTGTCCTCTCCAGAAACAAGTTCCACAGATTAACAACCCTCTGGCTGAAGAAATTCCAACCTGTCTCACTTTTAAAAGGTTGTTCCTTCACTCTGAGGCTGTGCTTTCAGATCCTAGTCTATTCTACTAGTGGAAAAATCTTCCGCACGTCCACTCTATCCAGGCCTCTCGGCATTCTGTGAGTTTCATTGAGATTTCCCCTCACCCTCCCAAACTGCATTGAGTGCTGACTCAGAGTCCTCAACCACTTCTCAGATGAAAAGGCCTTCATTCCTCGGATCATTTTTGTAAACCTTGTCTGGACCCCCTCCAACACCAACAAGTTCTTTCTTAGATACAAGACCTAAAACTGTTCAGAACATTTCAAGTGCAATCTGACTATGGCCTTATACAGCCTCAGCAGAACATCTCTGCTCTTGTATTCTAGCCCTCTTGAAATGAATGCTAACACTGCATTTCACCTCCTAATTATCAACTGAATGATTGAACTGTGAAGAATATTCAAAGCTGAGGTCAGTAATGGAATCAAGAGTTAATAGGGAAAAAGCAGGAATGTGGAGTTGAGGATTATTCAGATCAGCCTTGACCTCATTGAATGATGGACCCATCTCCCTGGGATGAATGGCCTACATCTTATGATGTTATGGTTTACAGATAGCTAGACATTCAGCACTGCTGTGGAAAAGGAAATGTGTGCTCCATCTTAAATTGCTCTGAAGAGCAGGAGAAGCAGCGTCCAGGAACTTTGAAATTCTAGAAGGCACATTGTGAACCCCACAATGAATTTAAATTATGAGTGGCATGTGTTCAACAATAGAAATCAAGAATAAATGCTGATTCATCAATATGTGACTGCATAACACAGCTCATAGAAATTTGTGAATTTGGGCAGCTAAAAGATGAATTATTTTCAGCTAATCTGGCTGAGTAACTGCTGAGAAAAGAGAGTCTGATTCTTGAAAAAGTTATAAAAGTATGTAGAATCTTTGAGCTTCTAAAGTTACAACTACAGCCCATACACGAGATGCAAAGCATACCTTTAAGGTTTCTCATACCAATCCCAATTGACTCCCCTTTGTTATCCATGTGGTAAACCTGTGGAAGCTTCCCTTGCAGTTCTTAATTCTTCCTGTGATTTAACAGAGTCCTCAAAACAATTAATGAATGTGAGCATTGACGCCACAATTGTGCAAGTAATTTATCACGATAAGTTAGCCTTATTCATGACTTATTACAACTTTGCAACATTTTCACTTGACTAATGAATGTTTCAGTGGTAATAAACTAATTTCACTGATCTTGGAAGCAATGAATAGACTCTGTGATTTATAGAGAGGAAATAATCATTTGTACTTTGGGATTTGCTGCAGAACACCTGCTTCATGACCCATATGAAGGTTTTAACTAGTCTCTACACCAGTGGGAGTCAATAAATGTTGTAAAATTATCATAAATGCATATTCATTGTAGGCTAGATGTTAGCCCAATGGTTAGTGGTAATAATTCATGTTGCCTGATAGGTTTCTTCAATGTAATTTCATCCACCTGCATAATGCAGTTAACTTTTCTTTAAAACCAGGTCTGATCTCCTTTCTCAAGGGCCTTCTGATACTTTCAGTCTACTTTTGGTTCATTAACATACCATGCATCATTCCCAGGCAGAATGAGCTGGCAGAAACCTGTTCCCAAGCAGCTAATCAGTCACAGGAAATGTTTGAAAGCAAACCATGATTGATAGAGAGTTAGGTTTACCTAATAAAGCCTGGCACCCATCATCTGACCACTGGGAGATTTTGCGTCACAAAGACAATTAAAACTGATGAAGTCTAGGTTCTTAAGGTATACATACATGGCACAACTGGGCAGTGTGGTGGAATCAAAATGAAATCCAATGGAATTATCCACGATCATAGGTTCAGTACATGAACTGTGTGCATCAGTTGGATGGCTGTATTGGTTGGTGATGTGATAAATTGTGCATGTAATGTGATCAATGTTATGAGTTACAATAAGAATGAAGTACAAAGTTGTTTGAAATCGAATTGGGAAGATCATGCTTCAGCCTGAATGAAGGCTGTTCTCTCCTGCATATGCTTGAATAAAAGTGGCAGAAAATTAGAATGGGTCTTGAGTGGTCTGTGGGAGAATGCACAATAATAGTATAAGTGCTAAGGGAAGAGAATCTGACTCTCAAAGAAATTATCAACACATGCTCTGAGTCATAAGTTAACAGCTACAGTGCACACACAGGAGAAGAATTGAGTAGCAGGTCAAACCTATACACTATTTTGATAAGCAGCTCAGACCTGTCCACTGTATTGAAAAGCAGGTTTGGCATCTCAAATGCAACAATGTGGAGAAAAGGAAAAAAAAAGCAACAGAAGGGCCAACAATAACCTCAATGCTGAAGGACAAGTTGCACATATTGTGCAGATTATCTGTTACTGGACATCTGTGTGGAACCACTCTAGCAGTTTTACAATGGATATCTAAATGTTAGTGAACACTACAGGATTGAAAAGGCCACATGTCCTTTTCTGTGTCCTGATACAATGCCAAGATTGCTGTCACTGGACCAGTTGAATTGGTTATTGTGTTTTTTGTCTTTTATTGTGCAACTTCAGGTGGCAGCTAAAAGTCAATAACAATGATTTAAGATTGGAGTCACACTCTGATTGATTTAATAATGACAGCAAGTTTCATTCCTTAAAGGCATCAGTGAACAGTTAAGGATTTTTAATAATTTAACAGCCTCTTATTTCTATTAAATAGGATTCAACTTCTCAATTTACCATGGCATTTGAACTCGGGTTCTCTGATGGATTCTCAAAAATTCTTGTGGGTGGCACAGTGGCTCAGTTGTTAGCACTGCTGCCTCATGGTGCCAGGGACCTGGGTTCGATTCCACCTTTGGGTGACTCTCTGTGTGGAGTTTACATATTCTCCTCATGTCTGCATGGAACTCCTTCAGGTATTCTGGTTTCCGCCCAAAGTCCAAAGATATGTGGATTGGCAGTGCTAAATTGCCTATAGTGACCAGGGATGTGTAGGCTAGGTAGTTTAGCCATGGGAAATGCAAGGCTACAGGGATAGGATGGGTTTGGGTGGGAAGGTTGGTGTGGACTTGATGGCCAAATGGCTTACTTCAACCCAGCTGGAGTTCTGTGATCCAATGCAGACTGTACTTAATACTCTGGAAATTTACGCTGTCTCATTCTTTCTCCATTATTATTATTCCAAATATAACTACTATTATATCCAAATCAATACAAATTACTTGTAATATTAATAACTCAGGTTTTCTCCAAAAGATGAAATCAATTACAATAATTATGTTCAGAGGTTATCCAATGAGTTGAATCTGTATTCGTTTGTGGGTGAAAAACTCATTAAGGTCTTCACCAGCCTGTTACGTGATTTGAAGAAATTGTACCTTCTTGAGTAAAGATTTGAGGCTGCAGTCTAATGACTCAAATTCTTTCCAACTTATCATTCCACCCCCTACATATTGGTTCAAAAACCTGTGCAGTCATTGAAAAATGACATGCCAAATATGCGGGTGTGGAAGGCAGTCAGATAGGAGGACTCAGTGTCTGCTGAGGCTTGTATGTATGGGAGCTATTGTACTCAGGCCACTTTGCAATGACCGCACAGTGCCATCCACTTACCCTGGCGGAGATCAGAATGTCATTCATTCTTTTTTGATACTGGATCCAGTTCTTCCATGGGCACCATGGGCACTAGCCTGTGTTGTAACCTCCACTCAGACAGAAGTACCTCCTGTTGTCAACCCAGCTAGCCTGGAGGAGAATTTGTAGTGTAATGGTGCTGAACTGTAGGCACCAGTTACTGTACCCTCAAGAACAGCAAAAATCATGGTCAACAGGTGGAAAGGAAAAGCAGCACTGGCAGTTCCCAACAACGCCTCAGATAGTGGGAATACTGTTCTTGGCTTACAGCGAATGAAACCTGCCTGGATGGGCTTCAGATCTGGCACCCAGACCATTGATCTGATGCTGGCGTGTAATCACATGTAGTTAATAATTCTGCCCCAACCAGAAAAAGTTGCTCAATTCCTCTTCCAACTCTGACAACCTCACTGCCAAGAGGGAGACAATGGTCTGGTGGTGTTATCACTCGACTATTAATTCAGAAACTCACCTGGGGACCCAGGTTTGAATCCTGTCATGGCAGATGGAATTTGAATTCAATTTTAAAAATGCTGAAATTAAGAATCTATAGAGGACCATGAAACAATTATTGGAAAAACCCACCTGGTTCACTTATGATCTTCAGCCTGACAAAGTCATACCTCACAGACAATGTCCTAGACACCACCATCACACAGTGATTCAGTGGTTAGCACTGCTGTCTTACAGCACCAGAGACCCGGGTTCGATTCTGGCTTCAGACGGCTGTCTGTGTGGAGTTTGCACAATATCCCCGTGTCTGTGTGGGTTTCCTCCACGTGCTCTGGTTTCCTCCCACAATACAGAAATGTGCAGGTTAGATGAAATGGCTATGCTAAATTGTCCCATAGTGTTCTGGAATGTGTAGATTCAGCTCATTAGTGAGGGGTAAATGTAGGGGAATGGGTCTGGGTGGGTTACTCTTTGGAGGGTCAGTGTGGACTTATTGGACCAAAGGGCCTGTTTCCATACTGTAGAGATTCTATGAAAGAACCATCTCTAGGTTTGTCTTGTCCCACCAACAGGAGAGATCCAGCAGAGGTGGCAATACAGTGGTATACAGTCAGAAAGGAGTCCTCAAGCTTGACATCTGACCCAATGAAGTTTCATGGCTACGGGTTAAAAATAGGCAAGGAAACTTCCTGCACATTACCATGAAATGTCCTCCCTCAGCTGATGAGTCAGTACTTTCCATGTTGAACAATGGTTGGAGGAAGCACTGAGGATGGTAAGGGTGCAAAGTGTACTCTAGATGGGGGATTTCAATGTTACTTGACATTAACATCACTGATTGAGCTGGTCAGGTCCTAAAGGACATAGATGCCAGATTAGGTCTGTAGCAGGCGGTGAGGGAGAAACATATGTGACCTCAACCTGTTGGCTGCAGATGGATCTGTCCATGACAGTATTGAGAAGAGTGACCGCCACATAGTCCTTGTGGAGACAAAGTCCCATGTTCAGATTGACAGTACCCTTCATTGTGTTGTGTGGCACCATCACTGTGGTAAATGGGAAAAATTTAAGATAGATCTAGCAACTCAAGACAGGGCATCACTGAGATGTTGTGGGCCACCAACAGCAGCAGAATTGTTGTCCAGCACAATCTGTAATTTCATGGCCTGGCGTATCCTCTATTTAACTATTGGCATCAAGTGCAGATGACCAGCCCTGGTTCAATGGAGAGTGCAGGTGGGAATGCCAGGAGCAGCACCAGGCTTAACTGACATTAAGGTGCCAACCTGGTGAAGCCAAAAAACAGGATGACCTGCATACCAAACAGCAGAAGTAGCAAATGATAGACAGAGCTAAATGATCCCACAACCAAGCAATCAGACCTAAGCTCTGCTGGTTGTATCACATTCAGTCGTGAATCGTGCTGGACAACTTAAAAATACACTGGAGGAGGCGGCTCCACTAATATCTCAATTTTCAATGATGGAAGAGCTTGACAGGCAAGTGCAAACATTAAGGCTGAAGCATTTGCAACAATTGCAGGTGTATCTTGCACATAAAAAGCAGGACAAGTCCAACCCGGCCAATTAACACCCTATCAGTCTACTCTCGATCATCAATAAAGTGATGGAAGGTGTCATCAACAATGCTATAAAACAGTACCTGCTCAGCAATAACCAGCTCAGTGATGCCTAATTTGGGTTCTGCCAAGACCACTCAGCCCCTCACTTCATTACAGCCTTGCTTCAAACATGGATAAAAGAGCTAATTCCAGAGGTGAGGAGATAGTGACATTAAGGCTGCAATCAACCAAATATGGCATTGGGAAACACTAGCAAAACTGGAATCAATGGGTATCGGGGGCAATTACTCTGCTGGTTAGAGTCAGACTCGACACATAGGAAGAGAGTTGTGTTTGTTGGAGGTCAGTCATCTCAACTCCAGAGAAGTTCATCAGGCTGGTGCTCTCCACTCAATTATCTTCAGCTGCTTCAACAATGACATCCTCTCTATCATAAGGTCAGAAATGGGGATGTTCACAGATAATTGCACAATGTTTAGCATCATTCATGACTCCTCAGATACTGAAGCAGTACATGTTCAAATGAAACAAGCTCTGGACAATATCCAGGCTTGGGCTGACAAGTGGCAAGTTACATACATGCCACACAAATACCAGGCAATGACCATTACCAAGAAAAGATAATCTAATCACCACCCTTTGACATTCAAAGGTGTTATCATCACTGAATCCCAAACTATCAACATCCTTGGGGTTACCATTAAGCAGAAACTCAACTGGTCTCATCACATATACAGTGCCTATAAGAGCAGGTCAGAGTGTAGAAGTACGGTGGCCAGGAACTAACCTCCTGACTCTGCAAAGCCTATCCATTGTCTACAAAGCAGGAGTGTGATGGAATATTCCCTACTTGCAAGGATGAGTGCGGCTCTAAAAACATTTAAGGAGGTTGATACCATCCAGGACGAAGCAGCTCATTTAATTGGCATCACATCCACATGCCTCAACCTTTCCACTAACACCCATTAGCAGAATGCATTGCAGAAATTTGCCAGAGATCCTTTGACAGCACCTTCCAAATCCACAACAACTTCCGTCTAGAAGGACAAGGGCATCAGATAGGTGAGATGTACCTGCAAGTTCCCCTCCAAACTAATCACCATCTTGACTTGGAAACATGTCAATGTTCCTTCACCGTCACTAAGTCAAATTCCTGGAATTCCCTCCCTGAGGGGATCGTAGGCAACTCACAGAATGTGGACTGCAGATGTTCAAGAAGACAGCCAACTACCACCTTCTCAAGGGCAACTAGAAGTGGAAAACTAATGGTGGCCAGCCAGCGATGTCCACATCCCATGAGTGAATGAAAAAAAAGTTGATACCGGTTAAAATAATTTTGCACGAAAAGTTACATTGTAAAGTCAGCATCCTATGAAGCTATGACATGAGACTACCTCAGGGTACTGGATCTATGTTTAATCAAAGTTTTTACAAATTGCTACAGAAAAATACTCCTCCGTGTGTAGTTAACAAGTCAGTTTTTTTTGCAAATGTGCCTAACTGAATTCCATTATTAAGGCTCCAGTACATAGTGTCTCTCTCCAGCAGATCACGTACTGACTCTTTAGTTTGTCAAAATACTCAGTAATTTGCAGATAGTGGGCAGAAAATTTAACAACTTAAATAAAAAGATGCTAGATGCCAGTCTTTTAAAAAAGAAATGTTACTGCAATTTTGCTGGCAAGGAAAGCATTTATTGCCTATCCCTAATTGCCCTGGAACTAAAGGGCTTGCCAGGCCAACTCAAAGGGCAATTAAGAGGCAACATGTTGCTGGAATCACGTATGGTCCAGACCAGGTAAGCATAGCATTTAATAAAGACTCATTCTAAAGGAGGGTCACTAGACAGAAAACATTAACTCTGGTTTTGCCTCCACACATGCTGACAGATCTGCTGATTTTTCTCCTGCACTCAGCGAACAAGATGCTAGCCATCAGACTAGCTTTGTATCACTGAGTATTTTTCCCTCCCAAGGTATTCAAATTCGAACCATCTGTTATGGTGATTTAAACCCACATCCCGAGAATATTAGACTGCAGCTTTTGGATTACTAGCGCAGTGTCATTGCCACAGTGTCCCTGCCTCACCTCATGGTTTTGAGGTATGTAGCATTTTGTATAAGTGCAGCAGATCTATGTGTGATTAGTAACTTCTTAGCTTGCATTAAATGTACAATTATCTTTCTTGCACATTTTGAGCTAAAATAAGACATTCACAAGCTATCATTCTCATGGCATGAAAGAGCTTCATTTCAAGGTCAAGATGGTTTTGGCATTTGGAATGATATGAAATAATTGCAAACAGTCAGCTTGGATATGATAAATCCGTCATATGTTGATGTATTAGCTAAAAGATGTTAACAAGTACTGCAATGGAAACATGATTTGCTTGGGTCAAATCTAAGACTTTGATGAGGAAGATGATGCCAGGAAATTCACAGGTTGTAGTATTTTTGTCAACAAGATAAGAAGGATTTACCTGAGGCTGGAAAACTGTGAAATGAGGGGATGGATGTTGTGGTTTTCCTGTTAACATGGTTTTGAGGGGGTTCGTGTAAAACACAAGGTGTACCCAGATCCTCACATTCCTGTCCAATCCCAAGCTGTCTCCTGTAACATGGTGAGTGGATGAGTGCAGAAGTCAGCAACCTGCCTGCCTTATATACTCAAATAAATAGTTAAAGGTATACAATGTTATGGAGCAAGTGCTGCAAAATGGAAGTGGAATAGTGAGGTGGTTGTTTTTGATCGACACAGGCTCAGTGGACCAAAGTGCCTTTTTCTGTGCTGGAGACCTCTGTGACTCTATAAAACTCAACTGAGCTTGTGACGAGTTCAATTTGATTAGAATATAGGAGGCTAGACATTGGGTTTTTTTTTAGTCAATTTGTACATGGAAGCATCATTCAGGATAATGTCCTGTTGTTTATCAAAGCACCAATGCCCCAAAATTATCAAGCTTCAATCCTTCTATACTTTTATCCTCGCCACTTACCTTCCAAAATGTGTTGCCTGAGGCCTCAGAATGCCTGGGCTTAACATGTCTCCAGCAGCCATCAGGTTTCTTTCTGGTTCTGACTGAATTCCCAGTTGTGCCCACATCTGAGCTCTGGTTGGCAAACCAATCTGATTAGCTGGTGGGAGATCTCAATAGTGGGACTTCCTCCCACTCAGGGGCAAAAGTCCCATTCTCACCATGTTCAGCAACATGTTAAAGCTGAGGGAGCTGGCTTTTTTTTCAGTGCATCAGTTGCTGCCTCACTTCTCAGCAGGAAAATAAGTTATAGAAGTAATACTTGGTTGGACTAGGATGTTGTTTCCAAGTCTGCAAGCCAAGTAAGAGCTTTATGTGTCATTTCCACATGTTGTTGTTTTTTAAATATTTCTGTGGGAGAGGCAGGATGAGCAACACATCTTCCCCAATCACCGTAAAATTCTTTGAGATTGAACTCTTTTTATTGGAGTAAAGATCAAGGAGTGA
Source organism: Hemiscyllium ocellatum (assembly GCF_020745735.1). NCBI lineage: Eukaryota > Metazoa > Chordata > Chondrichthyes > Orectolobiformes > Hemiscylliidae > Hemiscyllium > Hemiscyllium ocellatum. Next base: position 110,164,298 of record NC_083405.1, read on the forward strand.
TGTGCTCAAAACAAAGAGATAGTTCAAGGATGCTTGATTTGATGAAGTTTAGAATAATTAAGGAATATGAGTGTAAATTGAAATATAACAATTTGAATTTACATAGGGCACTTTATCAGAGAAAAATACGCCAACATACTTCACAGAAAGTTCCCAACTATGTCAAAGAAAGGTTACAGAGCAAGTAAAATCATAGTGGATTTTGCAATGGGTCTGCAAGGAAGAATGAGAGGAGGTGAGATTCAAGGAAGAAATTTGAAAGAACTGGAACCATGTGATTTGAAGAGATAGCTCCAAATGAGGTGGATAAAATACCTGAAACAATGGTGAGCAAAATTATGGACAAATATGGGATCTTGGCACAATGGGAGGAAATGGAAGCTGATGGGCATGAGCTTGATGGACACGTACGAGTTAATATATGGCAAAATATAAACAAGAGAGTTTTATATCAGCTGATGTTTACAGAGGGTGGAGATTAGGAGATGCTCCAAGAGGGCAATGGAGTAATCAAATCTGGAGGATTGATTAAGAATATCATCAGCAAATAGATCTAGGCAGGTTTCAAGATGGTTGGGGAGTTAACCCACTGTTTTCTAATTTTACTTAATTGATCAACACATTCACACAGAAGGTGCCAATGAGAGACAAAACATGAATATAAAAGAAATAAAATAAGAGTCAACAGTTTAACACATATTTGAACAGTTCCTAAATATATTCTAGATGCACAAAAGTATTTTAAATTTACAACTACTGACTTGCAGTGAAAATTGCAACATCAAAAATCTGTGAGGAGCTGTCCACCAATTCATAGTTAAAGGTCAATGATTGCAAATCAGTCTCATTCCAAAAAAACCATCATGGTATTCATTAAGGAGATTTTGAAGAGCCTCATTACTATTCATTACCAATGATCAAACCTTATAATTATATGGAGGAATTTTAATGCAACTAAAAGGAAAAACCACAGCTTTGAGGATAATGTGACTGCACAACTGAACATTGTTAATGACTGAACTCATGAATTACAAAATGATTGCAGGTGCAAAGTCTTGCTCTGGGACCTTTCCTTTCAGGCGATCTTTCAAGTTGTGTGGTGTAAGTGAGAGATTTCAGTCAAGACTAAAATCCTGCTGAAATTTTAAAATCTGAATGCTGAGGTGAATTATAACAAGTATTTTCTTTCCCATCAAATTGCTAGCTTATTCTTACATTTGTGACATAAGTTCAAAATTTAGAAGCATTTAGCATTAGATTCCTTACAGCATGGAAACAGGACCTTCAACATCTGAAGGGTAACCCACCAGACCCATTTCCCCTCTGCCTAATGCAATGGGCAATTTAGCATGGCCAATTCACCTGACCTGCACATCTTTGGACTGTGGGAGGAAAGCAGAGCACCTACAGGAAACCCATGTAGACAATGTACAAATTCCACACAGGCTGGAATTGAACCTGGGACCGTGAGGCAGTAGTGCTAACCATTGAGCCACCATGCCACCCTGTTAGCTCTGTTGTTACAGTGTATTCAAATGGGTGCAGTGATACGTTTGACACCTATAGTGCCATCATAGGTACATGGTACAGATTCTTAGGTACAATTTCTTAGGGATAGAAAAATAAATTAAAAGTCCAGCATTACAGATCACAGGAATAAATTTCAAAAATAAAGAAATAATAAGTTCCGAATAACAGTTCTTTCAACCCAGTCCATGCCAGCACTGCACCTCCAGTCCACAATGGGCCTTGATTCCAGACTGCACTGGGATTCACTTCAAGGCTTACAAGGCCTGGCGACACTCTGGAATCATCTTAAGGCTGGAAATCTTGGCAGGCTACACGGTGCTGCCAAGAGACCGCCATGCTGGACTAAGAGGCGAGGTAAAAAGAATGACTGCAGATGCTGGAAACCAGAGTCTAGATTAGAGTGGTGCTGGAAAAGCACAGTTCAGGCAGCATCTACCATGCCGGCTGAGAGATCGCCATGCTGGGCCACTGAGAGACCATGACTCCAGGCCACCAAGCCAGGCTGCTGAGAGACCACCACAACAAGCCGGTAGACTGCCTCGCTGGGCCAAGAGATAGCTACATTGGGCTGAAAGGTCTCCAACCGCTGAGGCCAAGAGTCCAAATCCATCCTGAGGCTGAGTGTGTGAGTGTGTCCTGAGGCTAGGAGTTCAGGACTTTGCTGAGAAGAAAACAAGACAGAAGACGCAAAAGAGAAAAGAAAAGGAATCGATGGAACAGATGAGCTGTGGCTGAAGAGTTCTACTCTGCCGCCATCGTGGAAATGGTGCCAGAGCTTCTTCACTTTTCATTGTAGGATGCAATAATAAACTATTGAGAGAAGGAAGTTCCAAGTTCCATTGGTAATCCTTCTTCTTTCACCAGTTGAATTGCAAAGGATTAACAGCTTTTCCTAGTGGAGAGTGTGGTGCTGGAAAAGCACAACAGGTCAGGCAGCATCTGCAGAGCAGGAAAATCAACATTTCAGGCAAAAGCCCTTCATTATTCCTGATGAAGGGCTTTTTTCCGAAACATTGATTTTCCTGCTCCTTGGTTGCTGCCTGACCTGCTGTGCTTTTCCAGCACCACACCTCGACTCTAATCTCCAGCATCTGCAGTCCTCACTTTTGCCTAGCCTTGAGCTGGAGGTGGGATAAGGCAATAAAAATTGCTCAATCTGGCTTCATAAATGAGAAGCATTTTGTTTCCCTTGGAGGTAATTCACTGAACATATTTTCAAGAGGTACTTCGAACAAAGAAGTTCCCTTTTTTACACAAATGGAAGCACAAGCTGTGTTATACTATACAAAAGCTATTTTAAACAGTCTTGTTACAAATCTCAAAAAGAAAGGCTCAACCACTTTGCGTGCATCAACAATCTTACAGTCACACAAGCCTCAGTGAAGGTAAATCCTTGTTGACATTTAAAGCTCCTGTTCAGTTTGCACATTTGTCATCAGTTTCCTTTTAGTAAAGTTGTGATGCTTTGTTGTTCATTAATGTATTGTCTTGAGATGTTCAAGCAATCTGTTAACTCAGCCCACATATTAGGAGAGTCATAGAGTCATACAGCATGGAAACAGACCCTTTGGTCTACGTCAATTATGTTCCCAAACTAAACTAGTCACATCAGCCTGCATTTGGTCCATATCCATCCAAACCTTTCCTATTCATGTCCTTATCCAACATCATTTAAACACTGCAACCACCACTTTCTGTGGCAGTCCATTCCACACACTAACTATTCTCTGTGTTAAAAAGTTTTCCCTCATGCCCTTTTTTAATATTTCTCCCCCCACCTTAAAAATATTCCCATTAGTTTTCTACTCCACCAACTTAGGCAAAAGATCTTTGCTATTCACTTTATCAATACCCCTCCTATGTTCCAGTGAAAGACGTACCAGCCTATACAGCCTATTTTTATAACTAAAATGCTCCATTGCTGGCAATATCCTGGTAAATCTTTTCTGAACCCTCCCCAGTTTAATAATATCTTTCCCCTGTAATAGGACGACACACAGTACTCACCAACCTCAACATGACATCCAAACTCCTAGACTCAAAGATCTGAGCAATGAAGGCAAATCTGCTAAATGCCTTCTTAACCACCCTGTCTACCTGTAACCCAAGTTTCAAAGAATTATGTACCTGAATACTCCAATCTGTCTGTCCCACAACACAACCCAGGGCAGAATCATTAACGGTATAAATCCTGTCCTTGTTTGATTTATCAAAATGCACCACCTTGCATTTATCCAAATTAAACTTCATCTGCAACTCCTCAACTTATTGATCCAATTAGAGTCATAGAGTGATAGAGATGTACAGCATAGAAACAAACCCTTCAGTCCAATCAGATATCCCAACCCAATCTAGTCCCACCTGCCAGCACTTGGCCCATATCCCTCCAAAACCTTCCTATTCATATACCCATCCAAATGCCTCTCAAATGTTGCAATTCTACCAGCCTCCACCACATCCTCTGGCAGCTCATTCCATGCATTTACCACCCTCTGCGTGAAAAAGTTGCCCTGTAGGTTTCTTTTATATCTTCCCCCTCTCACCCTAAACCTATGCCCTCTAGTTCTGGACTCCCCAACCCCAGGAAAAAGACTTTGTCTAATTACCCGATCCATGCCCCTCATAATTTTGTAAACCTCTATACGGTCATGCCTCAGCCTCTGATGCTCCAGGGAAAAGAGTCCCAGCCTGGTCAGCCCTCTCCCTACAGCTCAAATCCTCCAACCCTGGCAATATCCTTGTAAATCTTTTCTGAACCCTTTCAAGTTTCACAACATCTGTCCGATAGGAAGCAGACCAGAACTGCATGCAATATTCCAACAGTGGCCTAACCAATGTCCTGTACAGCTGCAACATGACCTCCCAACTCCTGTACTCAATTCTCTGACCAATTAAGGAGAAAATACCAAATGCCTTCTTCACTATCCTATCTACCTGTGACTCCACTTTCAAGGAGCTATGAACCTCTTTGTTCAGCAACACTCCCTAGGACCTTATCGTTAAGTATATAAATACTGCTAAGACTTGCTTTCCCAAAATGCAGAACCTTGCATTTATCTGATCTAAACTCCATCTGCCACTTCTAAGCCCATTGGCCCATCTGTTCAAGATCCTGTTGTAATCTGAGGTAACCCTCTTCCCTGTCCACTATACCTCCAAATTAAGTGTCATCTGCAAACTTACTAACTGTACCTCTTATGCTCGCATCCAAATCATTTATGTAAATGACATAACGTAGAGGACCCAACACAGATCCTTGTGGCACTCCACTGGTCACAGGCCTCCAGTCTGAAAAACAACCTTTCTCCACCACCCTCTGTCTTCTACCTTTGAGGCAGTTCTGTATTCCGTGAGATCTAACCTTGCTAATCAATCTCCCATGGGGAACATTGTCGAACGCTTTGCTGAAGTCCATATAGATCACATCTACTGCTTTGTCCTCATCAATCCTCTTTGTTACTTCCTCAAAAAACTCAATCAAGTTTGTGAGACATGATTTCCCATACACAAAGCCATATCGACTATCCCTAATCAGTCCTTGCCTTTCCAAATACATGTACATCCTGCCCGTCAAGATTCCCTCCAACAACTTGCCCACCACCGACGTCAGGCTCACCGGTCTATAGTTTCCTGGCTTGTCTTTATCGCCCTACTTAAACAGTGGCACCACGTTTGCCAACCTCCAGTTTTCCGGCACCTCACCTGTGACTATCGATGATACAAATATCTCAGCAAGAGGCCCAGCAATCACTTCCCTGGCTTCCCACAGAGTTCTCAGATACACCTGATCAGGTCCTGAGGACTTATCCACCTTTAACCGTTTCAAGACATCCAGCATTTCCTCCTCTGTAATTTGGACATTTTGCAAGGTGTCACCATCTATTTCCCTACAGTCTATATCTTCCATATCATTTTGCACAGTAAATACTGATGTAAAATATTCATTTAGTATCTTCTCATTTTTGTGTGGCTCCACACAAAGGCCGCCTTGCTGATCTTTGAGGAGCCCTATTCTCTCCCGGGTTACCCTTTTGTCCTTAATCTATTTGCAAAATCCCTTTGGATTCTCCTTAATTCTATTTGCCAAAGCTATTTCATGCTCCTGTTTTGCCCTCCTGACTTCCTCTTAAGTATACTCCTACTTCCTTTATACTCTTGTATGGATTCACTCGATCTATCCTGTCTATACCTGACATATGCTTCCTTCGTTTTCTTTACCAAACCCTCAATTTCTTTAGTCTTTCAGCATTCCCTATACCTACCAGGCTTTCCTTTCACCCTGACAGGAAAATACTTTCTCTAAATTCTCGTTATTTCTGAAGGCTTCCCATTTTCCAGCCGTCCTTTTACCTGTGAACATCTGCCCCCAATCAGCTTTTGAAAGTTCTTGCCTAATACTGTCAAAATTGGCCTTTCTCCAATTTAGAACTTTAACTTTGAGTTCTGGTCTATCCTTTTCCATCATTATTTTAAAACGAATAGAGTTATGGTCGCTGGCCCCAAAGTGCTCTCCCACTGACACCTCAGTCACCTGCCCTGCCTTATTTCCCAAGAGTAGGTCACGTTTTACACCTTCTCCAGTAAGTACATCCACATACTGAATCATAAAATGTTCTTGTACATACTTAACAAATTCCTCTCCATCTAAACCCTTAATACCGTGGCAGTCCCGATCTATGTTTGGAAAGTTAAAATCCCCTCCCATCATCACCCTATTATTCTTTCAGATAGCTGAGATCTCCTTCCAAATTTGTTTCTTAATTTCCCTCTGACTATTAGGGGGTCTATAATACAATCCCAATAAGCTGATCATCCCTTTCCTATTTCTCAGTTCCACCCAAATAATTTCCTTGGATGTATTTCCAGGAATATCCTCCCTCAGCACAGCTGGAATACTCTCTCTTATCAAAAATGCCACACCCCTCCTCTCTTGCCTCCCTTTCTATCTTTCCTGTAGCATTTGTATCCTGGAACATTAAGCTCTCAGCCCTGCCCATCCCTGAGCCATGTTTCTGTAATTGCTATGATATCCCAGTCCCATGTTCCGAACCATGACCTGAGTTCATCTGTTTTCCCTGGTAGGCCCCTTGCGTTGAAATAAATGCAGTTTAATTTATTAGTCCTACCTTGTCCCTGCCTGACTTGACTGTTTGACTTGCTTCTGCTCTCAATTGTATCAGTCTCAGATTGACATCTTTCCTCACTATTTCCTTGGGTCCCATTCCCCCACCTTACTAATTTAAATTCTCCCAAGCAGCTCGAGCAAATCTCTCTGCCAGTATATTAGTTCCCTTCCAATTTAGGTGCAATCCATACTTCTTGTACAGGTCACTTCTACCCCAAAAGAGATTCCAATGATGCAAAAATGTGAATCCTTCTTCCATACACCAGCTCCTCAGCCATGCAAACATCTGCTGTATCCTGCTATTCCTGCCCTCACTAGCTCGTAGCACTGTCACTACTTCAGATATTACTACTCTTGAGGATCTCCTTTTTAAGTTTCTACCTAACTCTCTGTAATCACCCTTCAGAATCTCAACCTTTTCCCTACCGATGTCATTGCTTCCAATGTGGACAATGACCTCTTGCTGGGCCCTCTCCCACGTGAGAACATTCTGCACCCTCTCTGAGACATCCTTGATCCTGGCACCAGGGAAACAACATACCATTTTGATTTTTCGCTGCTGGCCACAGAAATGTCTGTCTGTACCTCAGACTAGAGAGTCCCCTAACACAATTGATCTCTTGGAACCCAACGTACCCCTCATTGCATTAGAGCCAGTCTCAATAGCAGAAATTTGACTGTTCGTGCAACGTTCCCCTGATAATCCATCACCCCCACAGCATACTTGTTTGAAATGGGTATAGCCACAAAAGACTCTCTGACCTGGAGCTAACCCATCTATGTGACTGTATCTGAGACTTTCCCCCATTCCTATAACTGCCATTCCTCCCATACTGTTGTTGTTGTTGCAAATTCCTCATTGCTTCTAACTGTCTCTCCAGCCGATCCATTCGATCTGATGTGTTTCGCAACCAAGAGCATTTATGGCAGATATAATCTGCAGTCACCCTCTCTGAACTCCCACATCTGACAAGAGGCACATTTCACTCTACTAAAGGCCATTTTTGCTTCTTCACAATTTACAGACCCAGAAAATAACACTGTCATATTCCTCTACAAAACACTGCCCCAGGTTAAATTAATAGTTATGGCTTATATTTTAAGTTTAATCAATTGATCAAGATGTCTTTGTCATCTAGATAATCTGCTTCACTGTCCACTATACCACCAATTTTGGTGTCATCTGCAAGTTTACTAACCATCTCTCATATATTTTCATCCAAATCATTTATATAAATAACAAATAAAAGTGGACACAGTACCGAACCTTGTGGTACACCACTGGTCCCAGGCCTTAATATATGTTCCTTCAAGGCAAAAGTGAGGACTGCAGATGCTGGAAATCAGAGTCTGGATTAGAGTGGTGCTGGAATAGCATAGCAGGTCAGGCAGCATCCGAGGAGCAGGAAAATCGACGTTTTGGGCAAAAACCCTTCATCAGGATTTCTAGCACCACTCTAATTTAGACATGTTCCTTAAATGCTCACCTTCAATAGCGTTTGGTTTCTGGCTTTCTTCTGAGCTACTCAGGACTTTTCAACCTGTCCTGACTGCTTTGACATCTGTTATTAATATCACTTCTGCTGTTACAAACTATTTATTTTTGAGTTAACCTGCACACTGCACAACTGCTTCTGAATTATTCTCACTTTCTGTATTAATGAATTCCAACACTTACTTTCTCTCTTCTACCCGTTCATTTTCTAATACACTAAACTCTTCACCTCAAGTGTTTTAAATACCTCATTTAACACATGTAAACAAAGCAGATTACCAGGCACTGCCATTGTTCATAAAACAAATCTGAAATGAAGCTCACAGCCATGTCCTCCCATGCATCATTGAATGAAACTCACAGCCATGTCCTCCCATGCATCATTGAATGATGACTAATAGTTGATGGCCAGGCTTTGTTTAAATTTTAAACAAGGCAGGATACCTCTGATACATCAAGACCGTGCTCTCAGAAATTAACCAGAGAATTGCTGTCACTGATTTTGTTTGTTTGGCATGTTATCCATAACAATACAGCTACCAGAGTCCACTTACAAACTAATCAGCACACTACTCTCATACACTGTAAATGTTGCATTTCCTTTATTTTGATAGTTCCTGAATTGTCCTGATGAGTACAAGATCAAAATGCATGTTTTCTCAGCAATGCTGAAGCTCTGTGCCAATAAATGACTTTCTCTGTTGTGGCTTCATGCTGTTATACCCAAAGAAGGATATTCCATCTGGCAAATGACAACACATGAACTTTTGAAACACTTCCACTTTTGCTAAAAATAACAAACATGAGAAATTGTCCTGTCATATTTACAGTGCCACTAACACATTGTGGCCAGAGGAAATTGTCTGCTGTATCCCTGCCAAGGGAAATCAGTTAATGAGCTTGCATGTGTTAAGGTAATTTTCCCACTAGCTAGAGATGAAAACTGTCATTAGAGAGATATTTGCAATAGATTGGGATTAATTTCACAGTAGAAACTACGGGTCCCTAGGATTACAATTCTCTTGAAGTTTCGCTGTTTCCACAAATCAAAATGGTCTTGGTTTTTCACTGAATGTCCTCATGGAATTACTCAAATTTACATAATTATGTCACATGACCAATCTGAAATGCCTTTAATATCCATTTACATTTCTCATATCTCATTTTTGTTTGAGGCTGCTGTGACACTTCGTCGCAGCCATTGTTTTAATCTGCTAAACTATTTTGGTTCTTGTTTCGAATTGTCCGTCGCACTTTGATCATCATTCTTTTGTCATTGAATTTGTCAGGGGAGGTGATTTATGTTTCATTTTCCACATTTCAACTTAGGTGTGATCGTTCAAGACTTGCGTGGATTTTTTCAGAAACCCTTTCATTCCCACCCTGCCTTACATCTGATTAAAGTTTTACACTTCAAGCTCCAGTTAAAGATCTTTGTGCAGGTGGCTTTGGTTTCATTAAAATTTCTCCTTTTAAAGCGATTTTCAGAGTACCTGAGAATATGCAGGAAAAGATTTAAAGTTTCTGTGAAGATCTGTAGCTCGGATTGTGGTTGAAGTTGTTAGTTGGTTCTCTAAGCTGGTCAATCTTTCTGCAAACATTTTGTCTCCCATCTAGGTGATATCTTCAGTGCTGTGTAGCCTACAGATGAAGCACTGTTGCTGTGATCTGCCCAGGATTTATCTGGTTTTGTCTGTCACGGCAGTGGTTCTCTTTCTGGTTTTGTGCTGTAGTGACCTGTAGATGGGGTCCATTTCAATGAATGAATACCCGGCCTGCAGGAATTTCCCAAGCTTGTTCATAGAATCCCTGCAGTGTGGAAACAGACCATTTGGTCCAACAAGTCCACACCGACCCTTCGAAGAGTAACCCGTTTCCCTACCTTATTACACTACATTTACCCCAGACTAATGCACCTAACCCACACATCCATGAGATCTATGGGCAATTTAGCACTGCCAATTCACCTAACCTGCACATCTTTGGACTGTGGCAGGAAAGTGGAGCAACCAGAGGAAACTCACTCCACACAGACAGTCACCCGAGGCTGGAATCGAACGCAGGTTCCTGGCACTGTGAGGCAGCAGTGCTAACCACTGCATCACCATGCCACCTTTGCTTTGCATGTTTCAATATCGTAATGTTGTCCCATTGAATAGGTGTCCTTCATTGTCAGTGTGTATTGATGAGGAAGAACTGGTCTTGTCATTTTGTTGCAAGCTGATGCTCATATATTCTGGTGGCAAGATTCCTTCCCGTTTATCCAAAGTAATGTTTCTCACAGTTGCTGCATGGTATTTTGTATATCAAATTTTTCCTGCATGTTGTGGTGTGAGGTCTTTTCTCTTGGATAGCAGAAAAAGATTGCTAAGTTCAAAAGCTAGAGAAGGAAGGAACATAAGTTGCTCCAAGGAAGGAAGGGAATCTCAAGTTAAGTACCACCACTCACACCCATAGCACAAGACAAATTGTACAAAGACATTCAAGAAGAAGTCTGGTAAGGTAGCACAGTAAACATCTTGCCTTCACAACTACGACACCTTAGCATTGCGCAGCCTCACTTGCAAAATGGATTGACTGTAAGCACAGCACAGTACAATTAATTGGTTCTTGATCTCTTCCATCTGTTATCTGTGGAACATCAAGAGGTAAAGATTTCCAATAATTATTCAATCAAACCTGAGATATGTGTCCAGGAAGCATCTTCCTTTGAATTAGTTTCGCCAGAATTGACTAATTCTGGCAGGATGCAAGAGTACGTTTCTGCGTTTGCCTTACGATACTATTGCCAAAATCTCTGGAATACACTTCTTAAACCATCCTACCTATCCCGCCTTCTTCAAATGCTCCTTAAACCTCCATTTCTTTGACCAAGCTTTGCTCAGATGACATGGCTCCTCCTTTGGTGGCTCTTTGCTTGTTGAAGTTCTTTCGGTTATATAGATTACTGCCTTTGAATATCCGATTTTTTTTTGGATAAAGTGTCAGATTGAGACCCTGCCTTAAAATTTCTACAGATAAGAAACTTCTCCCTGCTATTCTTACCCATAATTTCTCAACCAGCCCCATTAAAACAATTTACCCGGTCATTTATCTCATTGCTACTTGTTGGAGTCTTGCTGTGAGCAAAATTGGCTGCATCATTTCCACCATTACATCAATACTACTGTCCTTATCAATTACTTAATGAGCTGTGAAGTGCTTTGAGATGGCTTGTGGATTTGTAAGGTGTTGAGTGACTCATGCTTTCAGATAGGCTTTAAAGTCCCTTTAAAGACTAGGTTTCCCTGCAAGATGGTTTCTTGTAAAAGGCAACATGCTTCCACTAACTGATCATGTGACCAAACTACATGGAAGAAAAATGATCATAGAAAAAGATAAGCAAAATTCCTGGATGAGTTTCTGTTTTCAAATAGGTTTATTTTTGAGCAAACTGGCAATAGCAAACATTTATTTCATGCAAGATAGTTGAAGTCCTTTCTGCTGGCTAAAAGGTTTAACTTCCTTGATAACAAAGAACTCTATTAACAGTATGTTAAAGTTTTGGAACTGCCAAGCTAAGAGAGGGAGAATTTTAGATGCAAGTTTCAAGAGTTGAAGAACATTATAATGAAAGAGTTCTGATGTAAAGTGGCTATGCACATTGAGGGGTAGGTTTAGCTCAGTTGGCTGGATAGTTGATGTGAGAAACAGTATGATGACAACAGTGTGGATTCAATTCCCATCATTGGCTGAGATTACCATGAAGAATGTTCCTTCTCAATCTTTCCCCTTTGCTGAGGTTAAATTGCCATCAATTATCTCTCTTGAATGAGAGAGTAGCCTAATGGTTTGGTAGGACTATGGTGACTTGATGCACACTGTAAGTTTATAACCATGAGATGATTGGAGGAAATGTAGAGAGAACCTTGCTGGAAATAAAGAGAAAACCAATAAATCTCAACGTTCCCAATTTCTGACAAGTGCCTGACTATTTAAGACAGAGTATAATTATTCATTTTCACTGTTCTTTGATTTTATTTTGTAACATTCTGTTGGTTTAAACTTTGTCACATCATTCCCAAATAAAAAACTGAATTTCTGATTTTCGAAAACTAAAATGTTACTGATTTCTATTGAGATTATAACTGCACAAATAAATGAAAATATTTCTTTTTGGGGTCATGGGGTAGACCATTAAATGTATTGATTTTGAACTCCACCTGTCAGAAAGGCATTTATAAAGTCAACCACTTATGGTAAAACCATCCAAACCAGATATATTCAGGTGAGTATAAACCTTGTTATAATTTGATATTTTCTTGATCTAAGTCAACCACTTATGGTAAAACCATCCAAACCAGATATATTCAGGTGAGTATAAACCTTGTTATAATTTGATATTTTCTTGATCTATGTATTAAAATGCATAGAATGGTAAATGTGTAGTTACAAAACAGTCGACAAGTCTTATTCATTAATCACATGCATTCTGCACACTATTCATAACATTTAGATTACCCTTGAGGCCCATCTGTGATATAATAATACTTATATACGTTACTCACACATTAATAATTGTGGAATTACTGGGTGATTCACTGATTATATTGTACTCCCACTTCCATTGTAGACAATAAAGGTTGGCGATAATAGGATTTTCAAAGAAAGGGGAGAATAAACAATATTTTGTGGCTTTTGAAATTTAGGATCTAAAACATGCCCAATCAGTTCACCATTTCACCCAAATGAAATGAAAGTGCAGCCCAAAATGGAGCATTTTCCTGACTGGCTGCAGACTCAAGAGAGACTCACTGGTATATGCGACTTAGCATGATGGAAAATTAGCTTAAATCTCTTGAAGGTAGCATGCCTCCACTTGAAGGGAAATTATACTCAGGATAAAGCAGCTACTGAATGTATCTCTTTAATATTTGGCTAGATGGAAAAACACAGAAAATGAAGCAATGAGAAAGAGTGGGGACTAATGTTTGATGTTTATGTATCATAGAACATAGAACATTACAGTGCAGAACAGGCCCTCAATGTTGCACCGATCTGTGAACTCATTTAAGCAGGTCCCCCTACTCATCCCCATCATCATTCATATGTCTATCCAATGACTGTTTAAATGCCACTAATGTGGCTGAGTTAATGAGATTGACAGGCAGGGCATTCCACACACTTACCTCTCTCTGAGTGAAGAACCTACCTCAAACATCTGTCTTTAAATCTATCACCTCTCAATTTGCAGCCATGCCCCCTCGTACAAGCCATCATCATCATCCTGGGAAAAAAGACTCTCACTGTCCACCCTACAGATAATAATCTTCCATGTTTCTGTTAAATCCCCTCTCAGCCTTCTTCTCTCCAGTGAGAAGCTTCCCTCAGCTTTCCTCATAAGACCTTCCCTCCAGACCAGGCAACATCATGGTAAATCTTCTCTGCACCTTTTCCAATGCTTCCACATCTTTCCTGAAATATGGTGACTAGAATTATACACAATATTCCAAGTGAGGCCGCACTAACGTTTTGTATAGTTGCAGCATGACATCATGGCTCTGGAACTCAATCTCTACCAATGAAACCTAACACACCGTATGCCTTCTTTACAGCACTATCAACCTGGGTGGCAACTTTCAGGGATTAACGTACATGGACACCAAGATCCCTCTGCACATCCACACTATCAAGGATCTTTCCATTGATCCAATATTCTACCTTTCTGTTATTCTTCCTGAAGTGAATCTTACATTTATCTGCATTGAACTCCATTTGCCACCTCTCAGTCTAATTCTGCAGTTTATCCAAATCTCCCTGTAACCTTCAACATTTTTCCACAGGGTCCACTTCTCCACCAACTGTAGTGTTATCTGCAAACTTACTAACCCATCCACCTATGCCTGAGTCCAAATCATTTATAAAAATGAAAACAACAGTGGTCCCAAAACAGATTCTTATGGCACACCACTCGTAACTGGACTCCAGGCTGAATATTTTCCATCAACTACCACTCGCTGCCTTCTTTCAGAAAGCAGTTTCTAATCCATGTATACCATGTCAACAGCCCTAATCTCAACCATATTCTTGGTCACCTTCTCAAAAAACTCAATGAGGTTTGTGAGACACGACCTGCCCTTGACAAAACCATGTTGACTATCTGAAATCAAATTGTTACTTGTCAGATGATTTTAAATCCGATCTCTTTTAATCCTTTCCAAAACTTTTCCTACAACAGATGATAAGGCTCAGTGGTCTATAATTACCTGGATCATCTCTTCTGCCCTTCTTGAACAAGGACACAACATTTACAATCCTCCAGTCCTCTGGTACTAAACTTATAGACAATGCCGACTCAAAGATCAAGGTCAAAGGCTCTGCCATCTCTTCCCCAGCTTCCCAGAGAATCCTCGGATAAATTTCTTCCGGCCCAGGGGATTCATTTACTTTCACACCTTCTAAAATTGATAACTCCTCCTCTTTACTAACCTCAATACTTTCAAGCCTAATAGCCCATATGTCAGTCTTCTCTGCAATATTCTTCTTTTCCTGAGTGAACACCGATGAGAAATGTTCATTTAGCTCCTCTCCGATCTCTACAGGGTCCACGCACAACTTCCCACTTCAGCCTTTGACTGACCCTATTCCTACCCTAGTCATCCTTTTATTCCTCACATACCTATAGAAAGCTTTAGGGTTTTCCTGCTAAAGACTGCTCATGGCCCGTCCTTGCTCTTCTTAACTCTTTTTTAAAATCCTTCCTCGCTACTCTGTAACTCTCCATCGCCTCATCTGAATCATCTCATCTCAACATCATATAAGCTTCCCTCTTATAATTATAATTATAAATTATAAGAGATATAATTTCTTTAGTAAACCACAGTTCTCTTACCTTACCACTTTCTCCCTGTCTGACAGTGACATACCTATCAAGGATACAAAATATCTGTTCCTTAAACCAGTTCCACATTTCCATTGTCCCCATCCTTTTCATTTTGCAACCCCAGTCTAGGCCTCCTAGGTCTTGCTTAATCAATTATAATTGCCCTTCCCCCCTCTATAAATCTTGCCCTATGGCATTTACCTATCCCTTTCCATTGCTAAACTAAATGTAACTGAATAATGGTCACTCTCTCCAAAGTGCTCACCTACAACTAAATCAAACACCTGGCCTGGTTCATTACCAAGCATCAGATCCAGTGTGGCCTCCCCTCTTGTCGGCCCTTCGACATACTGTGTCAGGAAACCCTCCTGCACACATTGGACAAAAAATGATCCATCCAATGTACTGGAGTTATAGCATTTCCGGTCAATTTTGGGGAAATTAAAGTCCCCCGTAATGATCATCCTGTTCCTTTCACTGCTACCCAGAATCGTTTTGCCAATCCTCTTCTCCATATCCTTGAAACCTCCCAGTAGTGTGACCTCTCCTCTCCTGTTTCTAACCTCAGCCCATAATAGCTCAGTAGATGAGTCCTCATCAAATGTTCTTTCAGCCACTGTTATACTGACTAACAAAGCCACACCTCCCCCTTTTTTACTGCCTTCCCTGATCTTAATGAAAGATCTAAATCCTGGGATCTGCAACATCCATTCCTGACCCTACTCTCTCCATGTCTCCGAAATGGCCACAAATTGAAGTTCCAAGTGCCTATCCATGCTGCAAGCTCACCTATCTTATTCCAGATACAGTTCGTGTTGAAGCAGACACACTTCAAACCAGTTTGCTGTCTGCCAGCACACTCCTGTTACCATGAATTCCTGGCCATGTCCTCCCTACTCTCTTCCTCCTGTGCACTAAAACTACCACAGGTTCCCATCCCACTGGTCAGCTAGTTTAAACCCACCTGAATAGCACCAGCAAATTTCCTATCCAGAATATTAATACTCCTCTGGTTCAAGTGAAGACCGTCCTGTTTGTAGAGGTCCCACCTTCCCCAGAATGAGCTCTAATTACCCATAGACCTAAAACTCTCCCTCCTGCACTATCCCCGCAGCCACGTGTCAAATGAAATCTTGCCTTGCTATCATGTGGCATAGGTAACAAACCAGACATAACAACCCTGTTTGTTCTAGCTCTCAGCTTCCACCCTCACTCCCTAAAATCCTGCCTCATATCCCTATCCCTCTTTCTATCTATGTTGTTGGTACCTATGTGAACCACAACATGGGGCTGATCACCCCTCTCCCTTCAGGACACCAAAGATATGATCTGAGACATCATGGACCCTGGCACCTGGAAGGCAACACTCCAACTGTGAGTCTCTTTCATTCCCAACAAACCTTCTATCGGACCCTCTCACTATGAGTCCCCAAAGACTAACACTATCATCCTTTCTCCCCTTCCCTTCTGTGTAACAGGGACAGACTCTGTGCCAGAGACCTGCACCCCAAAGCATACCCCTGGTAAGTTGCCCCCTCCCAAAAGTATCCAAAGTGGTATATTTGTTTTTCAGGGGAACAACCATATGGGATCCCTGCACTGACAGTTTTTTTCCCCTTCCAACAGTCACCCAGCTTTCTTCATGCCTCTGTGTAACGACTTCCCTGTAACTCTTATCTATCACAGACTCTGCCTCCAGAATGATCCAAAGTTCATCCAGCTCCCGCTCCAGTTCCCTAATGCGGTCTTGGAGGAGCAAGAGTTAGGTGCACTTCTTGCAGATGTACTTGGATGGGACCCTCACCTCAAACATCATGCAGAAGGAACATTCCTCTCCTTGCACTGTCATCCCTGCTAGTCACCTTACCAGAAAGTTAAAAAAAGATAAGCTTACCTGATGTGTCCCTTGTGTGTAAGGTTAGAGGAGGTGAATGGGTAGGAGGCCCTACAAGGGTAGGATCTTGGTTTAGAAAACACTCACTTATATAGCTGAGGGGAAAAACATGTCCCTCCTTTCTCAGAAACCTTTGCTCTGCGATGTCAGATGTAAAGATTTGAATTAGTGACTCATCTTTCCCGGTGGGCCCCTGGTCCAAACTCCCACTCTTCCTGCTGCTGAAAACACAAATGGAGGGCTCCGATGTTTGAGGTAAAGTTTTAAGGATTTAAATTGTCCGAGTGGAAAGCTTCCTGCTAGTTTGTCTATCATAATGTTTTTTATAGATCTTGCATGGTATCATGTAAATGACATTAGTTTTGCTGGTGATATCCATTGCATCCTTTAGGTTCATTAGTCACTGTTTAAGTGTGTTGGTAAGTGGCTATAGATTTTGGTTGTGTTGTGTTTCCTTGTTTGGGTTTGTTTCTGAGGAATCAGCAGATTGTGTTTATTGAGTACCCATTTTTCTTGAAAATGTTATATTGGTATAGCCACATTACCTTACATCAAAGACATATCAGAAATGACTTCCAGGCCACTCAGACCCCTTGGCATTGTGGTAGCCCAACCCACAAACCTATCAACACACTTAAACACTTAAACATACTTAAAGGATCCAATAGATGCAACCAGCAAAACTAACGGCATTTACAAGATACCATGCAAGAACTGTAAAAAACTCTACATTGGACAAATTATGAGGAAATTTGCCACCAGGATACATGAACACCAACTGGCTACCAAACGATGTGACCCACTCTCACTCATTTCTATACATACAAAGAATTGACACCATTTTGACTAGGGCAACACTGGAGGAATGGTAATGGTGGGATCACTAGGGGAAATGATAGCAGGTTTGTGATCCATGGAGCTATTGCCATTCCCCCAGCATCATGCCTTGTCAGACTGACTAATTCTTAAGTACCATTTCATCCACAAGGTGCTGCTTCCCATGAAGTGCAAGCTGTAGATGGTGAAATAATGGACATCTTGCTTTCCAATGACTCACCATTCTTGACCACAACCCTACTCTGCTGCCAGAGGAAGTGGTGGAGGTGGGTACAGACAGACAAACAGACACGCACACACGCACACTCACATATACACTTGTGGGGTGAATTTGTACTTGCAGAGTTACATTGTACTTTGCTCAAAAACTGCATGAATCCACATAAGACTCTGTTAACTCATCTTTTTAGATTAGAATCAGTCTAAACAGTATGGCACAGACAAGAGCACACAGGGGGCTTAATACCTTCAACATATTATCTGGGCTGACTCCAATTGTTAAAGTTAACCTGAGAATGTAACTTTTAAAAAAAAACAGTTTTGTGATTTCCATATGAAAAAAGTCAAACTAACATGGTCATTCTAACAAATGAGAGACTTAGCAAACAATCAAGGTATTTTTCAATGTATAATTTCAGCTACATCACACTGTAAACTTTTGCTATAAATTCTCTGTCTTACAATTGTATACTCCACAACCACCTGATGAAGGAGCGGCGTTCTGAAAGCTAGTGCTTCCAATTAAACCTGTTGAAGTATAACCAGGTGTTTTGAGATTTTTAACATTTAAAAGTCAGTCCCATTTGGACAGGCATGTGGAGAGGAAATGTTTAAAGGAATATAGGCCAAATGCAAGCAAATAGGACTAGCTCAGTATAGGAAACCTGGTTGACATCGATGAGTTGGGTTGAAGGGCCCATTTCTGTACTATGTACCTCTATGTATCCATGACATTTCCTTTCAGATCCAATGAACATGTTGCTTGGCCAACCAGCAAAACCATGTCATGAAGTGTAAGAGCACTGATGACCATGTAAGGACTGATTAAGGCCCTATTCATGATTGGACTGCAATTCTCTCAGTTTTAGACGAGGCAAAAAAAAACAGGTCTACCCAACCACAAAACCAGTGTGGACATGCTGTCAATTTGTCTTGGAGATGTGTTTCTTTGTTGTACATGGCTGTTGGATTGGAGATAGGGCAGGACTGTGGTAATTGACACCTACCCATTGACATTATGCCAATCCCTCTGCCCCAGCCTTCTCCAGTCTGGAAAAATGCGGCCAACAAAATATTACCTTACACATTGGTCCTTGTGATGTCAATTGTCCCCCATCAACATCCACAACCTTCTTAGTGATGCTTCCAACTGTCTAGAGATATTAATATCCGATTGGCTAACAGCTGTTGCTGGGCAGAATGCCTGACCGTTTCCAGTTCTCATACTTAATTTCAGTGGAAGGTCCACTGCTGCCCTGAAAACTGCCTGATTGGAGAACCACAAAGGAGGCTTTGCTCTGAAAGGTCAGCCACCTTTCTCAGTAAACAACCAATTAAAAAAACATTCCACTGAATGTGTCAGAAATTTAGTAAGTGGAAGCTCAGAGTTCATTATGTCTAAACTTTGCGTCATGCAGACCCAGACTGCTGGCCTTATGGCTGTGTACCTTGGTGTTCAAAATGGAATGGTGGCCCTCACAGCAAGCAGAAATCTATCCTCCATCGGATCACTCAGACTGGGGAGGCATGGACCTAGGGAAATGGCAAAGCTCCATGGATCACAAGACTGTTTTCTTTTCCTTTTCTCTCGTGATCCCACATGACCAACCTTCCAGTCTCTTTGCTGTCACCCAGCCTAGTCACACCCACTGAGCTTGTTAAATGCAACGCTGGACTTCTAGATCCAGGGCTAATTGAGATAATTAAACAAAGTTGACTGCAGACTTGCCTTGTGAAAGTCAGCATCCCACTGGCAAAAACTTGGCAGGTGAAATATCATGTGGGAACATGTGAGGTTAACCTACAGTTTTGGTAACTTTGCTAGAGGAAAGATGTTATTAAACTGGAAAGAGTGCAGAAGAAATCAACAAGGATGTTGCTAAGACTCAAGGGACTGAGTTATAAGGAGACGTTGGACAAGCTAGGACCTTTTTCTTTAGAGAGTAGGAAACTGAGGGGGGATCTCATAAAAGTGTATAAGATCATAAGAAGCATGGATAGGGTAAATGCTCTCAGTCATTTTCACAGGGTTGGGGAATCGAGGACCAGAGGGCATCAGTTTAGCATAAGAGGGGAAAAAAAAAGAACCTGAGGGGCAACTTTTTTCCACAGAGGGTAGTATGCATATGGAATGAGCTACCAGTGGAAATGTTTGAGGCATTTGGAAAAATATATGGATAGGAAAGGTTTAGATGAAAATGGGCCAAGTGCAGGGAAATGGGGCTAGTGTGGATGGACATTTTGGTTGGCATGGACCAGTTTGGGCCAAAAGGCCTGTTTCCACACTGAAGGACTCTGTGACTCTATGACTATGACTCGAAGCACTTTGGCAGGAAGAGTGTGTGAAGCATTTACAAGGGCATTGGATGGTTATTTGGATATAAATAATGTGCAAAACTATGGAGAAGAAGTCGAAATTTGGCATTTTGGTGCTCATTCAAAGAACTGGTGTAGGCATGATGCACCAATGGCCTCCTTCTTCACTTAAACACTTCTGTGATTCTGTGAAGACTGAAGGAGTGAAGATTATTTAGATGGAGAAAGATTGCAGAAAGCCACAGGATTTGGAAGTCCTTGTCCAAGAATCACAAAAAGCTGGTATTCAAGTTCAAGGGTGTAATGTGCAATGCAAATGGAATGTCATCCTTTATTTCAAAGGGAATGGAGAATAAAAACAGGGAAGTTTTTGCTCAAGTTGTACAAGACACTAATCAGGCCACGGCTGGAACACTATGAACAGTTCCTTGTCTCAGGAAAGATATCCTGGCTTTGGAGGCAGCCAGGAAGGTCTTTGAGGCTGATCCATGGGTATGGAAGGACTGTCTTATGAGGTGAGCTTATGCAACCTATACTCATAGGAATTTAGAAGAGTAAGAGACATTGGAAGATATAAGGTTCTTTGGGTCACCTAAACAGGGTTGATGCAAAGAGATTGTTCCCCTTGTGGGAGAATCTACCAGAGAGTGTAATCTCAGAATATGGCATCACAATTTTAAGAAACATTAAGGAAAAAATTCTTCTTTTAGAAGGGAGTAAATCTGTGAAATTCCTTGTCACAGAAGGCTGTTGAGGTTGGGATGTTAAGTATATTCAAGTCTGAGACAGACAGATTTTTAATCAGTAAGGTTATCAGAGGCTAAAGGGAAAAGGCAGGAAAGTGGAGTTGAAGATTATTAGGTGAGCCAGAATCTCACTGAATTGTGGAACAAACCCAAAGGGCTGAATGGCCTACTTCTGCTCCTCCACCTTATGGTATGGTGATCTAAAATCTGAAGCATTTGGAAAATGCCCCCAACAACAGAGAACAGAGTAATTCCACTAACTCGGCATCAGCAAATGTATGTCAAAAGTTCTTAACTTGAAATGCGGATGACTTTCCCTTGAAAACCTGCTGTGAGAGCCCTTTTTGCAACTTAATGAATATGCAGCTTGGATTGTTCAAGACAGGGCATAAGCAGCACCTAAATCGTTCACATGACTGCTCATGTGTCAAATCAGAATTGGTGGCCGTTGGAGGTCCCATTTCATTCAGTCTGCTTTCTGTGCACGTGTGGTATGCCCCTGCTTGTCAAAGTATGCCAAACCTGGCAGAAGCATTCCAGCTGCCATTTTTGAGGATAGGTTTCCATAGTACTGTATCAATCCAGAGGGGAAAACAAAAGCATATAAAAATAGTAATATTTGGAAAACAGTGAACTGGGCATCCTAGAGCTCCATTTTGAAACAGACTAGTCAGACCAGTTTGTGACAGTAGAGACAAAAAAACCTGCAGTTGCTGGAATCTGAGGTAGACAAGCAGGAGGCTGGAAGAACACAGCAAGGCAGGCAGCATCAGGAGTCAATGCTTTGGGTTAACTTTTTTTAGGACTAGGGGTGGGTTAAAAGGGAATTGCAGATAAAGACAGTGAGGACTGAAATGGGACAGTATGTTGGGTGGGGAGAGAGGCAGGGTGGTGAGGTAGGGATAGGTGAACACAGGTAGACGATATAATCTAGTTGATCGATGGAAAGAATGAATCCGATCGGTAGCTGGAAGGGTCAGTTAGAGGAATGGAAGGGAGGGGAAGGGCTGGAAAGGGAGTTCGGGAATGGGAAGGGAGGTCATTTGAAATTGGAGAACTCAGTGTTGAGTAATCCAGGCTGTAGGCTGCCCAGGCAGATGAGGTGTTCATAGAATCATAGATTCCCTACAGTGTGGAAACAGGCCCTTCAGCCCAACAAGTCCACACCGGCCCTCTGAAGAGTAACCCACCCAGACCCATTTCCCCTAGCCTATTATTATGTATTTACCCCTGACTAATGTACCTAACCTGCGCATTCCTGAACACCATGGGCGATTTAGCAAGGCCTATTCACCTAACCTGTACTTCTTTGGAGTGTGGGAGGAAACCGGAGCACCCGGAGGAAACCTACACAGACACAGGGACAGTGTGCAAACTCCACACAGACAGTCACCTTACACTGGAATTGAACCTGCATCCCTGGCGCTGTGAGGCAGCAGTGTTAATCACTGAGCCACCGTGTTGCCGAAGGGCCTATTGTTTCTCCAATTTGTAGTTTGATTCACTGTGGCAATGGAGGAGGCCGAGAATGGTCATGTTGGAGAGGGAGTGAGAAGGGGAATTGACATGAGTGGCCAGGGCAGGTTGGCCCCTGTGGGCCCAGCTGACCTGCTCAGTGAAATGTACCCTGAGTTTACGCTGGTCTCCTTCATGTAGAGAAGACGACATTGGGACAACCAGATACAGTAAACTGTACAGTTGGAAGAGCGGGCAGGTGAACCTCTATCTCACCTGGAAGGACTGTTTGGGGCCCTGGATGGAGGTGAGGGGTGGTGTGCCAGCAGGTTTTGCATCTCTTACGGTTGCAGGGGAAGGTACCTAGGGGCTCGTGGGGGTTGGTGATTTGGTGGGGAGAGTGGTGCCAACCAAGAATTGGCAAAGGGAATGGTCCTTGCAGAAAGCAGAGAGGGGTGGGGAGGGGAAGACCTTCTAGGTGGTTGGGTTCAATTGGATTGGCGGAAATATTTAAGGATAATGCATTGAATGAGGAGACTGGTGGGTTTGGTACGTGAGGACAAGGACAACTCTGTTTTTAGTGTGTTGGGGGGGGGTGGATTCAGAGCAGTGGGGTATGAAATGGAGCAGGTGGAGTAGAGGGCTGTCTGGATGACGGGAAGGGGGGGAAGGATGTTGTTCAAAATGGGTGGACATCTGGGATGCTTGGGAATGGAGTCTCTCCTCATCAGAGCAGATGTGGCAGAGGCAGAGGAATTGGGAGAACAGGATGGAGCTCTTGTAGGATACTGGGTGGGAGGAGTTTAGTCCAGGTGATTATGGGAGTCTCTGGGTCTATAGTAAAAGTCTGTCTGGAGACTGTTGCCAAAGATGGAAGTGGCAAGGTCAAGAAAGGAGAGGTAGTCTTCCCAGATAGACAACATGAATTTCAGGGCAGGGTGGAAGCTGTGGGTAAAGTCAATGAACTGTTCCAGTTCAGCCTGAATGCCAGGATGCTGCATCGATGCAGTCGTCGATGTAATGATGCATTGGGTCACAGTGCCTGTGTAGATATTGAAGGGGGAACTGTTCGATGTAGCTGACAAAGAGGCAGGTGCAGCTGGGGCTCTTCTGGGTGCTCCTGGCTATACCTTGGATTTTGAGGAAATGGCAAAAGTTAAAGAAAACGTTATTAAGGGTGAGGACTAGTTCAGCGAGGCTGAGGAGGGTACTGGTGGAGGGGGACTGAAATGGCTGTTGAAAACGAAGAAGCAGATGGCCTGGAAGCCATTTTTGTGGAGTGTGGATGTCTATAAGGACAGCACGTCCATTGTGAAGATAAAACTGTGGGCCAGGGAACTGGAAGTTACTGCAGAGGGGGAGGACATGGTTAGTGTCACGGATGTCAGTGGCGAGTACCTGAAACAAGGGGAGAGGATGAAGTTGAGATAGAAAGAAATAAGTTTGATGGGCAAGAGCATGTGGAGATGATGGATCGGCCAGGGTAGTTGTGTTTGTGGATGTTGGGGAACAAATAGAACCTGGCAGTGCAGAGCTGGGGGATTATGAGGTTGGAGGCAGTGGAAGGGAGACCACTGGAGGCAATGAGGTCATGGACAGTGTGAGTGATTTGGCCTGATGGGTCATGGTGGGGTCATGGTCAAGGAGGAGATAGGATGTGATGTTGGTGTTGGAGAATTGGTGTTTGGCCTCTGAGACATAGAGGTCCATCCTCCAGACTACCACTGCCCTGCCTTTATCAGGGGGTTTGATGGTGAACTAGCAGTTGGTGTGGAGAGATTGGGGCACTGCAATTTAGAGGGTGTGAGGTTGGAGTTTGAGAGGTGGTTGGAGAAATTGAGGTGCCCAATATCATGTTGGCAGTCAGCAATGAAGAGTTCGAGGGTGGGTATGAGGCCACACGTTGGGAAGGGGCGGAAAGGGTGACCAAGTGGAGGAGGAAGTTTGGAGGTGGGAAAATATGTCCTCGGAGGTTGGCTGGGGGTTATTGTCAAAGAAGAAGGCATGGAGGTGGAGGCGGTGGAAGAAGAGCTCCATGTCCTCATGTGTACGGAACTCGTTGAGTTGGTGCTGGTGGTGGTGGGGGTGGGGAAGGGGTGTTGGGGGTGGGGCACAAATGTGAGCCCTTTACTACAGGGGGGTGGTGAATGTGTGACAAAGCTCCAATTTCAAATAATCTCCTTTACCATCCCCAAAATCCCTTTCCAACCCTTCCTCTTCCCTTCCATTCTTCCGACCGACCCTTCCTTCCAGCGACCAACCGGGTTCTTTCCTTCCATTGATCAACCAGATCGTACCTTCTACCTATGTTCACCTATCCTTGCCTCACCACCCCATCCCTCTCCCCACCCAAAATCATCCCCTACCCCCTCACCCCCTTTATCTGCAGCTCCCCTTACACCCACCCCAGCCCTGCAGAAGTGTTACACTCAAAACGTTGACTTCTCCACTTCCTGATGCTGCCTGGCTTGCTGTATTCCTTCCAGCCTCCTGCTTGTCGACCCAGTTGGTGTTATTGGCATGTTTCACCATTCTTTTTCCATTCTGAAAAGCAGCATTCCATTGTCTTACAGCTTGAACACACAGATCTGATAACACAGAGACCTCGTACATCTGTATCATCAGTATCATTTAAATTAGGTACAGCAAAGTTTGCCCTGCTTTGAGCTCTTATCATAACATCTGATGTTCAGGAGGAAAGCAATGTACTGTGGATGCTGGAGATTTGAAATAAAAGCCAAAAATGTTGGAAGTACTCAGCAGGTCTGGCAGCGACTATGAGGGGACAATAGGTTTTTCCCTCTTGTTAGAGAGCTATCTGCTCAGTAGTTCCAGCATTTTCTGGTTTGATTCCACAACAGAATGTAACCTGGTGTAACTGTACATCCAACATTACAAGTTGACAATATTAACAAAGAAGGTGTGTAGCTCCCTTCACCATACTGAAGACTGCTTTCTTCACTGCTCACTAGTTAGTATGCTCACAGAAAGGTCATTTACATTCCATGTAAATATAGTTAGCAGCCTGTGAGTACTCTCTTTTTTTCCTATGACTCCATGAGAACCTTTGAACTGAAATTTTCAGAATTACCTCTACAACTTATTTATGGGATGACAACAAAAAGAAATAGGTAAATGTGATTAATTGGAAAGCTCTATTGAAGAGCAAACATGGGCAATGATGGGCTGAGGGGCCGTGTTCGGTATCACTCTGAGTTAGCACTGGCTAAGGTTAACATGCGGGTTACCTCCTTCTCAACAACTCCCCTTTGCCTGAGACATGGTGATCCTTAGGTTAAACCAACATCAGTCCTCTCTCTCTCTCCCCATAATAAGTGAGCGGTGGTATTATCCTGTTAACAATGGCAACTTTTATAAGTTGGACTATACAGAGTTGCCAAGGTTGGAGGATCTGAGCTACAGGGAGAGGCTGAACAGGCTGGGGCTCTTTTCCCTGGAGTGCCAGAGGCTGAGGGGTGACCTTGTTGAGGTTTACAAAATTATGAGGGGCATGGATAAGATAAATAGGCAAAGTGTTTTCCCTGGGGTTGGGGAGTCCACAATTAGAGGGCATGGGTTTAGGGTGAGAGGGGAAAGATATAAAAGAGACCTAAGGGGCAACCTTTTCATGCAGAGGGTGGTACGTGTATGGAATGAGCTGCCAGAGGAAGTGGTGGAGGCTGGTACAATTGCAACGTTTAAAAGGCATCTGGATGGGTATATGAATAGGAAGGGTTTGGAGGGATATGTGCCGGGTGCTGGCAGGTGGGACTAGATTGGGTTGGGATATCTGGTCGGCATGGACGGGTTGGACCGAAGGGTTTGTTTCCATGCTGTACATCTCTATGTCTCTATGACTCTATATAGAATTCGTTAATTTCTTTCTTTGAGTTTTTTTAGCTTTCACATGACCTCATCCATAATTTTCATGTTTCCTATTATTTGTCATCATATATTTAGCCACCAGAAGTATACCTTTTTAACCTGGTTTCAATAATTGTAAGAAGCTTGCAAGCTAGTAGGATTAACTATGAAATTTCATTCAGGCTTCTGTGAATATTATTTCAAAGCCTGGACATTTTACTCAGTGTTCATTAGGAATTTTCATAGCTTAAATTTGTCACTTCCTCCATTTCTGCAGCCTCAAGCATCCATTTCCTCTTAAAGAAAATTCAAATATTATTTCCTGTGCTGCGGGTGACTGTAGCAATGCCGGCGTTTGTCACTCATTCCTACATGTCCTTGAGAAAGTGGCAGTGACTCTCCTTGTTGAACCATTGCAATCTGTATGGCAAAGGTGCTCCCACAAGACTGGCAAATCTGATTCTGGAGTCATGGAAATTATTTTTAAATTAATGCTTATACCTTAATCCCAGTGTTCTACTTTCCCAGCCAATGTTAATAGCTGAATGTATTGTAAGTCACCTCAATGCTCACTGACCTACATGTGTTCCTCTTCCAACAAAGTCCTTAACGTTTCCATCCTCATGTTCAAGACTCTCCAAAGCCTGGCACTTCCTGATATCTTCAATGCCTTCAATTGCACTTCAATTCCATTTTTCATACTATTTGTTTCCTTTGCCTCTCCAAGATGGTTGTGCCTTCAGATATCTAACCCTTAAGCGCTGGAATTTTCTCCCCAAGCCTGCTTTGACCCTCCACTCATCCCTCTTTCTCTTTCTTAGCAACACTCCTTAAAAGCTATCTCTTTGACCAATTTTCACTGATTGGTTCGAATGTTCTTCTTTTATTTCATGTTGATCTTTCTATAATTAAGTCCCATATGGTTTAAAGCACACTGGGCTACTTTCACTACTATTTAAATGCAAATTGCACTTGCTGTTACTTTTTGGTCCCATTCTCTCTATATTTAGATTTTGTTTGCACAGTTTATGATGATATTTTGATGGGAATGCAGTGATTCTGTTCCAGCACAAGGAACTGAATATACATTGTTCTTAGTCACTTAACTAATTCATCCAGGAGAAAAGGGTATGTCAAGATGCAGAAATTTGGGTCTCATTTTCAAACTGCATGTAACAACAGGGGAAAACTCCAACTATTAAATGTAGCCTGATTTGAAGAACGTGAGACAGTTATATAATTCTTCATTCAAAAGCTGGTAAAGTTTTGATATAAAGTCACTGACACGAGTACTTGCGTACTGTAGTACTCTAGAAATGACTATTTGCTCCATTTGAGAGTATTAAAGCAATCAGCTCATAAAGTCTGGTTGAAGAAAGGCAAATTGTACATAATGTTCTGGCTGGCTTGCCACTGTCACCTCTATCTCTGCTGTGCTTTAATTTCAGTTTTTGTGGCAACCATTAAAACACATTACATGAAACAAATCCTGCAACAAAATGATTCATTAATTTTCTAAATTCTGTGAGACAGAACACCGCATTAGAACACATGAATAATGAGAGAAACACTTTGTGGCTGGCTTTATACCAACCAAGAGACTGATTTATTTCTTGGAAAATAACAATCCTGTGCTCCAAAACACTGATTTAATGAATGAGGTTTTAAAGACAAACTTGCAAATCAAAGGACTTGAAAGTCTACAGAAACTATTTTGTCCAATGTAGATCATAGCAATGAATATAATTGTTATATGCAAATGATATTCTCCACATTTTGGAAAAGATTCTTATTTATTGATGATAAATCATAAAATGAGAAAAACATTGTGCTGTCAATACAAATGGAAAGTCCATTCTTAGCAATGCGTTAACATTCCTAACTGTCTACTCTTCTCTTACTAAGTTGTAATACAAAACCATAGAATCACAGAATCTCTATACGTGAAAGATGGCCATTTGGCCATCGAGTCTTCATCAATCCTGTGAAGAGCATCCCAAATAAATCCAGCCCCTTATCCTATCCTCACAATCCCACATTTCCCATGGCCAATCCATCTAACATGCGCAATTTCGATTGTGGGAGGAAACTGGAGCACCCCGTAGAAGCCCACGCAGACATGGAGAGAACGTACATAGACAGTCGCCCAAGGTTGGAATCAAACCTGGGTAAATAAAACAGAAAACTTGGAAACAGTCAACAAGTCAGACACAGTACCTGTACAGAGAGGTGCAGAGTTTAAGATCTGAACTGGCCCTGAAAATAAGACCCACACATGGTTCTATTCTGGTGGATTGTGGCATCCCTGAATGGCATTTTATCACACTGGCCAAAAGGGGTATTGCCTGGTTCACCATCCAAATGAAGAGAGCAGTCTGCTTCCCAAAGTTACTAGTCAAAAGGTGTGGTGCTGGAAAAGCACAACTGGTTAGACAGCATCCGAGGAGCAGGAGAGTCGATGTTTCAAGCATAAGCTCTTCAACAGGAATGCGGACTAATGGTCCTAACATTAACTCTCCTACTCTTTGGATGCTGCTTGAATGGCTGTGCTTTGCCAGTGCCATAGTTTTTGATGCTGATCTGCAGTCTTCACTTTTTCCCAAAGCTACAAGCATGATTACAGGGTTAGAGTTCGGCAGCCTCAGTGGCTCCACTGTTCAAAGTGACTACTGTTACCACTTTGTGGTTTACTATACATGTTCTTTTTGATATTCATTCAAAGAACGCCGGTGTCTCTGGCTAGACCAGCTTTTCTTACCCTCTCTAATTACTCAGAGGGTGGTGTAAGAGCCAATCGCAGTGCTGTGGGTCTGGAGTCACATATAGGTCAGCTCAGATAAGGGAAGTGGTCTCTTTCCCTAAAGAAAATCAGTGAACCAGATGGAATTTTTCCAGACAATCAACAATAGTTCAATGGTCATCATTTGACTCTAAATTCCAGATTGTTACTGAATGCAAATTTGGCCATCTGTCATGGCAAGATTTGAACGCAGGTCCCCAGGACATTTCTTAGGTCTACCAGATTAATATTTAGTGATAATCCCATGATGCCATCAAATCCTAATAATCTATACCATGTGAAGTCAGGTTCTCTTTGAGTCAGATATCTTGAAGTTTATTACACCGCTAATTAGGTTTGGGAGATGATGATCTAGTGGTATTAACAAACTCATAACTGACCTCTAGGTAATTAGGGATGGGAAATAAATGCTAGCCTAGTCAGAGATGCTCACATCAGTAGATGAATAACAAAAAATGATATATATAAAAGAATTATATATATCACAGATATAAACACATAATCCTAATTCCATGCATGTACAAATATGTTAATACACATTACACACATAATGACTGACTACACTAACTCCATTACACAAACAGGTTGACTAAACGTAAAACAGATATCTCTGAACCATCGTGTCACATATCAGGAATTCATGTCAGTATCTTGAAAAGTAAACTGCTTACGTAGTTTTACAATCTCTGCCATAACATAACTGCTGTTGGTGATGCTGCAGTATGCAGGAGAGGTCACGTCAATGTTAAGGCCAAATCAAAGTCAAGTTTTCTTTCAAATTTGCCAGGCCTTAGCAAGAAGGATGCTTTCACTGCAAAGACAATGTGTGGCTGCAGAATGGAGGTTTCCCTTAGACACTCCTCTGAGGGCCATGAGATGCCATAGCAGAGAACCTCTCCCATCCAGGAACCTGCTGGATCACGAAAGTTTAACTGTTCAGTGCTGACTACCTGGCAAGGATAAATTAGATTTTACCCAGCTCTGTCAAAAAATAGCATTTTCATTGTCACTGACAATGAATTGGAAACTTTAGTGGACAAATTGCATTATAAGTCTCAGTATTTCAAATGGTCAGCTGTCTCAAGTACCTTCTAACCATACAGGTAATACTTTTCTTTTATTGTAGTATGTTAATTTTTTGGCCAGCAATTGTTAAGTACGTAATATGGGCCTAATCTGAGTTTAGCTGAATTTTTGTAAATGTATAACTTTGCATTTAATAAGAGATGCACTTGGTAGACAGTGGAATCTAGAATTCTTGTACAGTCGGGCATTTAAGAATAGTACAGTCAAAACCACAACGGTGAATGGGAATGCAATGTTGTCATTCTATATTTGGATCTGATATGTATGATTTCTCCAGGCTTTGCGCATGATGTTCATTCCACTCTTGGTAGTGTGAAGTGAAATTAGGTTTTCTCTTGTTGATTTTCTATACTATTTCCTTCTTTTGCAGTAATTTGGCTGTCATTTATCACCCGCAGATTGCAGACTTCTTACTGAATCTACTGTAGTTAATGAGATGCTGATTGGCAATTCTGAAATTCACTTGCAGATGATTATGTGTTATTTTAACAAGAGAATGATAATAATTTCCTGTAATGCCACTTGTTAAAATAACTATGCTGTAATTGCCTTATCAAGGTGTCAGAGAGGAGAGGAGGAAAGAATCTCAGGTTTTTTTTCAATACTGTTATCATGTTCTTGTAAAGCTGTGATATCTTGAAAATACATTATCGTCCATCAAGGTTTACACTCTGCTTACAATTTGAAGTAATTAAAATTATATTTGAGATATATTGCATCCTGTTCTTCATGACCTACCCCATCACCATACAATGCCCTTATAATCTTTAAATCTTTATTTAAATAAGTAGGAGCTTATTTATTGCTAAACTATGCAAGCATTCTCATAACATATATTTCAAATAGAACTACTGTTCCAGTCACTTTTATGGATTCAATAAATGCAATTCATCAAAAGTATATCTAATCAAACTACTTTTGCGTACAACACTGGATAGGTATGATTAGATTCAGTGTTGAAATATTTATATCTGCTTTGGGGGAAAGAAGTGTTAACAGTGCAACAGTCTAATTTGCAGATTAAATAGGTCACAAACATACTGACCCAATGCTTGTTGGCCAATTAACCAGTTCACAATATATGCAATTATCAATCTCAAATCAACCAGCAAGTTCACTTGAAGAAAAGATATGAAGGCCCCAATTTGCTGGTGGACTTACACTGCTTTACTGACAACCTCACACACATGGAAGATCTCACTTAACTTGCGTACTTTTATGATGAAATCATCTAATTTGCTTCAACTCAAAATAAACTTGTTACATACTGTTAGAACTTGTACTTCAGCACAAGTATTGTTACGTTTGTAGCTGTTACTATATGCCTTATTTACCTCAGAGTAATTCAGAAATAACTCAGTTCTAAATCCAAACAGTTTATTTACAAAATTTACAGGAATTTCAACTCACACATATGTTTACAGCGAAGTCCCAATCCTTTCTGAAATTGTGTGTGTGGAGTCAGTCATTTGACTCTCTGGCTCCACCCACAGGCTTAAGCAACTAAAATATTTACAATGTTGTGAACAAGACTGAGTATTCAAACACAGATGAATGCTACATTTAACCTGCCCTTATTTTCAATTAATTCATTGTAAACTACAAACATATGCACACCAAGTTATTTTTTATAGTTCAATGTACTTCAACACAGATAGGGTGGTATAATGGTTCGTAGGGATCTGGGTTCAATTCCAGCTTCAGGCAACTATCTGTGTGGAGTTTACACATTCTCCCCATGTTTGTGTGGGTTTCTACCGGGTGCTCTGACTTTTTCCCACAGCACAAAGATGTGCAGCTTCTGGAATTGGTCATGCTAAATTATTCATTGTGTAAGGATGTGTAGATTACATTGATTAGCCATGAGAAATGCAGACTTAGAGAGATGGATGTTGGTCTTGGTGGGATGCTCTTCAGAGGGTTGGTGTGGACTCAATAGGCCTAATGGCCTGCTTCCGCTCTGTAGAGTTTTTATGATCTGCTTTCTTTAAGTACACTGTGGGCGGCACGGTGGCACAGTGGTTAGCACTGCTGCCTCACAGCGCCAGAGACCCGGGTACAATTTCAGACTCAGGCGATTGACTGTGTGGAGTTTGCACATTCTCCCCGTGTCTGCGTGGGTTTCCTCCGAGTGCTCCGGTTTCCTTCCAAGATGTGCAGGTCAGGTGAATTGGCCATGAAAAATTGCCCGTAGTGTTAGGTAAAGGGGAAAACGTAGGGGAATGGATGGGTTGCACTCCGGTTGGTCGGTGTGGATTTGTTGGGCCGAAGGGCCTGTTTACGCACTGTAAGTAATCTAAACCATCTTGGCAAAATGAAGATCTCTTCAGCCGACAGTTAGATACATAGATGTTTACTGTGATTCTGTGTGACATGATCAACATCACTCAAAGAATGAAGAACAATACAGCACAGAAGCAAACCCTTCGGCCTTCCAAGCCTGCATCGACACATTTTGCCCTTCCACATTAAAGCTGTCTTCACTTACAGGATCTGTATCTCTTTATTCCCTTCCTATTCATGTATTCGCCCTGGTGCTTCTTGAATGCTGCTATTGTGTCTGTTTCCACCACCTCCTTTTAGATTTCCTACAGTGTGGAAACAGGCCCTTTGGCCCAACTAGTCCACACCAACCTTCTGAAGAGTAACCTACCTAGACCCATTTCACTCTGACTAATGCGCCTAATACTTTGGGCAATTTAGCATGGCCAATTCACCTGACCCATGCATCTTTGGAGTGTAGGAGGAAACCGGAGCGCCCGGAGGAAACCCACGCAGACACAGGGAGAATGTGCAAACTCCACACAGAAAGTCGCCCAAGGCTGGAATCAAACCTGGGACCCTGGTGCTGTGAGACAGCAGTGCTAACCACTGAGCCACCGCACCACCCTTTCGCAACACATTCCAGACACTCAACATCCTTTGTTTGAAAAACTTGTCTTTCATATCTCTTTTAAATGTCCCTCTACACCCTGAACCTGTGTTCCTCAGTAATGGACCCGTCCACCCTAGGAAAAAGCTTCATACTTTCCTGTTTATCCATGCTACTCACAATCTTATAAACTTCTATGAGGTCAGCCCTCAATCTCCTGTGTTCCAGTGAAAACAAATCCAGTCTATCCAAATTTTCTTTGTAGCTAAAATCCCCCAAACCAAGCAACATCCTGGTAAACCTTTGCTGTACCCTCTCCAAAGCATCCACACCTTTCTGGTAGCATGGCAACCAGATGTGTATGCAGTATTTCAAGTGTGGCCTAACTAAAGTTCTAATATTCAATGCCCCTGCCAACGAAGACAAGCAAGCCATAAGCTTTTTTTCCAACCTTATCTATCTGCGATGCCACCTTCAATGATCTGTGGACCTACACATCAAGATCTCTTTGCATATCAATACTCCTAATGGAAATATTGGGAAATGTAATTTCATCACAACTGTTTTCCACATATCCTGGGCTGTGTGTTAATGAGTAAAAAGTGAGGTCTGCAGATGCTGGAGATCACAGCTGAAAATGTGTTGCTGGTTAAAGCACAGCAGGTTAGGCAGCATCCAAGGAACATCATTTCCTGATGAAGGGCTCTGGCCCGAAACGTCGAATTTCCTGTTCCTTGGATGCTGCCTAACCTGCTGTGCTTTAACCAGCAATACATTTTCAGCTGTGTGTTAATGACCCTGTCCCATACAATGTGGTGTTGCTATGTAATAGATCAGCATTGGGACAGAGCAGCTGCTTTCCCAGCTTTGCAATCATTTTGCAATTTCAAATTCTTTTCCTTTGACATTCTCCTTAACTAGTGTTGATTATTTAAGAATGCGCAGTGGACTGCAAAATATTGATCAATCAGAAGTCCAGTTTGTTAATTCATATGTTCATCAAGGCCCCTCTTCTAACTAAAGCTTTGTTACCTTCTGAGTGCTGTTAAGTTTGTTTCAATGTCTGTTTGAATATGTAAGGGGGAAGAGATATAGTTACATAGATGGGTCAGTTCCAGGAAAGGTAAGAGAGGTAGGCAGTTAGTGGAGGAATCTTCTGTGGCTATATGCATTTCAAACAATCATGCTGTTTTGGAAAATGTAGGGGGTGATGGATTCTCAGGGAAAACGTAGCACGAACAGGCAAGTTTTTGGTATTGAGACTGGCTCTAATTCAATGAGGGGTATATCGGGTTCCAAGAGACAGATTGTGTAAGGGGCCTCTTTAGTCCGAGGTACAGACAGATGCTTCTGTGGCCAGTAGTGAAAAAATCAGAATGGTGTGTTACTTCCCAGGTACCAGGATCAAGGATGTCTCAGAGAGGGTGCAGAATGTTCTCACGGGGGAGGAGGGCCAGCAGGATATCCACATTGGAACCAACGATATAGGAAGGGAAAAGGTTGAGATTCTAAAGGGTGATTACAGAGAGTTAGGCAGGAACTTAAAAAGGAGGTTCTCAAGAGTAGTAATATCTGGATTATTCCTGGTGCTACAAACTAGTGAGGGCAGGAATAGGATGATAGAGCAGATGAATGCATGGCTGCGGAGCTGGTGTATGAGAGAAAGATTCACATTTTAGATCATTGGAATTTGTTTTGGAATAGAAGTGACCTGTACAAGAAGGATGGATTGCACCTAAATTGGAAAGGAACTAATATACTTGCCAGGGCTTCTCGGGAGGGTTTAAACTCGTAAGGTGGGGGTGTAGAACCTTGCAAGATAGTAACGAAAGAGGTCAATCTGAGACTGATACAGTTGAGAGCAGAAGCGAGTCAAACAATCAGGGCAGGCACGGACAAGGTAGGACTAATAAATTAAACTGCATTTATTTCAAATCAAGGGGCCTAACAGGGAAGGCAGATGAACTCAGGGCATGGTTAGGAACATGGGACTGGGATATCATTGCAATTACAGAAACATGGCTCAGGGATGGGCAGGACTGGCAGCTTAATGTTCCAGGATACAAATGCTACAGGAAGGATAGAAAGGGAGGCTGGAGAGGAAGGGGATGGCATTTTTGATAAGAGATAGCATTACAGCTGTACTGAGGGAGGATATTCCTGGAAATACATCCAGGGAAGTCATTTAGGTTGAACTGAGAAATAAGAAAGGGATGATCAGCTTATTGGGATTGTATTATAGACCCCGTAATAGTCAGAGGGAAATTGAGAAACAAATTTGTAAGCAGATCTCAGTTATCTGTAAGGATAATAGAGTGGTTACGGTAGGGGACTTTAGCATTCCAAACATAGATTGGGACTGTCATAGTGTTAAGGGTTTAGATAGAGAGGGATTTGTTAAGTGTGTACAAGAAAATATTCTGATTCATTATGTGGATGTACCTACTAGAGAAGGTGCAAAACTTGACCTACTCTTGAAAAATAAGGTAGGACAGTTGACTGAGGTGTCAGTGGGGGAGCACTTTGGGGCCAGCAACAATAATTATATTAATTTTAAAATAGCGATGGAAAATGATAGACCAGATCTAAAAGTTGAAGTTCTAAATGGGAGAAAGGCCAATTTTGACAGTATTAGGCAAGAACTTTAAAAAGCTGATTGGTTTGCAGGTCAAGGGATGGCTGAAAAATGGGAAGCCTTCAGAGAATCCAGAGAAAGTATACTCCTGTTAGGGTGAAAGGAAAGGCTGGTAGGTATAGGGAATGCTGGATGACTGAAAAAATTCACAGTTTGGTTAAGAAAAAGAGGAAGCATATGTCAGGTATAGACAGGATAGATCGAGTGAATCCTTAGAAGAGCATAAAGGCAGTAGGAGTATACTTAAGAGGGAAATTAGGAGGCCAAAAAGGGGATATGAGATAGATTTGGCAAGTAAAGTTAAGGGGAATCCGAAGGGATTTTACAAATATATTAAGAATAAAAGGATAACTAGGGAGAGAATAGGGCCTGTCAAAAATCAGCAAAGAGGCCTTTGTGTGGAGCCGCAGAAAATGGGGGAGATACTAAATGAGTATTTTGCGTCAGTATTTACTGTGGAAAAGGACATGGAAGATATAGAATGTAGGGAAATAGATGGCGACATCTTGAAAAAATGTCCATATTACAGAGGAGGAAGTGCTAGATATCTTGAAATGCATTAAAGTGGATAAATCCCCAGGACCTGATTAGGTGTATCCGAGAACTCTGTCGGAAGCTAGGGACATGATTGCTGGGCCCCTTACTGAGATATTTTTCTCATCGATAGTCACAGGTGAGGTGCCAGAAGACTGGAGGTTGGCAAACATGGTGCCGCTGTTTCAGAAAGGTGGTAAGGACAAGACAGGGAACTACAGACTATTGAGTCTGAAATCAGTGGTTGACAAGTTGTTAGAGGAATCCTGAGGGACAGGATGTACTTATATTTGGAAAGGCAAGGACTGATTAAAAATAGTCAACAAGGCTTTGTGCGTGGGAAATCATGTCTCACAAACTTGATTAGTTTTTTGAAGAAGTAACAAAGACGATTGATGAGGGCAGAGTGGTAGATGTGATCTATACGGACTTCAGTAAGGCATTCGACAATGTTCCCAATGGGAGACTGGTGAACAAGGTTAGATTTCATGGATTACAGGGAAAACTAGCCATTTGCATACAGAACTGGTTCAAAGGTAGAAGACGGAGGGTGGTGGTGGAGGGTTGTTTTTTCAAAGTGGAGGCCTGTGACCAAGAAAGTGCTGGGTCCATTACTTTTCATCATTTATATAAATGATTTGGATGTGAGCATAAGAGGTACAGTTAGTAAGCTTGCAGATGACACCAAAACTGGAGGTGTAGTGGACAGCGAAGAAGGTTACCTCAGATTACAACAGGATCTTGATCAGATGGGCCATTGAGCTGAGAAGTGGCAGATGGAGTTTAATTTAGATAAATGTGAGGTGCTGCATTTTGGGAAAGCAAATCTTAGCAGGATCTATACAATTAATGGTCAGGTCATTGGGAGTGTTGCTGAATAAAGAAAACTTGGAGTGCAGGTCCATAGCTCCATGAAAGTGGAGTCGCAGGTCGATAGGATAGTGAAGAAGGTGTTTGGTATGCTTTCCTTTATTAGTCAGAGGATTGAGTACAGGAGTTGGGAGGTCATGTTGCGGCTGTACAGGACATTGGTCAAGCCACTGTTGGAATATTGCGTGCAATTCTGGTCTCCTTCCTATTGGAAAGATGTTTTGAAACTTGAAAGGGTTTCAGAAAAGTTTTGAAAGGATGTTTCTAGGGCTGCAGGATTTGAGCTATAGGGAGAGATTGAATTGGCTAGAGCTGTTTTCTCTGTAGCATCAGGGGGTTTATAAAATCATGAGGGGCATGGATAGGATAAATAGGCAAAGTATTTTCCCTGGGGTGAGAGAGTCGTTTTGTGGATCTGGTGCACAGTTTTGTGAGCAAATCCTTTTCTGCAAGGTCTGCATTCTTTCTCTGTGTTTTCAATTCATTGAATGCAAGTTTAAAAAATTGGTTAGTGTAGAAAACATACAAGTCAATTGTCACATATTGTTAAATGTATTGACTGTCTCCTAGCAATATCTGACAGAATGTTTGCTTAATTATTATATTTTTCTTTGGCATCAAGTATTTTTTGAGAGCACTTACTGCTTTAGAAAATATGGCATATCTTCTTGTGAGCTCGTTGACAGTGTAAATTAATCCTTCTTTAAATAATTACTGCTATATCTTAAGCAAAAACAGAAATTGCAGGAGGACCTCAGCAGATCTGGAGACAAAGCAGAGTTCATGTTTCTTCAGAATGGTTCCATCCAAACTGCAAATCGCTGTAGCAGGCAAGTCACTTGAACTCCTAAATTCTTTACTCTCACGACAATGGGAGGATTTCTCAGAAATTGTTCCATTGAAGGCAAAGTTAAACTTTTCTCAACCATCCTTGTTGACGACTGTTGTTATATTTTTGTTGGTTAACAACCCCAACACCCTGTGGCTGACCACTTCAACTCCCCCTCCCACTCTACCGAGAAGATGCAAATCCTGGGCCTCCACCACCGCCAAACTTAAGCCATCCAACACCTGGAGGAAGAACACCTCATCTTCCATCTTGGGACCCTCCATCCACATGGCATCAATATCGACTTTACCAGTTACTTCATCTCCCCTCCCTCTTCCTAATCCCAGATCCAACCCTCCTACTTGGCATCACCCTCATGACCTATCCTACCTGTCCATCTTCCTTCCCGCCTATCTGCTCCACCTTCCCCTCCAACCTATCACAATCACCACCCATCTGCATCTGTGTATCACCTTCCCAGCTACTTCACCCCCACCATCATATTTATCTCTCAGCACCCCCCTTCTCCCTCTTCATTTCTGATGAAGAGCTTATACCCAAAACGTCAATTGTCCTGCTACTTGGATGCTGTCTGACCTGCTGTGCTTTTCCCGTGCCACACTTTCTGACTCTGGTCTCTAATATCTGCAGGCCTCACTCAATCCTTGTCAAATATTTTGTTTATCTCAGAGCAATGTAGAGGCACGCTAGTATTAAACTCAAAAATCTTACTTATAGAATTTTGGAAGGTCTCAGAATTTACATTGGTTTCAATACACACATGTTTCACATTTCAGGGGTCAGATCCTTCAGCAATTTTTGCCAGGGGTCAGTCGTTTAACCCTCTACTTCCAAAGATTTAAGCATTCAAGCAATTTTACAATGATCAGTGAACAAGACTAACAAACAAAACATAGAATCAATAAACCATGGGAGACTATACACATTTTGTTTAACCTTGTGGTCAATCTTAAGGCAATGTTGACAAGCATTAAAAAAAAACAAAAGGACTACATATGTTGGAAATCAGAAACAAAACAGAAGTTGCTGGAAAAGCCCTGCAGGTCTGGCAGCATCTGTGAAAAGAAATTCGAGTTAACATTTCAGGTCCAGTGACCCATCTTCAGACCCTCCTGTCCCACGCATCCATGCCAACCTAGTTTCCAAAGCTAAACTAGTCCCATTTGCTTGCATTTAGCCCATATCCCTCTCAACCTTTCTTATTCATGTACCTTTCCAAATGTCTTTTAAATGTTGTAACTGCACCTGCATCATCCACTTCCTCTGGCAGTTCATTCCATGCAATGACCACTCTCTGTGTGAAAATATCGCCCCCTCAGGTACCTTTTAAATCTTCCTCTTCTCACCTTAAAATATTCCCCTACCCAAGGAAAAGATCTTTGCTATTCACCTCATGCATGTCACTCATAATTTATAAAACTCTATAAGGTCACCCCTCAACCTCCTCCGCGTTTGTAAATCTTTTCTGAACTGTCTCCAATTTAATAATATCCTTCCTATAGCAGGGTGATCAGAACTATACACTGTACTCCAAAAGTGGCCTTATCAATAACCTGTACACCTGTAACATGTACACCTATGCTCAATGATCTGGGCAATGAAGGTGAATGCATTAAATGCAGTCTTTACTGCTCTATCTATCTCTAACTCTGTTTTCGAGGAGCAATGCACCTGTATCCCTAGGTCTTTACTGTTTCCCCACAATTCTCCAATTCCAGAAATGTACAGAGCAAAAGAACTTTGAACAAAAATGTACAGCAAACAGTTTACTAGCTCATTGTAAAATTTAGCAAAGTTTTGATCATCGTTTGTTAAATGTTTATTAAGAAAATATATGTTTAGAAGCTTTGAAGATAAAGTAATCCTGTGAATAACTTTTTAATTTTTTTGAATTTAAATTTCTCATTTTGTTTCATTTTTAGTTCAGGATACTGGTGCTCACTTTCCACAAAGGAACAGATAATGACACCCTTATTTATCCATGGTGAGATCACATTGAATAACCCCTAAGTTTTCATCTCTTCAATCGGCAGACCTTGTGCTGACCAATGTCTAGTCTGATCAATGCCGGTTGCTATATTTTTCTCTCATTTTGTTTCTGTCAAGTTTACATTTACCCTGCAACTTCCTCTTCTATACTGAAACTATTGACAGCTTGATTGAGGTATTTAATTTGATGTTTGAAGGTTGATGTAATGCTACAGTTCGTATGACTCCTGGAGCCCTGAGTGACCCAAACCTTAATGTGAGTGATCCGTCATAGATTGGATCTCTGCGAAGATAAGGATACAGATGAGAAACTGAGGAGGTCCTCATGAGCAAATGCTAGTTATCATCCCCCTCCCCCCCACTCCCGCAACCATACCATTACCCAGACTGATGATCCAGAACCCCAACTTAATGTTATGGGGACATGTGTTTGAATCACAATATAGCAGATGGTCAAAATTAAATTCAATAAAAATCTGGCAAGGAATGCTAGCCTCATCACGGTCAATTGTTGCAAAAGCCCACCTGGTTCACTAATTCCATCCTTACCTCTTTTCCTCAGGAGGCTAAGGAAATTCAGCATGTCCATACTGACCCTCACCAATCTTTACAGACACATCATAGAAAGCATTCTATCTGGATGCATCACAGCTTGGTATGGCAACTATTTTGCCCAGGACCATAAGAAATTATGGAAAGTTGAAAACATAGCCCAGTCCATTATGGAAGCCAACCTCCTATCCATGGGCTCCACTACACTTCTGAATGCCTTGGAAAGGCAGCCAGTATAATCAAAGACATCCCACCCTAGTTATAATCTCTTACAACTTCTTCCATTGGGCAGAAGACGCCAGAGCTTAAACATACATACCAACAGATTCAAGAACAGCTTCTTCCCTGTTGTCATTAGATTTCTAAATGGACCTCTCAAATTTCAGACCTAATGTTGATCTTGCTTTTTGTGCACCTTCTTTTAAGACCATAAGACCATAAGACATAGGAGTGGAAGCCAGGCCATTCAGCCCATCGAGTCCACTCCGCCATTCAATCATGGCTGATGGACATTTCAACTCCACTTACCCGCATTCTTCCCGTAGCCCTTAATTCCTTGTGACATCAAGAATTTATCAATCTCTGCCTTGAAGACATTTAGCGTCCCGGACTCCACTGCACTCCATGGCAATGAATTCCACAGGCCCACCACTCTCTGACTGAAGAAACGTCTCCGCATTTCTGTTCTGAATTTACCCCCTCTAATTCTAAGGCTGTGTCCACAGGTTCTAGTCTCCTCGCCTAACGAAACAATTTCCTAGCGTTCACCCTTTCCAAGCCATGTATTATCTTGTAAGTTTCTATTAGATCTCCCCTCAATCTTCTAAACTCCAATGAATACAATCCCAAGATCCTCAGCCGTTCCTCATATGTTAGACCTACCATTCCAGGGATCATCCGTGTGAATCTCCGCTGGACACGCTCCAGTGCCAGTATGTCCTTCCTAAGGTGTGGGGACCAAAACTGGACACAGTACTCCAAATGGGGCCTAACCAGAGCTTTATAAAGTCTCAGTAGCACAACGGTTCCTTTATTTTCCAACCCTCTTGAGATAAATGACAACGGTAACTTTGTATTCTTCACTCTGTTCAATCATGCAACGGTCTTTATACATGATGATCTGCCTGTACTGCACACACAACAAAATATTTCACTGTGTCTAGGTACGAGTGACAATAATAAATAAATCAAATCAAAACCTTACCTGGCCTGGCCAGCATGCGATTCCAGATTCATATCAATGTGGTCGACTCTTAACTGCCCTGTGGTCAACCAGGGATGAGCGACAAATACTGGCCTAACAAATACAGCTCCCCACAAGTACCATGAATGACGGAAGAAAATGGCATCAAGAGAATGCTGCAATGAATGTTGTATTGCACAATTGAACCTGTTAATCACACAACTGCTCAGTAAATGATAATTGTGAGCTCTATATAATTGGCAGAATGGCAAGTCCCAAGCAGGGAAGTATATAATGGAAACATCAGCAGCATTTGGCAATGGTGAACGCTAAGGCACAGAGCAGGAAAGTTGGGATATCTGAATTATCTCCCTTCTGGAAGAATGAATGTCTTTAAGGGAAGAATTCCTGATTGGAAGAAAGGTCAGACAGACAAAGGAGTTCCTCATCCAGATGTAAATGATAAATGTAATTACATGTGAATCTTGTGTCTTTCATGTTTAACCTTAATACCCTTTATGCCTGTAATCACCCAATGCCAGGAAAATAAACCCACGATGTTTGGGCTGTTATGTGTTCAAATCTAATGTAGCACTACCTTGAGTTAGATGCATCAGGTTTTTTGAGTAACAGATCAATTCATGAGGATGAACTCAACAGTTTGGAAATTGAGGGTGAAATCAGAAGACATCAGATGCAATATTACTGCTCTGAAACTCCCGAAATGATATATTAACAAGTAGAATGTACCGTGACTTTCAAGGAACAAAATGCACTGTTCTGTTTTCGGCATTTGTGGTAATATTTAGGTACTGTTGAACTGGTGGACTGAACATCTCCTTCAGAAATGCATGCTCTCCAAATATTGTTACCTGCAGATCTGTGACTAATCATCTTGAAAAAACTAAAATTAATTAAGTTACAAGAGGAAATGGCATGTCCTA
The DNA here is from genome assembly GCF_020745735.1 of Hemiscyllium ocellatum. NCBI lineage: Eukaryota > Metazoa > Chordata > Chondrichthyes > Orectolobiformes > Hemiscylliidae > Hemiscyllium > Hemiscyllium ocellatum. Next base: position 110,206,956 of record NC_083405.1, read on the forward strand.
TCTGTTCCCACACAAAAACCATGTTCATTATACTCTCTGAGTCATCAACATGATTTACACAGCAGTACATCACACTCAACAATAGTATGATATCACTCCCAAAGACACGTTGGGTTATAGTTCTTCATTTGAGTTTAATGAACAAGGATGGTGCCAATTATTCTTCTCCCAGTCTCATTCAAACTAAAGATATTTTAAGCAAATATATTTCACAAAACATGTCAACTACAATGCAGTTTACAGTCATAGAATCATAGAGAAGTACAGCACAGAAACAGACCCTTCGGTCCAACTCGTCCATGTCGACCAGATATCCCAACACAATCTAGTCCCATCTGCCAGCACCCAGCCCATATCCTTCTAAACCCTTCCTATTCATATACCCATCCAGATGCATTTTAAATGTTGCAATTGTACTAGCCTCCACCACTTCCTCTGGTAGCTCATTCCATACATGTACCACCTTCTATGTGAAAATGTTGCCCCTTAGGTCTTTTTTATATCTTTCCTCTCTCATCCTAAACCGATGCCTTCTAGTTCTAGATTCCCCCATCCCAGGGAAAAGACTTTGTCTATTTATCCTGTCCATGTCCCTCATGATTTCATAAACCTCTATAAGGTCACCCCTCAGCCTCCGATGCTTTAGGGAAAACAGCCCTGGTCTATTCAATCTCTCCCTATAGCTCAAATCTTGCAGCTCTAGAAACATCCTGTCAAAACTTTTCTAAAACTCTTTCAAGTTTCAAAAAATGTTTTCTATAGGAAGGAGACCAGACTGTACACAATATTCCAACAGTGGCCTAACCAATGTCCTGTATAGCTGCAACATGACCTCCCAACTCCTGTACTCAATACTCTGACCAATAAAGGAAAGCATACCCACATGCCTTCTTTACTTTCCTGTGACTCCACTTTCAAGGAGCAATGAACCTGCACTCCAAGGTCTCTTTGTTCAGCAACACTCCCTAGGACCTTATCATTAAGTGTATAAGTTCTGCTAAGATTTGTTTCCCAAAATGCAGCACCTCACATTTACCTACGTTAAACCCCATCTGCTACTTCTCAGCCCATTGGTCCATCTGATCTAGATCCCATTGTAATCTGAAGTTACCTTCTTTGCTGTCCACTACACCTCCAATTTTGGTGTCATCTGCAAATTTATTAACTGTACCTCTTATGCTCGCATCCAAATCATTTGTATAAATGATGAAAAGTAGTGGACCCAACATCAATCCTTGTACTGCTGCACAGGACACAGGTCTCCAGTCTGAAAAACAACCCTCACCACCACCCTCTGTCTTCTACATTTGAGCCAGTCCTGTATCCAAATGGCTAGTTCTCCCTGTATTCCATGAGATCTAACCTTGCTAACCAGTCTCCCCTGGCGAACCTTGTTGAACGCCTTACTGAAATACATATAGGTCACGCCTACTGCTCTGCCCTCATCAATCCTCTTTGTTGCTTCTCCAAAAAACTCAATCAAGTTTGAGACATGATTTCCCATGCACAAAGCCTTGTTGACTATGCCTAATCAGTCCTTGTCTTTCCAAATACATGTGCATCCTGTCCCTCAGGATTCCCTTCACAACTTGCCCACCACTAACGTCAGACTCACTGGTCTGGCTTGTTCCCTGGCTCATCCTTACCACCCTTATTGAACAGTCGCACCATGTTAGCCAACCTCCAGTCTTCCGATACCTCACCTGTGACTATTAATGATATAAATATCTAAGCAATAGGCCCAGCAATCACTTCCCTAGCTTCCCACAGAGTTCTCGGGTACACCTGATCAGGTTCTGGGGAGCTATCCACTTTTATGCATTTCAAGACATCCAGAACTTCCTCCTCTGTAATTTGGACATTTTTTTCAAGATGTCTCCATCTATTTCCCTACATTCTATATCTTCCATGTCCTTTTGCACAATAAATATTGATGCAAAATATTCGTTTATTATCTCCCCTATCTCCTGCGGCTGCACACAAAGGCTACCTTGCTGATCTTGAGGGGCCCTATACTCTCCCTAGTTACCTTTGGTCCTTATGTATTGGAAAAACCCTTTGGATTCTCCTCAACTCTATTTGCCAAAACTATCTCACGTCCCCCTTTTGTCCTCCTGGTTTCCCTCTTAAGTGTACTCCTAGTGCATCTCAGCACTTCATAAAAATGTCTTTGAAAACTTGGCATGTTTTTCCTTTTATTTTGGTCCTATTTTTCTCCATGAGGGCGAGGATGTAGGATGGAAATAAAAACAAACAGATTACGCCAAATATCTGCCCAAGATACATTTGATGCAATTGATGACATTGATCTCAACTCAGGCAGCCCTCATTCCAGCTGGAAAGCGTTTATGGACCTTTAAATATCACATCCCATGTTATGTTTGTGACTCTAGTACAATTTGGGATTGATGTATCACTGCCCCTCCTGAACCTTAAACGAGCCCAATACTCGTGTATGATGCAGGTTGCGAGACAGCCAGAATGAGCAATATTTAAAGTGGAGCCCACTGCTGCAGTTTAAAACATTTAGTGGACAGCTATTTGCACGTGACTGATAAAATGTTTTGAAGAGTGGAAAAGATCCATCACAGTTCATCCAGGACTCCCTGAAACAGCAAAATAGGGCTCTGGGGTTTCCAGACATTGCAGATTCCCCTGCAGCCTGGGTATGATTAACTGCATACACATTACCCAAAGGTCTCCTACCACATGTGATAAAGTTTGCCACCACATCAGTCTTCCATGCTTCTATTCTTTGATACCTGCACAGAAAGTCAGATTTTCACTGCTTGGGATCTCGGACTACTCAGTACACTTCTGGGTCAGGGCAGAAATCCATCCTCGCCAACTGTGCTGCACTATAACCCCATCCTTGGATTAATTGGAATCCTCAATTAAAATATCAGGAAGGAAATAAGTAATTTGACACTGAACCACATAACGAGACATAAGGCCAGATGACTAAAAACTTGGCCAAAGGGACACGTTTTAAAGTGACATAAAGCTTTAGGGAAGATATTCCAGAGATTAGTACCTGGTTTCATAACTACTGATGTCCCAAAGCATTTTACAGTCAACAAAGTGGAGTGACCGTTGTAAAGAAGGAAATGTGGCAGCCAATATGTGTACAGCAAATTACCTCAAACTGCAATGTGATAATCAGCAGATGATTAGTTTCTTGTAATGCTGATTGACGGATAAATATTGACTAGAATATTTACAGTGTGGAAACAGGCCCTTCGACCCAACAAGTCCACACTGACCCGCCGAAGCGCAACTCACCCATACCCCTACATTTACCCCTGACCTAACACTACGGGCAATTTAGCATGGCCAATTCACCTGACCCACACATCTTTGGACTGTGGGAGGAAACCAGAGCACCCGGAGGAAACCCATGCAGACACGGGGAGAACGTTCAAACTCCACACAGTCAGTCGCCTGAGTCGGGAAACGAACCCGGGTCTCAGGCGCTGTGAGACAGCAGTGCTAACCACTGTGCCACCGTGCCGCCCACTAAATATCAAGAATATTTCTGCTGCTCTTTGAAATCATGCTTCGAAAAGTTCATGGACATATCAGAAGGCTGAACAAGGATCCTGGTTGAATGTCTCATACAAAATTTTGAACCTGAAAGATGGACAATGTAGCACTTATTCAGTTTGGGTGCTGTGTCAGCTGTTTGAATGGTTTCCTCAACTACAGAGGGAATTACAAATCACTTAGTTTGTTCTTCATTGCCAAATTTGGCTTTTCATGAGGGCCAACCTTCAGTTACCACTGGATGAGAATCTTCAAGCAAATGACAAAGATTACACATTGAGCAAAACGACCAGTCTGAAATTCGGCTCATCCCAGCAACTCAGCATTAATTACATGTCCAATTTTATAGACAGTAGACAATGGGTGCAGGAGTAGGCCATTCTGCCTTTCGAGCCTGCACCACCATTCAACATGATCATGGCAGATCATCCTTAATCAGTATCCTGTTCCTGCCTTATCTCCATAACCCCTGATTCCACTATCCTTGAGAGCTCTATCCAACTCTTTCTTAAATGAATCCAGAGACTGGGCCTCCACTGCCCTCTGGGGCAAAGCATTCCACACAGCCACCAGTCTCTGGGTGAAGAAGTTTCTCATCTCTGTCCTAAATGGTCTACCCTGTATTTTTAAGCTGTGCCCTGTTCGGCACTCACCCATGTATCCTGTCTCCAGAGTGTCCAATCCTTTCATAATCTTATATGTCTCAATCAGATCCCCTCTCAGTCTTCACAACTCAAGGGCATACAAGCCCAGACACTCTAGTTTTTGAGCGTAAGGTACTCCCACCATCCCAGGAATTGACCTCATGAACCTACGCTGCACTCCCTCAATAGCCAGAATGTCTTTCCTCAAATTTGGAGACCAGAACTGCACACATGTACTCCAGGTGTGGTCTCACCAGGGCCCCGTACAGCTGCAGAAGAACCTCTTTGCTTCTATACTCAATCCCTCTTGCTGTGAAGACCAGCATACTATTAGCCTTCGTCAATACCTGCTGTACCTGCATGCTTACCTTCATTGACTGGTGTACAAGAGCTGAAAATGTGTTGCTGGTTAAAGCACAGCAGGTCAGGCAGCATCCAAGGAACAGGAAATTTGATGTTTCGGGCCAGAGCCCTTCATCAGGAATGGCGTACAAGAGCACCCAGATCTTTTTGTACTGCCCCTTTACCTAAATTGATTCCATTTAGGTAGTAATCTGCCTTCCTGTTCTCGCCACCAAAGTGGATAACCATACATTTATCCACATTAAACTGCATCTGCCATGTATCTGACCACTCACCTAACCTGTCCAGGTCACCCTGTAATCTCCTAACATCCTCATCACATTTCACCCTGTCACCAGCTTAGTATCATCAGCAAATTTGCTAATGTTATTACTAATACCATCTTCTATATCATTAACATATATTGTAAAAAGCTGCGGTCCCAGTACTGATCCCTGCGGTACCCCACTGGTCACCACTTGCCATTCCGAAATGGAGCCGTTTATCACTACTCTTTGTTTCCTCTCAGCCAACCAACTTTCAATCCAAGTTTAGTACTTTGCCCCCAATACCATGCACCCTAATTTTGCTCACTAACCTCCTATGTAGGACTTTATCAAAAGCTTTCTGAAAGTCCAGGTACACCACATCTACTGGATCTCCCTTGTCCATCTTCAGAGTTCTATCCTCAAAAAATTCCAGAAGAATAGTCAAGCATAATTTCCCCTTCATAAATCCATGCTGACTCTGACCTATCTTGCTACTACTATCCAGATGTGTCGTAATTTCATCCTTTACAATAGACTCCAGCATCTTTCCCACCACTGAGGTCAGACTAACTGGTTTATAATTTCCTGCTTTCTCTCTCCCACCTTTCTTAAACAGTGTTACAACATTAACCACCCTCCAATCTGCAGGAACTGATCCCGAATCTATCGAACTCTGGAAAATAATCGCCAATGCATCCACGATTTCTCGAGCCACCTCCTTCAGTACCCTGGAATGTAGACCATCAGGTCCCGGGGACTTATCAACCTTCAGAACTAACAGTCTCTCCAACACCAATTCCTGGCAAATATAAATTCCCTTCAGTTCAGGTCCTTCAGCCACTGTTACCTCAGGGAGATTGCTTGTGTCTTTCCCAGTGAACACAGACCTGAAGTATCAATTCAATTCTTCTGTCATTTCTTTGTTCCCCATAATATATTCCCCTGTTTCTGTCTTCAAGGGCCCAATTTTAGCCTTAGCCATTTTTTTTTTGCCTTTCACATACCTAAAAAAACTGTTACTATCCTCCTTTATATTATTGGCCAGTTTACCTTCGTACCTCATTTTTTTCTCTGCGTATTTCCTTCTTAGTAATCCTCTGTTGTTCTTTAAAGCTTCCCAGTCCTCTGTTTTCCCATTTATCTTTGCTATGTTTTTTTTTCTGTTTTAACTTTATATGATTCTTAACTTCCCTCATCAGCCACAACCACCCATGACTTCTCCTAGGATCTTTCTTCCTTTTTGGAATGAACTGATCATGCATTTCCTGTATTATACACAGAAATATTTGCCATTGTTCCTCCTCTGTCATCCCTGCTGAGGTATTGCCCCATTGAACTTTGGCCAGCTCCTCCCTCATAGCTCCATAGTTCCCTTTATTCAACAGAAATATTGTGACTTCCGATTGTACCTTCTCCCTCTCAAATTGCAGATTGAAGCTTGTTGTATTATGATCACTACTTCCCAATGGGCTCCTTCACTTTGAGGTCCCTGATCAATTCTGGTTCGTTACACAATACCAGATTCCGAATTGCCTTCTCCCTGGTCAGCTCCAGCACCAGCTGTTCTAAGCATCCATCTCGGAGGCACTCCACAAAGTTCTCTTTCTTGAGGTCCAATACCATCCTGATACTCCCGATCTACCTGCATGTTGAAATCCCCATAACAACTGTAGTAACATTTTTGCGACAGGCCAATTTCAGCTCCTGATTTAACTTACATCCGACATCCAGACTACTGTTTAGGGGCCAGTAGATAACTCCCAAGAGGGTCTTTTTACCCTTAGAATTTCTCAGCTCTATCCATACTGATTCTACGTCACCTGATTCTAGGTCCCCCCGCGCAAGGGACTGAATACCATCCCTAACCAACATGGCCACCCCACCCCCTCTGCCCGTCAGTCTGTCCTTATGATAGCACATGTAGTCTTGAATATTCACTTCCCAGGCCCTGTCCACTTGTTATCCTCACAATATCATATCTGCCAATTTCCAAAAGCGCCTCAAGCTCATCCATCTTATTTTTAATGCTTCATGCATTCATGTATAGTATTTTTAATTTGTTACTGCTCTCACCCTTCCCATCAACTCCTATTTAATTCAACCTTAGAGCATGATCCCTTTTTGAGTTAAAAATTATTCATTCATGGGATATGAGCAATTCTGGCCAGGCCAGCATTTATTGCCCTTTCCTAATTGCCCAGAGGGCAGTTAAGAGTCAACCACATTTCTTGTGAGTCTGGAGTCACTCGTAGCCCAGACCAGGTAAGGAAGGTGGTTACCTTCTCTGAAGGATGCTGGTGAACCAGATAGCCTTTTAAACAGCAATGGATTCATGGTCATCATTCGACTTTTAATTCCAGATATTTACTGAATTCAAATTCCACCATCTGCCAGACAGGATTCAAACTTGGGTCCCCAGAGCATTGCCTGGGTCTCTGGATTAACTGTCCAGTGATCATACCACTCGGCCATCAGCCCCTCCTGACGGATGTGTCTCATCTTCCAATCAACAACCTTTGCCCAAAACCTAACCATGATGTACATGTCACCACAAATCATATGGTCAGCCGGAAATTTGTTAAGCAACTCGACATAATAGAAGAAAGTGTCAATGTGTTAAGGATGGAGAGATAATTATCCGCAGGAAAGTCAATATGAAAGGAGATACCAGAAAAACAAAACATATTTCATAATCAAAATGTTGGTCAGGCTTTAGCGGGAGTATCACTTGCAGTTCTGGACTCCACATTGTAGGAGGGATGTGATTGTACTGGAGAGGAGGTTTAACAGGATGTTGCCTGGGCTGGAGAGTTTTAGCTATGAAAGGAATTTGGATAGACTGGGGTTGTTTTCCCTGCAGCAGAAGAGACTGTGAAGGGACATGATTAAGATATATAAAACTATAAGGGGAATAGCTAGGTATATAATAAGGAACTTTCCTCCTTGGTGGAAGATCAATGACAAGGGGGCATAGATTTAAGTTAAGTGTTAGAAGGTTTAAAGTTAATGTAAGAAAAGGTTTTATCACCCAGAGGTTGATGAGAATCTAGAACTCACTGCCTAAGGGTGATGCAGGCAGAAACCTTCATAGTTTAATGTACACTTACCAAGGCATAGAAAGCCAAAGTGCTGGAAAATAGGATTCCGTTTGAGATTCTAGTCAGGGCTTGAAAGAAAATGGAAAGCTTGGATAAGGCCTATGTTGTTTTCTTAAAACAAGGGATGCTCAGGGGTGAATTAATTGTGATGTACAAAATATTGAAGGAGTTAAATAGAATGGACAGGGAAGATCAGTTTCTTTAGCAGGTGGGCAAGATAGGGCTACTGATTTAATGTGATTGGCAGAAGGATTAGGGGCAACATGAGGGAAGGATTTTTTTTGAGAGACTGGTAGATATCTGGAATTTACTGCCCAGTTTGGTGGTTGATGTGGAAGCTCTCAACTTTTTTAAAAGGAGCCTATACCTGCACTGAAATACAGTGACTGGCATGGCTACACCAGACCAGTAAATGGAATTAGTGTGGACAGCCAGTTTATTTGGATGGTGCAGATATAATTAACAGAATGGCCCGTCTTTGTGCTGTAACTTTTCTACGGGTCTTTTCTAAAAGGAGAACTAGTAATCTGAAATAAAATAAATCTTTTTATGCAACAAGTAGTTGCTATCTGGAATGCACTGTCTGAAAGTGAGATGGTAGCAGATGCAAATGAGGCTTTTAAAAGAGAATAAGGTTGAAAGATTAAAACAATTGTGAGCAGGGCTACAAGAGAAAGGGCAGGGGAATGGGCTGGATGAACAGCTCTTGCAAGGAGTTCAAATGGGCACGATGGGCTGAATAGGCTCCTTATGTGCTCTAACAATTCTCTGCTTTGATTTTATGATTTGGAAGCTGTTCCACAGTCCACTCTTGTTACCCGTCTGGTTTTCAGTCACTCACCCACTGTTACTCTGGCATTGATTCAAGGTCACTTTACATTTACTTCATCTCAAGTGCATAAAGGAGCTGTGACAATCTGTAGGTCAGAGATGAATAATAAAATGAGAGTAGTTGTCCTGGTCATTAGCTATTTGATTCAGATTTATGAACAATCAAAGTGAGGGCAAGTGGTATCATTATTTAAATTATATTTCCTGGCTTGATTCAAAGAGTCAAGAAAGAAGAAATTACAGGATAATATTAAGTATTAGTGGATCCCTCATGGCATTCTGGTTAAGGTAATTTGTGGTCTAGAGCACACTTACGATATGGAGGTGTTAAACTAGCTTCTTCCATTAAGGACAATGCTCTCTGTTTTTCTGGTAATTGCAAATACTCAGAAAGTTATTCAGAGGTCAGTTGCAACCATTTGTATGGTTCAGTCTCCAATCCAGAGTGGTTTTCTTTCTTTTTGAATGATGGTGGAAACAGAAAAAATGTAGCCAAGATACATCTTGTACTCAACAGGACAGACGCAAGAAATGCTTCAGGAAATGTTTGCAAGGATGTTGCCAGGGTTGGATGGTTTGATCTATAGGGAGAAGTTGAATCGGCTGGGGCTGCTTTCCCTGGAGATTTGGAGGCTGAGGGGTGACCTTACAGAGGTTTATGAAATCATGAGGGACATGGATAGGGTAAATAGTCAATAGTTTTCCCGTGGGGTGGAGGAGTCCAGAACTAGAGGGCATAGGTTTAGGGTGAGAGGGGAAAGATGTAAAATAGACCTAAGGGGCAACATTTTCATGGACAGGGTGGTTCGTGTATGGAATGAGTTGCCAGCAGAAGTGGTGGAGGCTGGTACAACCAGAACATTTAAAAGGCATCTGGATGGGTATATGAATAGGAATAGTTTAGAGGGATATGGGCCAAGTGCTGGCAGGTGGGACTAGATTAGGTTAGAAGGATCTGTTTCCGTGCTGGACATCTCTATGACTCTATGACTCTAAGAACGCTAAAAGTCAGGCAAGAAAACAATATTGCGTAACCTCTAGCAGCAAATATCGATGCTAAAGGAGAACTCATTAATTCCTCTCGGTTCCTTGCTTCTGGGATCAATGTGTTTGCAAACTTGGGAAAGTTGGCAACTGAGACGATGGTCAAGAGATAATCAGATACAGCCAAAGGCCCATACTAATGTTTAGAAGCTTCTGATGTGGCTCAAGAGCCAGGAAGCAAAACCAGCCTCAGCATGCACTTGCTGTACAGTTAACCAGATGGACTTACAGCACGCCTGAGTTGGAGCAGATTCCTGGAGAGAAAGAGCAATATAGAGCAGGACAGCAACCAACAGTGGTAACAGAATGTAAGACTGGTGGATAAGCATTGGAGCCAGGCCTATGAACATTACAACCGTAGACAGTAACCAAGGCTGGAAAGCTGCAAGTACTGGAGTGAGCCAACAGCTACAGGAGACCATCTTGGCAAATCCCCTGAACTTTAGAGACTCCAGGGAGAGAAAGATTCCATTGTGTCAAGGAGCTTTGACATGTGTGATGAGCAAAAGGCTGATATTGGAGAGGTGATTGTAGGTATGGGTGGGGGTGTAGATTCAGATTGAAGAGGCAGGCAGTACAGATTGCTGTGCAGCAAATAACAGATCCCATTGTTGCAATCCTAATCCCTGAGATGGCAGGGCTGGTGTATGAAGAGAGATTAGATCAGATAGAATTGTATTCAGTGGAGTTCGAAGAATGGGATCGCACAGAAACCTAGAAAATTCAAACAGGACTTGACAGGAAAAATGCAGGAAGGATATTCCTGATGCCCAGGGTGTTCAGAACTGAGGTCACAGTTTAAGGATATGGAGTATGCCTTTTTGGAGTGGAATGAGAAGAGGTTTTCTCATCCAGTGAGGATGAATCTGTAGAATTTACTGCTGCAGAAAGTGGCAGAGTCCAGAACATTGAATGTCCTCAAGAATGAGTTAGATATAGTTCTTCAGACTAAAGAGATCAAAAGGTATGGTGAGAAAGTTGGAACAGGATATTGAATTGGGTAATCAGCCATGATCATATTGGATGGTGGAGCAAGCCTACTCCTGTTCCTATTTTCAATGTTTCATTGTTTCGATCTGTACAGTAAACCTTATGCCTGCGCCTGTCTAAGGGATGGTCCAAAGAGATGCTGGAATTTTACAGAGCTGGGCACAAGCAGAGACTCCCCTCAGACACCACAGGTATCACTAGCACCCAGTACCATGACCCTTTCCAGAGCAACTATATTTCTCACACTTCACCAGAGAAGGTTCTAGCCTGGCGAGGATGATGAAAGAGATGATGCCCTCAGTCAAAAGAATAATCATGAAAGGCAATCCTTCCTTTTCAGTTCAGAAAGGATCATGCCTGATGTCTTGCCCAGGCTTCAAGCAAATGTCAGCATTCACCCTCTAATCTTCTGCAGAATCTAGGCAGGGAATTGTCAAAGTGTTGCATATGAGGAAGATAAACAATGATACATAGGAATAGAGTTACGGACAGTTTCACCTTTGCCATCCATCTCATTAGAGCTTCGAATGGCCTATGAAGACATTGGGCCATTTCACTTCTACTGGAAGACCAAACATCAACCAACCCAAAACTGCCTGAAGAAGGAGAGTGTGTGTATGTGTGTAATTTGCCTGTCACAGCAACAACAGCTTATGCTTCAGGAAGAAAGCATTCCCTTCAGATTGGCAAGCTGAGGCATTGCCCTGGAGAAAGCAGGTTAAACTAGTTGTTGGTATATCTATAATGTGCACTCAAGATTATTCAACAGGTACTGCTTAATCACATCTAACAGTGAACATTTGGTTACGGCTGATTAAACTTTGGTATTGCTTGCATTTGACAACAAGATGGAAATCTCCAGTAAAATGTTTCTCTTTTCAGCAATATTGAAACTTAGTATTACGAATAGCTACGTACAAAACTTGTTTCAGAAGTAGAGCAAAGCACGCCACTTCCAATGTGATAGCTTGTCTGTCATATCTACATGTAACATATCTTGCATCCTCACATATTGTTGCTATTGTGTTGTTTTGGAAGAATTAGCGTACCTAATGTGAACATAAACTGTGTTCATATAATGCTGTAAGGAAGGAAAACAGAAATAACAACAACAACAAAAACAGAAACTGCTGGAAAATCTCAGCAGGTCTAGCAGTGGAGAGAAATCAGACTTAATGTTTAGGGTCTAGTGACCCACCCTCAGAACAGTGCTGGAGAAAGGTCACTGGACCCAAAATGCTAACTTTGATTTCTCTCCGCAGATGCTGCCAGACTTGCTGAGCTTTTTCAGCAATTTCTGTTTTTGTTTCTGTTTTCCAGCATCCACAGTTTTTATTTAGCAAAAGGAAGACTTGTGTTTGTGCAGATCCTTCCATAACCTCAAGATATCCCAAATCTGTTTGAACCAATGAAATACCATTTGAGAATCCAAATTACTTATAGCATGGAAACAGACCCTTCAGCCCAACAAGTCCACACCGACCCTCTGAAGAGCAACCCACCCAGACCCATTTCCCTACATTTACCCCTTCACCTAACACTACGGGCAATTTAGCATGGCTGATTCACCAAACCAGCACCTTTTTGAACTGTGGGAAGAAACCTGAGCACCCGGAGGAAACCCACGCAGACAGTTGCCTGAGGTGGGAATTGAACCCGGGTCTCTGACACTGTGAGGCAGCAGTACTAACCGCTGTGCCACCATGCTGCTGTACTGCCCACATATCGAGTTCTTACAAAGACAGATCAACATCAAACATTAACCTTGATGCTCTCCACAAATGCTGCCTGGCCTGTGTATGTTTAGCATTTTCTGCTTTTAATTTAAACACTCGCATTTGCAAGATTTTGCTTTTGCGTTGAAGTCTATATCGAAGCGTGGTCAATATTATGATGTAGAAAAAAAATTTATGTATGATCCTACAAACAGCAATATGTTAATCACCTCCTTACGTGATTTAATTTTAAATTGGACGGAATATCAGAGATAAGTCCCATGCTCTTCTCTAACATTGTGCCATGGGATATATCACACAGAGAAGACAAAATCTTCGTTTAACAGCTTATTCAAATTGATTGCACCTCTAACAGTTCAGCCTTCCCTCCGAGATATCAACCAAATAAAAACTGACTCAAATCAATTAGAGTTTAATATTTTTGGGAACTTTGTAACTTGAAATGGGCTTTTCAGTTTCAAATTTTAACTCACGCAGAATGATTATAGTCATTGGGAGTACAAAACATGAGCACTGCTGAAAAAAAGAAGAAAATAGCACCTTCCTTCGAGTGTTTGCAACAGGTGAGTTATGAAAAATATTCAACTAACCTGTACCTCCAAATTCAGATGAATGTAGTCAGCAATGGATGGGATTCGGTGATGAGCCATTTTGGAAACAATCCTGAATTTGTGAAGAATTATGTTGAAAAACAATTTAATGATGTCAGTCAGAATCAGAGTGGGACACATTTACACATTCTGAAATGACATGCATCAATAGCCAGAGCTCTGTTCCTTGCGGACAGAAAGAACATGTATACGATATTGGGTGGCACGGTGGCTCATTGGTTACCACTGCTACCTCATGGTGCCAGGGACCCATGTTCACTTCCAGCCTTTGGCAACTGTCTGTGTGGAGTTTGCATGTTCTCCCTATGTCTGTGTGGGTTTCCTTTGGGTGCTGCAGTTTCCTCCCACAATCCAAAGACGTGCAGGTTAAGTGAATTGGCCATGCTAAATTGCCCATAGTGTTCAGGGATGTGTAGGCTAGGCGCATTATTCAGGGGAATGGGTGTGGGTGGGTTTACTCTTCGAAGGGTTGGTGTGGACTAGTTGGGCTAAATGGCCTGTTTCCACCTGTAGGAGGTCTCTGATACTTTCTGGGGGTAGACCATTTTAACCTTGAAGAGAAGCCATGTATTCATAGACTCCCTACAGTGTGGAAGCAGGCCACCTGGCCTATAAGATCCATGCTGACTCTCCAAAGATCCACCTCCCCCCTACCCCTGTAATCTTGCATTTTGCTGAATTTTAGCATGGCCAAGCCATCTCTTTGGGCTGTGGCAGGAAACTGAAGCATCTAGAGGAAGCTCACACAGACACAGAGAGAACATACAAACTCCACACAGACAGTTGCCCAAGGGTAGAATTGAACCAAGGTATCTGGCGCTGTAAGATAGTAATGCTAACCACTGAGCCACCGTGCCATACAGATAAGGTTGGGTCATTTTCTTTGGAGCTGAAAATGTGTTGCTGGTTAAAGCACAGCAGGTCAGGCAGCATCCAAGGAACAGGAAATTCGACGTTTCGGGCCAAAGCCCTTCATCATTTTCTTTGGAGCAGAGAAAGCTAAGTGGGAAACCCAATAGAGGTAAGATTATGAAGAACATGGACAAGGTGGATAGATAACAGAAAGAAATCAAAGGTTATAGAGAGAAGGCAGGAAAATATGGTTGAGAACAGATCCTCCATGATGGAATGGTGGAGTTGACACAATGGGTCAAATGGCCTAATTCTGCTCCAAATTTTATGCTCTGATGAGGCAGGTAACCTCACAATCTTTAGAATGTACTTGGATGCGATTCGAAATATCATAACATTCAATGCTATGGGCTTACTGCTGGAAGGTGGGACTAATGTGGATTTCACTCATGTAAAGTTCAATGGAGAGTGCAGAAGGTCATACCAGGAGCATCACCTGGCATACCTGAAAATGAAGTGTCAACCTGCTGATGCTACCAGACTGGGCTACTGGTGTGCCAACCAGCAAAAGCAGCAAGTGATAGACAGAGCTAAGCGATCCCACAACCAACAGATTAGATTTTATAAAAAATATTCACAGGATAAGCAGGTCATTAGCTAGGCCAACATTTATTGTCCATCTCTAATTGCCAGAGAGCAGTTAAGAGTCAACCACATTACTGTAGGTCTGGGGTCACATGTAAGCCAGACCAGGTAAGGATGGTGGTTCCCTTCCCTAAAGGAAATTAGTGAAGCAGATAGGTTTTTCTGACAATCAACAATAGATTCATGATCATTATGAAACTCTTAATTCCATATTTTTACTCAATTCAAATTCCACCATCTACAATGGTTGGTTTTGAACCCGGGTCCCCAGAACATTGTCTAAGCTCTGCAGTCTTGCCACATTCAGTCATGAATGGTAGTGAATAATTAAATAATTCACTGAAGAAGGAGTCTCCACAAATATTCCCATTCTCAATGATGGAAGAGCCCAACACATCAGCAGAAAAGCTAAGGCTTTTGCAACAATTTGCAACAATCTTCAGCCAGAAGTGCCAAGTGGATGATCCATCTTAGTTTCCTCCAATTGTCCCCAACGTTACAGATACCAGTCTTCAGCTAATTTGATTCTCTCCACATGATATCAGAAAAATGTTTGAAGGCATTGGATACTGCAAAGACTATGGGTCCTGACATCATTTGGCAATAACACTGAAGACTTGTGCTCTCAAACTTGCTGCTCCCCTAGCCAAGCTCTTCCAGTATGGTAACAACATTAACATCCCAACAATGTGGAAAATTGCCAGCTCTGTTCTGTAGACAAAAGGCAGAACAAATCCAACCCAGTCAATTACTGCCCCATCAGTCTACTTGTGATCATCAGTAAAGTGATGGAAGGTGTCATCAACAGTGCTATCAAGCAGCACCTGCTCAACAATAACCTGCCGAGTGATGCCCAGTTTGGGTTCTGCCAGAGTCACTCAGCTCCTGACTTTGGATAAAAGAGCTGAATTCCAGAAGTGAGGTGAGAGTGACAGACCTTGACCTCAAGGCTGAATTAGACTGAATGTGGCATCAAGGGACACAAGCAAAACTAGAATCAATGGGAATCAGGGGGCAAAATCTCCACTAGTTGAAGACAAACCTGACAGGTAGGAAGATGGTTGTGGTTGTTGGAGGTCAGTCATCTCACCTCCAGGTCAACTCTGCAGGAGTTCATCAATATAGTGTCTGAGTCAAGACATCTTCAAATGCTTCATCAGTGACCTTCCCTTCAACATAAGTTCAGAAGTGGGGATGTTCACATAATTGCACAATGTTCAGCATCATTCATGACTCCTCAGATACTGAAGCAGTCTATGCTCAAATGCAACAAGATCTGGGCTACATCGAGGCTTGGATTAACAGTAGCAAGTAACATTCGTACTACACAAAATGCCAGATAATTATCACCACCCTTTAATATTCAGTGGTGTTACCTTCACTGAATTCCTTGTTTTTGGGCTTATCATTGATCATAAACTCAAATGGATTCATATGAAGACAATGGTTACAGGACTAGGTCTGAGGCTTGGAATACTGCAGCGAGTAACTCATCTCCTGGGTCCCCAGAGCTTATCCACCATCTACAGCACACAGATCAGGAGTGTGACAGAATACTCCCCACTTGCCTGGATGGGTGCAGCTCCAACAACACTCAAGATGCTTGACACTGTCAAGGATAAAGTAGCCTGCTTTATTATGACCACATCCATAAACAATCATCAATGCTCAGTAGCACCAGTGTGTACTATCTACAAAATGCACTGTAGAAATTCAATGAAGATCCTTAGACAGCATCTTCCAAACTCATGACTACTTCTATTTTGAAGGACAAGGGCAGCAGATACATGAGAACACCACCACTTGCAAGATTCCCCTCCAACCCATTCACCATCCTGAGTTGGAAATACATCACTGTTCCTTCATGGTTGCTAGGTCAAAATCTTAGAATTCCCTCCTCGAGTCAACCTACAGCATGTGTATTGCAGCATTTCAAGAAGGCAGCTTATCACCACCTTCCAAAGGGCAATAAGGGATGGCAATAAGTGCTGGATAGCCAGCAATGCCCACATCTCATGAATGAATTTTAAAGATGTAATTTTAGCAGTACAGACTTGACTGACTGAAGGGCCTTTCCAAACTTTAGAATTCTATGATTCTATTTTTCAACTGAAACGAAAAGACCATTCTATGCTTCATTATTTTGGGCAAAGACTTGAGCAATTCAAGTCAACTGACTTGGTTCAGATTTTGAACGGAACTCAGCAGTTAACTGTCAGTCACCACTAACTGATGCATTCCCAGTGGCAGCGTCACTACCAATCAGAGTTCAATTGCCAAACCAATCAGCCACTCTCTTCTAATGTAATATAAAGTGATGTGCATTCTTGAGAATGTTCTGCTTTCTAACTTAATTGAAATGTTTGAGAAACTAACAAGGAGGATTTATTCGAGTAGTGCACTGGATGTTGGCTGTATGGATTTTCGCAAAACATTTGACATGGTCTGACATGGCAGATTGGTCAGAATAAATGAAGCCCATGTGATAAAAAGAATGTGGTGAGTTGGATCTAAATTTGGCTCAGTGGCAGAAACCATCAAGCTACGGTTGATGGCTATTTTTATGACTGAAGTATAGTTTCCAGTGGTGTTCACAGAGCACAGTGTTGGGTCACTTCCCGATGGTGATGTAGATTAAATAATTTAGACTTAAATGTGGAAGGCCTGACTAGGAAATTTGCTAGCAATATCATCATTAACAGTGTGTTTGATAGTGAAGAGGATAGCTGCTCCTTCCAGGATGACGTCAGTTGTTTGACTGAATATTTGAATAGGAAAATGGTAATGGAATTTAGTCTGGAGAAATTTGAGGTTGCTCATTTGAGGAAAGCAAGTACAGCAAAGGAGTACACAGTAAAGAGTGAAGAGATATAAATTTGGAACTATATAAGACACTGAAAACATCACAGCTGAATTTGTGGTACAGTTCTTGACATCTTATTATTGGAAGGCCATCATTGTTCCAGACAGATTATCAGGGAGATTTTCTAAAATTTTGCCAGGGCTTAAAGATTGCAGCAATGCAGAAAGGCTCATTTTGTTTCCAATGGAACAAAAAAAGATGCTGAGAGGGGACTTCAGTGAGGTGTATGACACAACGATGGGGTTGTACAGAGTGGATAATTTCTCTAAGCAGAAATTAGAAAAAGAACAAGAAGGGGTATGGGGAAAATGTTTTCACTCAGAAGGTAATGACCTTCTGGAATTCATTGCTTGGTTTGGTGATTGATATGGAAATCCTTAACTCATTTAAAAGAAACTTGAACTTGCACCTATAGAACGGTAAACTGCAGAGCTATGAACCGGGTATTGGAAAGTGTGATTATATTCAGCAGCTACTTTGTTCAGCCAATGCAGACAGGGTGGGCTGAATAGCTTCTTTCTGTGCCATAACATTTCTATGGTTTTATGAAATGTAAGATGGCAAATATTAACTACTGTATTGCATCTCAATGTTCTTCAATGGCAATAAAAATCAGAAGAGACGTATAGTAGGCGATTCATTAATATAATTATTGCTCAGTTATAAAGAAAGCAAAGAGTGGGTGCAAGAATTTGCAAACATTATTCAAATTGATGTGACTGGTGTACCATTTCTTTCTTTTAATTGGTAGCTGTCACTTACTACCCATGTTTTACCCTAGTTTATATAACTTGATGATTGCTGGTTTTAATGTCTGCTTCAGTGTTGTGCTCGTCTATTGAGTTATGAATCATTGCTGATTAATGGAAGTAAGATTTGCAGCAATTCATTCTAAGGGGAACATTTACCAATCTATCTACACTGGTGAGATGTGGTGAAAGTGGAAAGTGTGGTGCCATGAACTGTTTGTAGTGCTTTATTGCATGAAAATAGCTATAGGTATGAGTACACTGAATGCATTATGAGCAGATGATGGTCACGATAATCCTCTGCAATGTACCATAATCTCTGGATATAACCTCTAGTACAAGAGATACAATGTTAAGATTTTTTGTGCCTAACAGTGCACTACCTGCCTAGCATTCCATTTATGAGTGAAACTTTTCTTGCGTGGTCTCCAAAGCGGATTCAGAGACAGCACAGTTTACTAAATACAAAGCGAGAGAACATTTGGTCCAGCTCCAACATTTCCTTGTATCTATAATAACAGAATCACAATATTTTACAATATTAGACTAAGTGATAGTCACTTCATAGTACAGAACATGAGTATTTCTGAAAAAAAGGTACATTTTGTTAAAGCATTTTTGCTCTGCACATAATGTCACAGAGAATCCTAGTGATGCAGGACAGAAACAAATCCTTTGGTACAACTCCTCCACACCAATCAGACATTCCAATTTGACCTAGTCCCATTTGTTACAACTTGGCCCATATCCCTCTAAACCCTTCCTATTCATATACCCATCCAGATGCCTTTTAAATGTTGTAATTGTACCAGCCTTCACCACCTCCTCTGGCAGCTGGTTACATACACAGAGCACCCTCTGTGCAAAAACAGGTCCCTTTCCCCACTCACCTTAAACCTATATCTTCCAGTTGTGAACTCCCCGACCCCAGGGAAACGGCTTTGTCTATTTATCCTATTGTGGCCCCTTATGATTTTATAAACCTCTTATAAGGTCACCCCTCAGCCTCTGATGTTCCAGGGAAACAGCCCAGCCCTTTAGCAGCTCCCTAAAACTCAAACACTCAAGCCCAGGCAACATCCTTGTAAATCTATTCTGAATGCTTACAAGTTTCACAACAACCTTCCATTCTGTAGCAAGGCTCTGGCATAAGAACATGCTCTTCTGCTCCACCCATCCCTTTTCTATTTTCCTCTTTATTTTGTTCCTTTAACTTTTTTCCCAATTTTTGACTTGGACCTGCCCGGAGAAGACCCCCGGAGTAGTGGCAGGCAGGCACGGGGAGGAGAGTCCCAGAGCGGAGGCCGGCTTAGGGAGATGAATCCTGGAGTGGGGGCCGGTGCAGGGAGCTGAGTCCCAGAAGCGGAGGCCAGTGCAGGGAGGTGAGTCCCAGAGTGGAGGGCTGCGCGGGAAGGTGAGTCCTGGTGCAGGGGACAGTGCAGGGAGGTGAGTCCCAGAGTGGAGGACTGCATGGGGAGGTGAGTCCTGGCGCAGAGGACAGTGCAGGGAGGTGAGTCTCAGAGTGGAGGTCAGTGCGGGGAGGTGAGTCCCAGAGGGGGGCTGGTGCAGGGAGGTGAGTCCCGGAGTAGAGGCCAGTGCGGGGAGTTGTGTCCCAGAGTGGAGGTGAGTCCTGGAGCAGAGGCTGGTGTGGGGAGGTGAGTCCCAGAGTGGAGGCCAGTGTGGGGAGGTGAGTCCTGGAGCGGGGGACAGTGTAGGGAGTTGAGACCCAGAGTGGTGACTGGCATGGGGAGGTGAGTCCCAGAGGGGAGGCCATTGTAGGCAGGGGATGTCCCAGAATATACAGGACACTGGTTAGGCCTTTTCTGGAATATTGCATGCAATTCTGGTCTCCTTCCTATCAGAAAGATGTTGTGAAATTTGAAAAGGTTCAGAAAAGATTCACAAGGATGTTGCCAGGGTTGGAGATTTTGAGCTATAGGGAGAGTTGTAATAGGCTGGGGCTGTTTTCCCTGGAGCATCGGAGGCTGAAGGGTGACCTTGTAGAGGTTTATAAAATCATGAGGAGCATGGATAGGATAAATAGACAAAGTCTTTTCCCTGGGGTCGGGGAGTCCAGAACTAGAGGGATAGGTTTAGGGTGAGAGGAGAAAGATATGAAAAAAACCTAAAGGGCAACTTTTTCACACAGAGGGTGGTACGTGTATGGAATGAGCAGCCAGAGGAAGTGGTGGAGGCTAATACAATTATGAATTTTAAGTGGCATCTGGATGGGTATGTGAATAGGAAGGGTTTGGAGGGATATAGGGCGGGTGATTGCAGGTGGGACTAGATTGGGTTGGGATATCTGGTCAGCATGGATGGGTTGAACCGAAGGGCCTGTTTCCATGCTGTAAATCTCTATGACTCTATTCAGCCTCTCCCTACAACTCAAACCCTCCAGCCTTAGCAACATCCTTGTAAATCCTTTTTGAAACTTTTCAAGTTTAACAACATCTTTCCTATATCAGGGAGACCATAATTGAATGCAGTATTATAAAAATGGCCCAACCAACATACCGTACAGCCGCAGCATGACTTTACAACTTCTATACTCAATGCACTGCCCAATGAAAGCAGCATGCTAAATGCTTTCTTCTACCAGCGACTCCACCTTCAATGAATTATGTGCATGAACCTCTAGGTCACTTTGTTTGGGCAACACTCCCCAATGCCCAACCATTTACTGTATAAGTTCTGCACTGTTTGCCTAACCAAAATGTAACACCTCACATTTATCTAAATTAAACTCCAACTGGCACTCCTTGGCCCACTGGCCCATCTGATCAAGAATCCCATTGTACGCTGAGATAAATGTCTTCACTGTCCACTACACCACCCATTTTGGCACAATCTGCAAACTTACTAACCATACCTCTTACATTCAAATGCAAATCATTTATGTCAATGACAAAAAGCAGTGGACCCAGCACTGATCCTTGCTGCACATCACTGTTTACAGGCCTCCAGTCCAAAAAACAACCTTCCACTACCGCCTGCAGTCTCCTACCTCCAAGCCAACTTTGTATCCATTTGGCTACTCCCCCTGGATTGTATGCAATCTGTCTTTGCTAACCAGTCTACCATGTGGAACCTGGTTGAATGGCTTGCTGCAGTCCATATGCACAACATTTACCTTCATCAAAATCTTTGTCGGTTATTTGAAAAACTCAACCAATTTAGTGAGGCATGATATCCCACGCACACAGCCATGTTGACTATCCCTAATCACATGGCTTTCTAAATGCACATAAACCCTGCTCCTCAGAGTTCCATCCAACAAATTACCCACCACTGATGTCAGGCTCACCAGTCTATACTTCCCTGGCTTTTCCTTTCCATTTTCCCTCCCCACACCTTTCTGCCTTCCGCAAAGACCATTTCCTCCATGACTACCTGGTCAGGTCCACGCGCCCCCTACAACCCACCCTCCCATCCTGGCACTTACCCTGCCACCGTGGGAACTGTAAAACCTGTGCCCACACCTCCTCCCTCACCTCTATCCAAGGCTCTAAAGGAGCCTTCCACATCCATCAAAGTTTTACCTGCACATCCACCAATATCATTTATTGTATCCGTTGCTCCCGATGCGATGTCCTCTATATTGGGAGTCTGGGCGCCTCCTAGCAGAGCGCTTTAGGGAACATCTCTGGGAGCATGCATATGACAGCGCATGGCACTCCGTGTGGATCGCAGTGCAGCGAGAACAGCTGTATGAGGTGCATTTTATATTACAGAGATACCTCTGAGCCCAAGTAGATTCAAAACACAAAGGTTGAAACTTCAGTTGGCATCCATGTGGAATGAATCTGAACTGGGGGCATTCGCTGAACAATGACATGTGGTTATGGAAGCAAGTGCTGGCAAATATGTCAGTACACCAATGAAAGTAATGATGATGAACAGAAATCCTGCCAGAGAGAAGATCAGAACTACTACAAGATGGATATACCTGGAAGCGATGTGGTCAGAAATTAAACACTAAACTAAAATGAAGGATTACAGATGCTGAAAATCTGAAACAAAAATAGAAGTTACTGGAGAAATTTGTCATGTCTGGCAGCATTTATGGAGAGCAAGTAAAGTTCATCTTTCAAGTCCAGTGACCATTGTTCAAAATGCGAACTAGTCAGCCTGCTGTGCTAATAGTATTCTCAGTACTCTTTCTCTATTTGAAGTTTCTCTCTCCTTACCTATTGGTTCAGGGTTTCTTTTAGTGAAAACGTACAAAGTAACTGAATATTTCACTTTGCCATTTCATTCCTCTTTGTTATTTGTTCCGCAGGCTTGTTCCGTAGAACATCGACACTTCCCATATGAGAGAATATTAAAAAAAGAATGAATGTGGGCATTATTGCCAAAACCTGCATTTCCCATCCATCCTAATTGCCCTTGAACTGAGTAACTTGCTAGGCCATTTCCCTGAGCAGTTAAAGATCAACCATTTTGTTGTTGGTCTGGAATCACATTAAAGTCAAACGAGATTGGGACAGCAGATATCCAAAGGATATTTGTGAATTAGATAGATTGATTACTGTAAAAGCGGAAAATGTGTTGCTGGTTAAAGCACAGCAGGTCAGGCAGCATCCAAGGAACAGGAAATTCGACGTTTCGGGCCAGAGCCCTTCATCAGGAATGAGGAGAGGGTGCCAGGCAGGCTAAGATAAAAGGTAGGGAGGAGGGACTTGGGGGAGGGGCGATGGAGATGTGATAGGTGGAAGGAGGTCAAGGTGAGGGTGATAGGCCGGAGTGGGGTGGGGGCGGAGAGGTCAGGAAGAGGATTGCAGGTTAGGAGGGCGGTGCTGAGTTCAAGGGAATCGACTGAGACAAGGTGGGGGGAGGGGAAATGAGGAAACTGGAGAAATCTGAGTTCATCCCTTGTGGTTGGAGGGTTCCCAGGCGGAAGATGAGGCGCTCTTCCTCCAACCGCCGTGTTGTTATGTTCTGGCGATGGAGGAGTCCAAGGACCTGCATGTCTTCGGTGGAGTGGGAGGGAGAGTGTTGAGCCACGGGGTGGTTAGGTTGGTTGGTCCGGGCGTCCCAGAGGTGTTCCCTGAAGCGTTCTGCAAGTAGGCGACCCGTCTCCCCAATATAGAGGAGGCCACATCGGGTGCAGCGGATGCAATAGATGATGTGTGTGGAGGTGCAGGTGAATTTGGGGCGGATATGGAAGGATCCCTTGGGGCCTTGGAGAGAAGTAAGGGAGGAGGTGTGGGCGCAAGTTTTGCATTTCCTGCGGTTGCAGGGGAAGGTGCCGGGAGTGGAGGTTGGGTTGGTGGGGGGTGTGGACCTGACGAGGGAGTCACGAAGGGAGTGATCTTTGCGGAACGCTGATAGGGGAGGGGAGGGAAATATATCCCTGGCGGTGGGGTCCGTTTGGAGTTGGCGGAAATGACGGCGGATGATACGCTGTATACGGAGGTTGATGGGGTGGTAGGTGAGAACCAGTGGGGTTCTGTCTTGGTGTTGGTTGGAGGGGCGGGGCTCAAGGGCGGAGGAGCGGGAAGTGGAGGAGATGCGGTGGAGGGCATCGTCGATCACGTCTGGGGGGAATCTGCGGTCCTTGATAAAGGAGGCCATCTGGGCTGTACGGTATTGGAACTGGTCCTCCTGGGAGCTGATGCGGCGGAGACGAAGCAATTGGGAATATGGGATGGAGTTTTTACAGGGGGCAGGGTGGGAGGAGGTGTAGTCCAGGTAGCTGTGGGAGTCAGTCGGTTTATAGTAGATATCTGTGTTGAGTCGGTCGCCCGAGATAGAAATGGAAAGGTCTAGGAAGGGGAGGGAGGAGTCTGAGACAGTCCAGGTGAATTTGAGGTCGGGATGGAAGGTGTTGGTAAAGTTGATGAACTGTTCAACCTCCTCGTGGGAGCACGAGGCAGCGCTGATACAGTCATCGATGTAGCGGAGGAAAAGATGGGGGGTGTAGCCAGTGTAGTTGCAGAAGATGGACTGTTCCACATATCCTACAAAGAGACAGGCATAGCTGGCGTCCATTCGGGTGCCCATGGCAACTCCTTTCGTTTGGAGGAAGTGGGAGGATTGGAAAGAGAAGTTATTCAGGGTGAGGACCAGTTCAGTCAGTCGAAGGGAGGTGTCAGTGGAAGGGAACTGGTTGGTGCGGCGGGAAAGGAAGAAGCGGAGGGCTTTGAGTCCTTCGTGATGGGGGATGGAGGTGTACAGGGACTGGATGTCCATCGTGAAGATAAGACGTTGGGGACCGGGGAAGCGAAAATCATGGAGGAGGTGGAGGGCGTGGGTGGTGTCCCGAACATAGGTGGGGAGTTCTTGGACTAAAGGGGACAGAACCGTGGCGAGGTACGCGGAGATGATTTCGGTGGGGCAGGAGCAGGCTGAGACAATGGGTCGGCCGGGGCAGTCAGGTTTGTGGATTTTGGGCAGGAGGTAGAAACGGGCGGTGCGGGGTTGTGGGACTATGAGGTTGGAGGCGGTGGATGGGAGATCCCCTGAGGTGATGAGGTCCTGGATGGTCTGGGAGATGATGGTTTGGTGGTGGGAGGTGGGGTCATGGTCAAGGGGGCAATAGGAGGAGGTGTCTGCGAGCTGGCGTTTGGCCTCAGCGGTATAAAGGTCGGTGCGCCAAACTACTACCGTGCCTTCCTTGTCTGCCGGTTTGATGGTGAGGTTGGGGTTGGAGCAGAGGGAGTGGAGGGCTGCACGTTCTGAGGGTGAGAGGTTGGAGTGGGTGAGAGGGGTGGACAGGTCGAGTCGGTTAATGTCGCGGCGGCAGTTGGCTATAAATAGATCGAGGGCGGGTAAGAGGCCAGCACTGGGT
This sequence comes from Hemiscyllium ocellatum, assembly GCF_020745735.1. Taxonomy (NCBI): domain Eukaryota; kingdom Metazoa; phylum Chordata; class Chondrichthyes; order Orectolobiformes; family Hemiscylliidae; genus Hemiscyllium; species Hemiscyllium ocellatum. Next base: position 110,231,966 of record NC_083405.1, read on the forward strand.
GTCCAGGTGGATGGGGTGTGTTGGAGGCGGGAGACGGGATCATCAGAGGGTGGGCGAGAGTCTTGGTTGTAAAAGTAGGCACGGAGGCGAAGGCGGCGGAAGAATTGTTCAATATCTCACCGCGTGTTGAACTCATTAATCCGAGGGCGTAGGGGAATGAAGGTGAGGCCTCTGCTGAGGACTGATCTTTCATCCTCAGAGAGGGGGAGATCTGGAGGGATGGTGAAGATCCGGCAAGGTTGGGAGCTAGGACCTGGTGTGGGACTGGAGCTGGGAGTGGGGGCGGGGTTACGCGTGGTGACGAAATTTGGCGTGGGGGCGGGGTTAAGCGTGGTGATGAAATTCGGCGTTGGGGTGGGGTTACGCGTGGTGGCGCAAGTCGGCGTGAGGGCGGGGTTACGCGTGATGACGAAAGTCAGCATGGGGGCGGAGACACCTGAGGCGTTGTGGTCCTGCAGGTTAGTGATGTCAGTGGGGGCGGAAGTGGCTGCGGCGACGGCAACCGAAGGGGCGGAAATGGTTGTGGTGACGAAAGAGCCGTTGTCATTCCTGGTAGCCGCGGGGGTCGCGAGTCCGTCGGCGATCTTCCTGGCGATCGTGGAAGCGGTTGTCTGTGCGGTGATCGTCGGGGCGGTTGTTTGGGCGGCGATCGCGGAGTCTGCGAGGTCGGTGTGGGCGGAAGTGACGTCACGGTCCGTGGCGGCCATTGGTGTCGCAGGCGCTGTAGCGGCCGCATGTGTAATGGCGTCCGACAGGCCGATAGAAGATTCTGGAACAGTTGAGGAACCACGAGTGTGGGGGTCAGTACATGAAAGTTTTCGGTACTTACTGTCTTTAATTTTTGATATGGCTAGGAAGATCTGTTTGTTTAGTGTGTGGATTCTTCTGTAGATGAAGAACAGTAGCGGTCCTTTGCAGGTCTGTGAGTGTGTTGTCCTGAGCTGGGGTGTAGGTAGCGATGCATGGCTGCAAGGGTGGAGCGGAGGATCCGGAGGGAGGTCTGTTGCTGGAGGCTTTGGATTTGTTGTAGGTACAGGTTGTCCTGGTTGAGTCCAAATTTTGTTGGTTGGAATGTAGTTCGGAGTCCGTGTGGGATCAGTCGGTTCCGTAGGCAGGTGCTGAGGAAGGAGATGTGGCTGTGGTAACGAGTCTGTTTGAGAACGTGGCTGAAGAGCTTCTGTGCAGAGGAGATGACCTGGGGGTGCAGTGAGAGAGAGACTCACTGAAATCCTTGTAGAGAGAGGAAGAGAGCTTCTTCAAGGAAGGCATCCTTGCAAGAGGATTCGCAGTAGGTTAAAATCTTCGAGTAAAAAGTGCGGTCTGCAGATGCTGGAGATCAGAGCTGAAAATGTGTTGCTGGTTAAAGCACAGCAGGTCAGGCAGCATCCAAGGAACAGGAAATTCGACATTTCGGGCCAGAGCCCTTCATTAGGAATGAGGAGAGTGTGCCAGGCAGGCTAAGATAAAAGGTAGGGAGGAGGGACTTGGGGGAGGGGCGATGGAGATGTGATAGGTGGAAGGAGGTCAAGGTGAGGGTGATAGGCCGGAGTAGGGTGGGGGCGGAGAGGTCAGGAAGAGGATTGCAGGTTAGTAGGGCGGTGCTGAGTTCAAGGGAATCGACTGAGACAAGGTGGGGGGAGGGTAAATGAGGAAACTGGAGAAATCTGAGTTCATCCCTTGTGGTTGGAGAGTTCCCAGGCGGAAGATGAGGCGCTCTTCCTCCAACCGTCGTGTTTTTATATTCTGGTGATGGAGGAGTCCAAGTACCTGCATGTCTTCGGTGGAGTGGGAGGGAGAGTTAAAGTGTTGAGCAAAGGGGGGGGTTGGGTTGGTTGGTCCAGGCGTCCCAGAGGTGTTCCCTTAAGCTTTCTGCAAGTAGGCGGCCCGTCTCCCCAATATAGAGGAGGCCACATCGGGTGCAGCGGATGCAATAGATGATGTGTGTGGAGGTGCAGGTGAATTTGTGGCGGATATGGAAGGATCCCTTTGGGCCTTGGAGAGAAGTAAGGGAGGAGGTGTGGGCGCAAGTTTTGCATTTCCTTCGGTTGCAGGGGAAGATGCCGGGAGTGGAGGTTGGGTTGGTGGGGGGTGTGGACCTGAGGTTGGGTTGGTGGGGGATTACTGTAAAAGCCTATGATGATTTCAGGTAACTTTTACTGAGACTACCTTATAATAAATTACAGATTTAATTGAATTAAAACTCTGCAGATTCAGGATTTTGTAAAAACAAGGACTGCAGATGCTGAAAACCCGAGACTGGATTAGTGTGGTGCTGGAAAAGCACAGCAGGGCAGGCAGCATCCAAGGGGCAGGAAAAATCTACGTTTCGGGCAAAAGCCCTTCATCAGGAACAGAGGCCAGGATTTAAACCAGTGTCTGCACAACATTAGTCTAATCCTCTAGATTATTAAACCATTTTTCCCCCGTAGTTACTGTTTTGCTTTTTAAATACTTGTGGAAACTCTTAGATTGCATTTTTGTAGTTGTAGCTTGCGCTCTCTCTCACTCTGTGGTTTCTCCTTCCTTTCCTTAGTCATTTTTTGTTAGCTTTTAAATTCTGCCCAATCTTTTGACCTACCATTAATGTTTGCGTAATAATGCACCATTCTTCAATTTAATATAAATTTTAACTTCCTTAGTTGGCCACAGCTGGTGCATTCATCCCATTGTCACTTGAATGTATCTTTGAACATTTTGGAATATATTCTGAAATGTCTGTCACTGCATTTGTATTTACCTATCCATTAATGTATTTTTCGACTTCACATTAGTCAGTTCTATCTTCATAGCCTTCTTCTGTACCCAGAAATTCAGTCATGTTCTGATCACCACTATCTATAGGTTGATTCACTAAGGTAATTAATTAATCCTATCCTTTTGTCCTTAACAATTTGAGAATAGCAAGCTCTCTGGTTGGCTCTAGTACAGCTAATCTAAGGAAATATTCGCGAGGTTAGATCTCATGGAATACAGGGAGAACTAACCATTTGGATACAGAAATGGCTCAAAGGTAGAAGACAGAGGGTGGTGGTGGAGGGTTGTTTTTCAGAATGGAGGCCTGTGACCAGTGGAGTGCCACAAGGATCGGTGCTGGGCCCTCTACTTTTTGTCATTTACATAAATGATTTGGATGCGAGCATAAGAGGTACAGTTAGTAAGTTTGCAGATGACACCAAAATTGGAGGTATAGTGGACAGCGAAGAGGGTTACCTCAGATTACAACAGGATCTTGACCAGATATGCCAATGGGCTGAGAAGTGGCAGATGGAGTTTAATTCAGATAAATGCGAGGTGCTGGATTTTGGGAAAGCAAATCTTAGCAGGACTTATACACTAAATGGTAAGGTCCTAGGGAGTATTGCTGAACAAAGCGACCTTGGAGTGCAGGTTCATACTTCCTTGAAAGTGGAGTTGCAGGTAGATAGGATAGTGAAGAAGGCATTTGGTATGCTTTCCTTTATTGTCAGAGTATTGAGTACAGGAGTTGGAAGGTCATGTTGCGGCTGTATAGGACATTGGTTAGGCCACTGTTGGAATATTGCGTGCAATTCTGGTCTCCTTCCTATCGGAAAGATGTTGTGAAACCTGAAAGGGTTCAGAAAAAGTTTACAAGGATGTTGCCTGGGTTGGAGGATTTGAACTACATGGAGAGGCTGAACAGGCTGGGGCTATTTTCCCTGGAGCGTCGGAAGCTGAGGGGTGACCTTGTAGAGGTTTACAAAATTATGAGGGGCATGGATTGGATAAATAGACAAAGTCTTTTTCCTGGGGTCGGGGAGTCCAGAACTAGAGGGCATAGGTTTAGGGTGAGAGGGGAAAGATATAAAAGAGACCTAAGAGCCACCTTTTTCACACAGAGCATGGTATGTGTATGGAATGTGCTGCCAAAGGATGTGGTGAAGGCTGGTACAATTGCAACATTTAAGAGGCATTTGGATGGGTATATGAATAGGAAGGGTTTGCAGAGATATGGGCCCGGTGCTGGCAGATGGGACTAGATTGGGTTGGGATATTTGGTCGGCATGGACGGGTTGGATCGAAGGGTCTGTTTCCATGCTGTACATCTCTACGACTCTATGACTCTACGACACCCGCACCAATCAACCACACCGCCCCATGGCCCAACAGTTCAACTCCCCCTCCCACTCTGCAGTGGACATGGAGGTCCTGGCCTCCTTTACCACCGCTCCCTCACCACTAGACGCCTGGAGGAAGAATGTCTCATCTTCTGCCTCGGAACACTTCAACCTCAGGGCATCAATGTGGACTTCAACAGTTTCCTCATTTATCCTTTCCCCACTTCACCCTAGATCCAAACTTCCAGCTCAGCATTGTCCCCATGACTTGTCCTACCTGCCTATCTCCTTTTCCACCTATCCACTCCACCCTCTGCTCCCTGACCTATCACCATCATCCCCTTCCCCACTCACCCATTGTACTCTATGCTACTTTCTCCCCACCCCCACCCTCCTCTAGCTTATCTCCCCAGCTTCAGACTCACTGCCTTCTTTCCTGATGAAGGGCTTTTGCCCGAAACGCCGATTTCACTGCTCCTTGGATGCTGCCTGAACTGCTGTGCTCTTCCAGCACCATTAATCCAGAACCATGTTCGCCAACCTCTAGTCTTCCAGCATTTGTGGCTATTGATGCTATATCTGAGCAAGGAGTCCAGCAGTCTTTGCCCTAGCTTCTATAAATACTCTGGGGTCAAAAGCTAAAAGCTAGGACTTGCTGGACGTAAAATTGACAGCAGATTATATGGATTCTCTTGTGTGTTGCCTAGCAGAGAAGGTTACATTTTTAAATGAATTTTTTTAAAAATCAGTAGAAATATTCTCCCCCTAACATTTTCTGGTTTCAAGCTACATTTAAGATCTCAATATTAAACATGAAATGGTTGCTATTTCACTTCTCTCAGGTTACAGTGTAATATTGTGCATGGACCCAGAAGGAAAGTGGGAGGGGAGGTCACCAGAGGAGGTTTTCTGGTCTGCCAAAGTTATAATTTTTTTGTCCAATTGCATTTACAATGACAGACAGCTTCTACCATAATTAATGCAAAACCTAAACAAAAGAGCTTGATTGCTGTGTTATTATTCATTCAAGAATGTGGCATAGGCCGCGTGGATTGGCTTAAATTAGCAGCCACTGGGACAAAAAAAAATCATTTAAAATCTTCATGTAATCACAGCATGAGACCATTTTGAGTCTTCAGTTTATGATTGTTATGTCTTATTTCCCTTAAAAAAATGATTATATAGCACTGGTAAAATCTTGCAAGAAGCATACCAGATGTTCGTATTTTTCAAATAATTAATTACCACGTAGTCTGCCTCTTCAGTTTTGAGTTAATTTACAAAAGCAAGTGTGATGCTGAAAGCTAGTTGAAAAGCAGCATTCTATGCAGATGAAATAACATTTATTATCATTACCTGAAGTCTGTGGCCAACGGAAAAACATTTCAATTTGTAGAAATAATCTAAAGGATGAATAGCTTCACAATTTTTAAGAAAAAATTCCACCTTGTCATACTGGGTTGCTGCTGGTGGACTGACTATCTCGAACTGTAATTAAAGCAATATGGCTTCTCCATTACAAATGATGTGGAATCAAATTCCTAGTTGTCTTATTGAAAATTGATTAATTGCATTGATATCTGCAAGACGCACCCGTACTAAATTGCTGCAGCCTGATTTTTAGTTTCATAATCATTTGAAGGCGAAGTTGAAACCTTGACATTCATGTTTGTCCTTCCCTGCTGTGAGCCTTGACTTTCTTCAACTTCCTATTTTTAATTAAAATGCCTTCTGAGTTCCACAGAGATAAATACAGTCGGACCCATGTTCAATCACATACAACTTAAGGAGTAGGCCATTCAGCCCCTCAAGCCTGTTCTGGCATTCAGTGTGATCATGCATGATGTGATTGTAACTGCAAATCGGCAATTTCTCCCATTCCTAACCTCTCACCTTCTCTTTGGACAAGGATTTATCTAGGTGTAAGTGAGGACTGCAGATGCTGGAGATTCAAGTTGAGAGTGTGGTGCTGGAAAAGCACAACAGTTCAGGCTGCATCCGAGAAACAGGAGAATCGGTGTTTCGAGCAAATTCCCGATGAAGAGCTTTTGCCCAAAACATTGATTCTTCTGCTCCTCGGATGTTGCCTGACCTGCTGTGCTTTTCCAGCACCACACTCCCGACAAGGATCTATCTACCTCTGTCTTAAAACTACTCAGAGATTGTCTTCTTTCACCAGCTTTTCAGGAAGAGATTTCCAAGGATTCATGACCTTCTGACAGAATTCTTATCTAACCTGAATTCACCGGTAACAAAGGCACAAATGGGGTTTTTGTCTATTCATTGGTTACTTGCAAAACAGAAGAGAGCCATTAGTCCATTCACAATTCAGAGAATGGGACCATTGTATGCAGCCTGAGATGACTCACAAAATACTTCCTGAGGTCTCACTTGACCCTGCAAAAATAGAGGAGTAAAACAAGACAATCACTTGGAATTAGGATTTGGAGATGCTGGTGTTGGACTGGGGTGTACAAAGTTAAAAATCACACAACATCAGGTTATAGTCCTATTCTATGTTACGATCGAGCCCTCCTCAATCACCTGATGAAGGAGCGTCGCTCCGAAAGCTAGTGTGCTTCCAATTAAATCTGTTGGACTGTAACCTGGTGTTGTGTGATTTTTAACTTGGAATTAGAACATGTAAAGCTTCGTGGTACTGTTGTCATCAGCCAGGGAAAGTAGCGTAGGACTGGCAGACTGGCATTAGCACAATATTTTTAACCATGGCATGCTCTGATTCCAATGATCAAGAGTTGATGGGGTAACAGAGTGGTGGCAGGAATCCTTGTGAGGGATAGGAACACTGCAAAGAAACAATCACCATCAGAAATAACAAATATAAAGGTGTGAGGAATTTTAACAGTGCTGAACAATGAGAATGAAAAGTCATAACTAAGCTTACAGGAGAAACATTATGGAATTCTGACAATATGCAATGTCACCAGAAGACTGGGATCAGTTCCCAAACTAAATCTTTGGATACTCTCTTCCCTTTCTCAGAAGTGGTGCTCACTGAGTAGAGTCTGCAATGAAATTAATGTACATAATCTGTGACATGACACATTTAATGGGAAGAATGTTTTTTTTCTGCTTTGATGGGTTATTAAATTCTGAGTCATGTACACCCATCACTTCACTAGCATGGATTATGTTAAGAGCTTGGTAGCATTCTTATTTTTATGTTAGATGTTTGTGGATTCAAGTCTTTCTGCAGGGGGTGAGCAGATAATTCAGACTGGTATCTCCCCTTGTTATTGAATGACTGGTGTACGACGAAGTGCAGTTCAATATCTAAGATGTTAAAACTAAAGGACTGCCCATTTATTCCGAAATACTACAAGTGGACATCAGTGATCCTGTGGTATTGTTTTCAGAAAAGCTAAGACTTTAACTAACTCTCGTGACTAATACTTTCCCTAGGCAGATGCTCTAAAAACAAGTAATCTAACTTTCAATTTATCTTTGTGGAATGTTATGGTTTATGAGATCTTACTAGGTAAGTGTTGCACTTCACTTTAAGTGATTTATTCTGTCTTGTTAAAATAATTAGCAAAAGAACCTCTGGTGAAACACTTTATGCAGTCAGTTGTTAAGGTCTTAAATCGCAGCCTGAATGAGTAGGGGAAGCAGATTCACTAATAATTTTCAAAAGAAAAATGAATAAATACTTTGAGTTGGAAACATTGCAAAGCCACCGGAGAAAGAGCAGAAGAGTGGGACTGATGGAGCAGATTTTTTCAAAGATCTAAGGCAAACAAGATCATTAGAAGGCTCTCCTACTGCACTGTATCATTCTGTGATTTAGCAAGTCTAACTACAGTCTGTTCTGAAATAACGGAACAGTTCTGTTCCCACGCAATCCTGCATTATAAAAAAGTAATAGCAGCGCCATTTAAACAATTGGACCAGCACTGTGTTATAGCCAGTACAGGTAAGGAAAGTTCACTTTCAACAAATAATAATCTAAATTCTTCAATCGCATTTCAGCCAATTTGCATCAAGGAAAACCACATTATAGCAGAACCCTCTATCCAGTGCAATGTTTCTGTCTGCACGTAGTACGACTCCAATTCTTGCTTTGTTTCACATTCTTCTGGGCATAATGAAAATAAGTGTAGTGATAACTCTCTGTCTTTTGTCTCATTCTCAATTTTGAGGGTTGGGCCATGGACTTTCTTTTGGAAAGCCATAGCAGGGGTGGTTTGCTCTTGTCCCCTGTAAGATTAATGAAGATTAGTGTCAGGGTAATGGTTAGGACTAGAGATATGGTGAGAAATTCTTCTCGTTTTACAGCTTTCAATCATGTGTGTTGGAAAGATGCACAGACTGACTGTAACCTTTTGGTAATTTTATGAATTCACCTTTTGTGGCAAACAAGTCCTGGCACGTGAGTCAAAACTGAAATTTCTGACCTCTTACACAGATTTATGATTTTAATTAAAATACCTTTGAATATGCAAATCCGGGGAAGCCTTATTTTTGGATCTCATTCATTCCAATGCTCTGAAGAAAAGTCATAGCAGATTGAAAATATTAACTTTGTTTTTCTCTCTCCACAGATAAAGCCAGACCCGCTGAACTTCTACAGCCATTTTAACTTTCACTATTAACAGCTGTCATCTGAAACAGGGGCAGTATGTGTCTGTATCTGTTCTGTATGGAGCATATAGTACCTCAAGTACACACAAGTGTGCCTTACTACACAGCTGATTGACAATTCTAAATTCATGGCCATTTTATCAGATAAAGGCTCATTGGTCAATTATTCCCTTGAAGGAGATGAGGGGCTGGTGTAGGGAAATTTGTTATTGCTGATAAAGAAGAGGGGCCAATTGATGGTACCATCAAGACTAACTCTGCATGATAAACTTTGCTATTTAACCCGACATTATTGTCTATTGAACTCTAACTTCCATTACAAGAGTAAATGTTCCCATGCTAGCTGGGTGCCTGGGGTTATTCTCAGTAATCATACCATAGGAGGCCTATTATAGGAACAGCTGTAGGCCATTCAGCCCTTCGAGCCTGTTCCACCATTCAATGAGATCATGGCTTATCTGTGGCCTAACTCTACATACCTGTCTTTGGCCTATGTCCCTTCATGGAATTGCTCAACAAAAGTTTATCTATCTCAGACCTAAAGCTTACATCTGCCATTTGTGGAAGTGAGTTCCAAACATCTATCACCTTTTGCGTGTAGAAATGCTTCCTAACATCACGCCTGACCAGTCTCATAATAATTCTCAGACTATACCCCCTAGTTCTAGAATCTCCAGCCAGTGGAAATTGTTCATCTTTATCAACCTTGCCTTTTCCAATTAATATGTTGAAGATTTTGCTTAGATCATCTCTTAACCTTCTAAATTCTAAAGAAAAAAGTCCTAATTTGTGCAATCTCTCCTCATAACTTAACCTCCAAAGTACAGGTATCATTCTTGTAAAGCTCCATTGTAATCTCTCCATGTCAATATATCCTTCCATGTTGATCAGCTCACAGTGTACCAAGTGGGGTCTAACCAGTGTTTTGTATAACAGCAGCATAACCTGTGCATCCTTGTAGCTCAGTCCTCTAGGTATAAAAGTAAAGTGTTATTGCTATCAGTATCAATTGAATTGTAACTAGCAATCCATACTCTTGAAGAAAAAAATGTAAGCTGCAGTGCACATAGGGAAACTGATGGGTGAACAGTTGTAGTGAATGCTGGGCAGCTTCTTGTTGCTAAGCAGAATGGGTTAGCTCGGCAGCTGCATCATTGATAGAAAAATCCATGAATCCGTTGTATGTGCACATTAGTTGCGATCACCATACAGATTTTAACAGTTGAGGGCTAGGTGATGGTGGATATTGTCATAAAAGTAGCAGCATCGACAAAGAACTTTGGCGACACATTATCTGTAAACTGCAAGAAGAGCGGAGTATTATTTTCCCTGAATATTTATTTTAAAAAATCATTTCTTGTTGAATTTACTTGTAAGTTCAATAGCAGAGTACACCAAAAGGAACATCCTTTCAGAGTAAAGGTTTCTCTTATCAGCAGTAGTAATAAACAAAATCCTTTAAAAGGGCAAACAAATTTGTTGTGGCCAGAATAATATGTTCAATATAACGGCTTGGAAGAAATCTTTTTCTTACAATTCTAAGTTAAAAGAAAATCAGTTTATCAATTTTATGAATAGGATTTACAGAATTCTGACCAAGGTGTCTTGATTAACTTGCAGGGCACAAGTCAGAGTGACTCGGACTTGAGCCAGTTAGACCATATGTATTGTGTTCAGTGCTGGTCCTTTGCGCACAAGAAAGACATTGTCAATCTTAAACACCACTACACAAAAAGCTACAAGGCTGGTCCTGAGCATTCAAGTTCCTAGTTGTACAGAAAGACGAAAAAAGTAGGCTTTTTTGGCTCCAAAAATGCATGATAGAGATGATCTGAGAGTGAGATATCAAATGTTATGGAAAATTATTTCAAAATATATTATGGGAATACGACAAGCAATGCAGCTTTCAACTAATTGATTCAAGTTCTTTGAGGAAGTAACATTCATCATGAATAATAGGGAGCTAGTGGCCGTGGTGGATTTAGATTTCCAAAAGCTTTTTGATAAGATGCTACATCAAAGCATACTGCACAAAATAAGTGCTTCTCATGTAGGGTAACAAATTGGCACAGACAAAAGACTGGCTGGCTGACAGGAAGCATGGAGTAGAAATGAAAGGGTATTCTTGGGAGTTTTGGCAGTCTGAAGCTAATGGAATATGACAGGGATCAGGGGTGGAAGCCTCAATTATTTATGATTTATAACCAAGATGTGGATGAAGGAACTGAATGGCTGAATTGGCCAGTAAACCAATATAAGTAGGAACATAAGTTGTCAAGACAGAGTGTCTACAAAAGTACTTCAATTAGATTAGATTAGATTCCCTACAGTATGGAAACAGACCCTTCAGCCCAACAAGTCCACACCGACCCTCCGAACAGTAACCCACCCAGACCCATTCCCTTACCCTATATATACCCCTGACTAAAGCACATAATGCTAATTCAATTTATCATGGCTAATTAACATGACCTGCGCATCTTTGGATTGTGGGAAGAAACCAGAGTACCCAGAGGAAACCCACGCAGACACAGGAAGAATGTGCAAACCCCACACAGACTGTCGCCTGAGGCAGGAATCAAACCTGAGTCCCTGGTGCTGTGAGGCAGCAGTGCTAACTACTGGGCAAAAGTAGGAGGTGCTGGAGATCAGGGTCAAGATTAGAGTGGTGCTAGAAAAACACAGCAGACCAGGCAGCATCGGAGGAGCAGGAGAATCGATATTTTGGGCAGGAGTCCTTCATCAGGAAACCTTCATCAGCCTTTCCTGATGAAGCGCTCCTGCTGGAAATGTTGATTTTCCTGCTCCTTGGATGCTGCCTGACCTGCTGTGCTTTTCCAGCACCACTCTAATCAATGCTAACCACTGAGCCACTGTGCTGCCCTATTAGATTGGTGAAGAAAGGGGAAAATGGCAGATGGTGTATACAATAACAAATAAAATGAATTTGTCCACTTTGGAAAGAAGAATGACAAGACTAGTACTATTTAATTGGAACAATGATTCAGAATTCTGTGGCTCAGCAGGGTCTGGGTCAGTTATTATCTAAGTAGCAAGTGATTTGCAAGTCAAATCAAAGGTTGGTATTCATTGCAAGGGGAAAGAAGTATAAAAGTGGAGAAGTATTACTGCTGCTGGACATGGTTTTAGCTAGACCACATTGGAAGTTCATGAACATCTGAGATTGCAATGCTGCTGCTGGTTGCTTTGTACACACCCATCTTCTGCAGCAGAATAGAATGCATCTGTGGGCTGTTCACTTGCTTTCTTAATGCTCACTCACTTTGCATCTACTTGGACATTGGTAACATTTGTGTTTTGCCTTTTTTGCACATTTTTGCTTCATTTACAACTTACAGACTCACCACAGTTGTATCTTGACTTGCCTTTTAGTGCAGACAGAAAGTCAAGTGGCTTAACATGTTTACCAGCATTGAACAATCAAGAGAGCAGTGAACAGTCAAGAGAATGGACAAGTTGTTGTACTGCACCATGCTACATCGTTGTCACAGCTATACCAGCAGCTTCCATGGTAAACCCACTGCATGTTCTTATCCAAAGTCAAAGGAGAGTAGTCCTTACTCCCATCTGTTGGAATTAAGTCAGTCAGGTGATGCCACTGCTATTAGTCAGGCACGTGTAATCAAGGTCCAGGAATCCATACCCTCATAGCCCAGGCATTGAGTTACTGTCTGTCCTGCAGGTTGGGTGCAGCCAGATTGAGGATTACTAATACATTTATTGGGGAACTGCATCAAAATAAGTCAGGGATCTACTGCATCATCAGTCAGGACTGTCTTCCCAAGTTGACTCAGTGACAGGGTCAGTGTCAGCTCTTGGAGTTTGGGCATTAGATTTCAAGACTTTATCATACGGCACTGCTTTGTTGGGAAAAGTAGGGAAGTCAAGTTTGGGGATAGGAGATGCTGGGACATAGAGAGAAAAATCTCTGCAAAACTAGATATAAAAGTGATATAGCATGGGAGGACAAGTATATCCAGCCAAATTCTGGAAAATAGGATGAGAATAGATAGGTGGTTGTTTTTGTTGGAGCAGACTTAATGGACTGAAGATCCTTTTTCTGTGTTGTCGGTCTGTATGACACTGTGAGCATGCAGTGTATTTCAGAAGGGGGATGATTGACTGTTACCAGTGCTCTGGGCTTGATGGGGAGGTAGTGCAACGCTGTGTTGGACCTTGGCATGTCGTAGTCTTGGGGCTCAGGAGGTAAATTGAGGCAAAGAATAGTTAAGTAAAAGGGTGGGTGTGAACAAGGGGAAGCAAATGGGCTTGACAGGGACATGAAATTTGGGGGTGATGGAGGGGAGGGGCACTGAGAATAACAGCCTGCAGGTTACTCTGTTAAGTACAATGTGGGAAGTCTTCTATCTTGAACCAATTCTCAGCTGTGCAATAAACATGAAAACGGCTGCCAGCACAGCCATTGGGTCAAGTAAGTTATCTTTGTCTATGGGTTGGGCTCCATTTGTGGGTAACGTGAGGCACTTAAAGGGATGCTTGCATTAATCAGGCACTCGTAGATTCAAGATTATAGACCTTTACAATCACATCTGCATGTGCAGCTCATGCCTGACCCAACTAAGTAGATTACATATGCTGACCACACACAATGCTGACCATTTTATTATTCATTATTACAAATTAATCTTGATAGTCTCTGTGAAGCAGAAGTGATTACAGGTAACCTTTAAAATCTCACCTGTGGTCAGCTGATAATTCCCAAACATATTCCAAAGTCTAATAGACTTCATGACAGCACAGGGCTGCTTTGTTCTCACGTTAAATGCCCTCACTTGGCCTTTCATGGATAATACTGGTTGCTGGGAGTGAGAGCACAAGGATTCCGTTTCCAAATATTTAGTATCCAAATAGATGCAAAAGGGGTGAGTGCTACGAAACCAAACAAGGAGGCCTGAGATGGACCTTGGTTCAATCGATGCACTGGGTACTTGCCCCTAGGCGCAACATAGAATTACATTGAAACGTGCTTTTGTGCTCCAAAGTGCAACATTGAAATGGGGAACTGTGAAGTAAATGGGTTGGAAGTGTCCATGGCAATGTGGTAATCTTGGATGTGGTTGCAAGTGGTCACTTCCTATAGTTCGGTACCCATAGGGAGGGTCTCAACCGGGACCTTGGGTTCATGTCACATTACAGGTGACCACTATTGCACTATACATACACACACACACACACACACACACACACACACACACACACACACACACACATTCTCATACACACACAGGCACTCCTATACACACATACACACAGATGCGTACACAGATATCCACATGCACCCTTACAGACACACACACTCCCACACTCACACATGCACCCCCTCACAGATATAAGACACTCTGGACTCACTACACACACACATACACTTTCTCACACTCATAACCCCCAACCTAGACAGACACACACACGCAGACATAGACCCACACATATATTTTGTGGGGTGAATTTGTACTTGCAGGGTTACATTGTACTTTGCTCAAAAACTGCATGCATTTATGTAGAATTCTGAGCTCAAAAACTGCATGAATTCATGTAAAACTCCGTTATCTCACTTTTTAGATTAGAATCAATCTAAACATCATGGCATAGACAGAGAACACAGGGGGCCAACACCTTCAACATATTGTCTAGCTATCACAATTGTTAACAGCTAACCCAAGAAGGCAACGTTTAAAAAAAGGTTTTGTGATTTACACATGAAAGCAGTGAAACTATCATGGTATTCTAACAGATGAAAGGCTTAACAGACAATCAATTTTTCAATGTATAATTTCAGTTACATCATACTGTAAATTTTTGCTTAAATTCTGTGTGTTAAGATTGAGGCCTCCACTACCACCTGATGAAGGAGCGTCGCTCCGAAAGCTAGTGTGCTTCCAATTAAACCTGTTGGACTATAACCTGGTGTTGTGTGATTTTTAACTTTGTACACCCCAGTCTAACACCAGCATCTCCAAATCATGACTTCCTATAGGAAGGACCTTAAGATGTGGTGACTGTGTCCATGATGGAGATTCAGAGGAACAAAGATACCCATTTTGAATTTCATGCCTGAAATTGTTGTCATCTAGTTTCTATTGGGTACTTGGGAGAATTGAAAACTGCATATCTATGAATTGAAATTAAGTTTTAATGAAATTCAAATGCATGCAAATAGGCATTTCACTGCTCATTAGTGAGATTCTTGTCTCACTCTTCAAAATTTAGTTGCAGAATTGGACTTCTTTCCTTCAACATCAAGAAGCTCATTTCTGCCTATCTTGCATATTTTTCCAACTGACTCATCATTTCCACATCATTCAGGGACTGGGAAGATTTTTTCCAAAATTACTTGCACTAAATACACAATGAATTTACATAAAATGCCTATCTATGCACAGGTCCATTTTGATCAAGACATTTTTTTCTTCCATATTATCTCAAATGATATAGAGAAATATGACTTTGTCAGTGACATTGATATAGTTTCTTCCTGTTACTTGAATCAGCTTTATTTAATAATCGTATGGCTGTCATATCAAACTCAAAAGAAACAGATTCCTGGTATGAAACATTGCAAGGAACTCTGCAGAGTATCTGGATGTATACATTTCATTATATTGTTGAGCCAATGCAAAACTCAAAGTCTTTTTCTTTCGCAGATGGATAGTTCTGTTAGAAGAATTTATCTGTTGTGAAATGAAAAGCTTATTTGAAAAGGCTCTTATCCTTATGTAATAAAATTGTGCCAACATACATGTTACAGTTATCAAAAGCCAATTTAAATAACTTTGTGCTGTTAAACTGATAATCAGTACAATTTTCATGACAAAAATAATCCAAAGAACTGCTGATGTGGGACATCAGAAATAAAATCAGAAATTGTTGTAAAACCTCAGCAGGTCAGGCTGCATCTTTGGAGAGAAAACAGAGTTAGTGATTCAGGTCCAGTGATCCTTCTTTAGAACTCAGTCATGAAGACAGTTTGGCACTCCTCTGCCCACTCAAATTTCTTGCTTTTTCTTAACAATACTGTCAGGGAGCTACATGGTGCTGCAATTTGGAACAAACAGTCAATAAATTTCACTCATACTTATATACTCATGACCTCTTTTTGTTTCTTTTGTTTGGGAAATCCACAATCGTTCTTAATTTTGTTTCTCTGGTCCTGATTGGTCTTATCCCACAGTGTAGCCTGAACAAACAACTTACACTTTGTCAATTTCACTTTTTGCAAAGTGTATTATCAGATTGGCTCCTCATAACTGATGAAACAATCTGTTCTCATGTTGTCAATATTTCTCCCAAAATAATCTCCATATCCAGGACCATTATATAATCCATCATTAATCTTGTCGGTGAATGTCTGAAAGGATGCTGGTATTTTTCATTCCAAACTAAATGGACTTTTCATTGACAAAATCCACCTGGGGTTACAGAACTGGATATTTCTTAGTCTGTACTGGTCACTGGAACTTCCCAATATCTTTTTTGTAAATTAATAATTTTAATGAATCTTCGAAATTATTCGGCACAATTCTCCTGTTGTGGTAAAGGGTGTGAATCCCATTTGTCATCACATTAACTTTGCAATGACCTATACATAATCATTGTCATCCATTTGGTCTTGGTACCAAATGCTTTTAAAATTTGGTCGTGGGGAAGATATTCAGAACAAGCTGGAAGGACAGAAATTTAAATAATTGGGTTAGATCCAGGGAAGAAGGTCAAGAATCAAAAGCACTGCTAAGTATAGTTAAACAGAGAAAGAAAACCAAATTTGGACACTGGAAATGAAGACCTGGCAGCATCGACTCCTCCAGACCTCCCATCAACAACTGTCGAAGAAATTGATGGTAAAAACATAAGAAGGAAAATATTGAATGGATAACATGAAGACTGAGGGAGTTTTCAAGAAAGCCAGTGAAGAAACTAGATGAGTCTTAACAACCTTCCTAAAGCAATAAATCTAACAAACAAACATTGCAGACTCCTATACCTTCAAGATTGATTGGCTTTGGTGCTATTCCTTGGAAAGGAGAAATTTTGATTCACTGCAGGCAGGCAGGTCATTTATCAAAAAAATCTTCAAAAATATGTTTCTTCCATCAAAGAAAAGGGAGCCACTCCAGCTAAGATTAGGAAGTCAGTTGCTCTCAGTAAGTGAGCGATTATTACTAAGGGAGAAGAAAAACAAGACAATTAACTTATGTTTTTCATATGTTAGCAAATAGCTAATCCTGCCCACCGGCATACTCGTCTCTTATAGGAATATGATGAAAAGGAGATGTCTTTGAGTAATCAAGCCCTAACTGGCTCCACTCAGGCACTGACAGAGATGTTTAGTTGGATAGATTTGCAAAACATAAAAAGAATCAAAACAACAGTTGCTGCTCTTTCTGGTTTAGGTTGATGTAAAGCTGTTCTTGTGTACACTGAGAGGTGAGGAGCCCCCATGCAGACTTCAGGCAGAACCTGACGATAAATAAACCTTCCCATGCAGTCCTACACAGCAGGTAGTGAAAGATGTCAGATTTTAACTAACCAGCTGGATTCCTAGCCCTCCCTTTGAACATTGCCTGCAGAATTCCCTTCAGTTGCAGATAGGAAGATTTGACACTTGATTTAGCAATAAGATCTTTAAACAGTGAAAAATAGAAGGCAAAAAAGGATGAATTGGTTCCATAAATTTGTTTTGAAAAACTTATGTGGCGACCACAGTAAGAACCAAACACATTAAGAGATAACATAGGTGGAAACGTATTTAAATAAGAATTTAGTACAAAACTTTAGCTGATGCCGATTGTTATGGAGCTACACAAACAATATTTGTTAATAGCATTGAGGTCTTTGGATAGAGGGATAAGTGCTCATTGGAATTGAAATGTAGGTGTGGGCCTGCAGAGTGTGGGTCCATTAGTGGGTCAGATTTACTGAAGTTACTCACTCTTTCATTGGTTATCCATCCCTCCAGTGCGGCCGTTTCTGTTTAGTCATTATTAGGTTTTGAATATCTCAGCTGCACCAAACTGCTAGCTCTCCCATTTTCCTTGTCCACCATGAGCAGTAGCATTTCCTGGAAGCTACGTGAATGCTCAGGGGTTCCCTTTACACCATTCAGTGTGCCATCATTGTCCCAGCACTGAGTTCTGGTTTTCCAAGCTGCTACCACACATAGACCTCTGAGGCATCAATGCATTCCCATATCAGTGACTTGTTTGAGGCATTGCAGGTTAGGTTGGCACTGACCTTCCAAATGTTAAAATCCAGGGCCTACAATTTAAGCAGAGGCTGGGTTGAGTGACGCCAATCCCACTGTATTCTAGGGCTCTCAACCGAAAGCAGGCTACAAGATGAGGGGAGGAGTAAAATCTGGCGAGGGACTTTGCTGTGTCATAGATGAGGCCTACACTACTCTGAGTGAATGTGAATCTTTTATGAGTCATCATCATTGATAATTACACCCTAAGGAGCATGCTTGTCCACTTTGGAAATCCCAGGTCACTGGTTCTGTATGTCATTGGGTGGCTGATGAGCTCAATCCCAGAGCTGCATCTCCAAACTTTGGTAACGGTTTCGAGGAGGTGGAATTCCTCCTTGGCCTTGAGATCACTGGCAGTCTTTTCTCCGGTTTCTTTTCTATACTTCCTCTTACTGACAGTATTTCAACAGACATAGAGGGTTTCTCAAAGCCAAAAGTTCTTCACTAAAAGTGGTGTGATCTGACACAAATTGCAACAACAGTCTGAATACATTTGTGGGTGGACTATTGCAGGTTCTCACAGTTTCCCAATGGATCCTTGGAAACAGCCAGTTGCAAAAGAAGTTTGTGCAGCTATCACCTTGACAGCCACTGGAATAGGATAGAAACCCAGTCCTGAGTCCACTTCAGCAGTTGGCATAGTTCTGCAAATACCCTCAGTCTGTGGCAGCAACATTGTTCCTCACTCATCAGGAGAAAATGGCATTTTCACGTTAAGCTGTTTGGTGGTGCATCAGTTTTTCTTCTGTTCTCTATGCCTTCATAGTACGGTAGCCGCAGCAATGGTGCCCCTTACTGTAACTGAATCAATTGGTCATGACTCCCAGGAATTTATTTGAAGAGTAGAACTGGTCTTTAGGAATGTCATCAGTCAGCATTCCCATCATTCACAAATGGCAGTCTTGGCATACTGTTCCATTCAGTAGGACATGGAGGACTCCGATAAGAAGGGCTATGGAATGCCTTTACATAGAGCTTTGACACAGGAACATTATTAGGCCATTTCACTGTGACACTGACTGGACTCCCAGACCAGTGCAGGAACCCAGCCCAAGATTTGGACAGGCTCCATCTCAGACCTTCCCACCTCCTCTCTTAGCACTCACTCATAACTGAAATGTTGACTTCTCTGTTTCCTGATATTGCCTGGCTTGCTGTGTTCTTTCAGCCTCCTGCTCATCTAATTTGATATTTACAGCATCCTGCCTTTCCTGTTTGCTCTTTGACCCCCTCCGCCAGATCTTAAAGCACTTCTGAATTGCCTTGCCCTGTAGCAAAGACACAAAGCTCCTCATGGTTGTCAGCAGTGGTTAGTCAAGGAGCTGAGTGTGTAGCTGTGGGGCACTGTCTTGCATCAATCTCACATTTATACCATCTACAGCTGAGTGCCTGCACTGGCACACACAATGTTGTGGTAGCAGCATTGCAGTGAAAGGTGCCAGTGTGCCTCAAAGTGCAACCCTAAAGTTCAGAAACTGAGGGAAAGTGGATTTGTGATGCGATATAACAATGTAGTGATGCCCACATAGTGTCTGTGAATGTGAGGTGTGCATGTTCATTGCTCATTGGAATTTGCCTAAGGTATTAGTGCCAGGATAGAGGGAGCAAGTGGGTGAGCTGGAGTTGCCAGGTGCCTACTCTGACTTCCATGTTGGGAATTCTTGACATCTGGGCTTTATCTGGTGGCTGAGACAATGGAAGCTTGCATAGTAAAGAAATCAGAAAAGACCTAAAAAGAGAGCTTAGAAGAGCCAGGAGGAGACATGAGAAGTTGTTGGTAGATAGGATCAGAGATAACACTAAGGCTTTCCATTGGTATGTCAGAAATAAAAGAATGATGAGAGTTAAATTAGGGCCAATCAAAGATAATAGTGGGAAGTTGTGTGTGGAGTCAGAGGAGATAGGGGAAGCACTAAAAAATATTTTTCGACAATGTTCACTATAGAAAATGAAAATGTTAGTGAGGAAGATACAGAGATACTTGCATCTATACTAGGTGTGATTGAGGTTCACAAGGAAGAGGTATTAGAAATACTGCAGAGTGTGAAAATAGACAAGTCCCCTGGGCCAGATGGGATATATCCTAGGATCCTCTGGGAAGCAAGGGAAGAGATTGCCGAGCCTTTGGCATTGATCTTTAAATCATCAGTGTCTACAGGAATAGTGCCTCAGGACTGGAGGATAGCAAATGTGGTTCCCTTGTTCAAAAAGGGTAGTAGAGACAACCCTGGTAATTACAGACCAATGAGTCTCACTTCAGTTGTTGATAAAGTGTTGGAAAAGGTTATAAGAGATAGGATTTATAACTATCTAGAAATGAATAATCTGATCAGTGACAATCAGCGCGGTTTTGTGAAGGGAGGTCATGCCTAACGAATCTTATTGAGTTTTTTGACAAAGTGACCAAACAGGTAGATGAGAGTGAACCGGTTGATGTGGTGTATATGGATTTCAGCAAGGCATTCAATAAGGTTCCCCACAGTAGGCTATTACACAAAATGCGGAGGAATGAGATTGTGGGAGACTTAGCAGTTTGAATCAGTAATTGGCTTGCTGAAAGAAAACAGAGGGTTGTAGTTGATGGAACATGTTCATCTTTGTGTCCAGTTACTAGCGGCATACCGCAAGGGTCAGTGTTGGGTCCACTGCTGCTCATCATTTTTATAAATGACCTGGCTGAGGGTTTAGAAGGGTGGGTTAGTAAATTTGTGGACGACACTAAGATCGGTGGAGTTGGATAGTGACAAAGGATGTAATAGGTTGCAGAGAGACATAGATAGGATGCAGAGCTGGGCTGAGAGTTGGCAAATGGATTTTAATGTGGACAGGTGTGAGATGATACACTTTGGATGGAGTAATCGGAATGCAAAGTACTGGGCTAATGGTAAGATTTGTGAGAGTGAAAATGAGCAGAGAGGTCTCGGTGTCCATGTACACAGAAAGTTGCCAGATTGACAAGGTTGTCAAGAAGGCATACAGTGTCTTGGCCTTTATTAATAGAGGGATTGAGTTCTGGAACCAGGAGGTTATGCTGCAGCTGTACAAAGCTCTGGTACGGCCACACATGGAGTATTGTGTACAGTTCTGGTCACCGCATTATAAGAAGGACGTGGAAGCTTTGGAAAGGGTGCAGAGGAGATTTACTAGGATGTTGCCTGGTATGGAAGGAATGTGTTATGAAGAAAGGCCTTGAGGCTGTTCCCATTAGAAGAAGGTTAAGAGGTGACTTAATAGAGACATACAAGATAATCAGAGGGTTAGATAGAGTGGACAGGGAGAGCCTTCTTCCAAGAATGGGGACGGCAAACATGAGAGGACAGAACTTTAAAGTGAGGGGAGATAGGTATAAGACAGATGTCAGAGGTAGTTTCTTTACTCAGAGAGTAGTAAGAGTATGGAATGCTTTGCCTGCAACGGTAATAGATTCACCAAGTTAAGTGCAGTTAAGTTGTTACTAGACAGGCATATAGACATACATGGAATAGTGTAAGACCATAAGACCATAAGAGATAGGAGTGGAAGTAAGGCCATTCAGCCCATCGAGTCCACTCCACCATTCAATCATGGCTGATGGGCATTTCAACTCCACTTACCAGCGTTCTCCCCGTAGCCCTTAATTCCTCGAGACAACAAGAATCTATCAATCTCGGCCTTGAAGACATTTAGCGTCCAGACCGCCACTGCACTCCGTAGCAATGAATTCCACAGGCCCACCACCTTCTGGCTGAAGAAATTTCTCCGCATTTCTGTTCTGAATTGACCCCCTCTAATTCTAAGGCTGTGTTCACAGGTCCTAGTCTCCTCGCCTAATGGAAACAATTTCCTAGCGTCCACCCTTTCCAAGCCATGTATTATCTTGTACATCTTTATTAAGTCTCCCCTTAATCTTCTAAACTCCAATGAATATAATCCCAGGATCCTCAGCTGTTCCTCATATGTTAGACCTGCCATTCCAGGGATCATCTGTGTGAATCTCCGCTGGACATGTTCCTGTGCCAGTATGTCCTTCCTGAGGTGTGGGGACCAAAACTGGACACAGTACTCCCAATGGGGCCTAACCAGAGCTCTATAAAGTCTCAGTAGCACATCTCTGCTTTTATATTCCAACCCTCTTGAGATAAGAGATAACATTGCATTCGCTTTCTTAATCACAGACTCAACCTGCATGTTTACCTTTAGAGAACCCTCGACTAGCACTCCCAGATCCCTTTGCACTTTGGCTTTACTAATTTTCTCACCAGTTAGAAAGTAGTCTATGCTTTTATTCTTTTTGCCAAAGTGCAAGACCTCGCACTTGCTCACGTTAAATTCCATCAGCCATTTCCTGGACCACTCTCCCAACCTGTCTAGGTCCCTCTGTAGCCTCCCCACTTCCTCAGTACTACCTGCCTGTCCACCTAACTTCGTATCATCAGCAAACCTCGCTAGAATGCCCCCAGTCCCCTCATCCAAATCATTAATATATAATGCGAATAGCTGTGGCCCCAACACTGAACCCTGCAGGACACCGCTCATCACCGGCTGCCATTCTGAAAAAGAACCTTTTATCCTAACTCTCTGCCTTCTGTCAGACAGTCAATCCTCAATCCATCCCAGCAGCTCACCATGAACACCATGGGCCCTCACCTTGCTCAGCAGCCTCCCGTGTGGCACCTTATCAAAGGCCTTTTGAAAGTCTAGATAGACCACATCCACTGGGTTTCCCTGGTCTAACCTACTTGTCACCTCTTCAAAGAATTCCAACAGGTTTGTCAGGCATGACCTCCCCTTACTAAATCCATGTTGACTTGTTCTAATCAGACTCTGCTCTTCCAGGAATTTAGAAACCTCATCCTTAATGGTGGATTCTAGAATTTTACCAATAACCGAGGTTAAGCTAATTGGCCTATAATTTTCCATCTTTTGTCTTGATCCTTTCTTGAACAAGGGGGTTACAACAGCCATCTTCCAATCATCCGGGACCTTTCCTGACTCCAGTGACTCTTGAAAGATCTCAACTAATGCCTCCGCTATTTCCTCAGCCACCTCTCTCAGAACTCTAGGGTGCATCCCATCGGGGCCAGGAGATTTATCAATTTTAAGACTTTTTAACTTTTCTAGCACTATCTCTTTCATAACGGCAACCATACTCAACTCAGCCCCGTGACTCCCTTTAATTGTTGGGATATTACTCATGTCTTCCACTGTGAAAACTGACGCAAAGTACTTGTTAAGTTCTCCTGCTATTTCCTTATCTCCCATCACTAGGCTTCCTGCATCAGTTTGAAGTGGCCCAATGTCTACTTTTGCCTGTCGTTTGTTTCTTATGTACTGAAAGAAACTTTTACTATCATTTCTAATATTACTGGCTAGCCTACCTTTATATTTGATCCTCTCATTTCTTATTACACTCTTTGTTGTTATCCTCTGTTTGTTTTTGTATCCTTCCCAATCTTCTGATTTCCCACTGTTCTTAGCCACTTTATAGGATCTCTCTTTTTCTTTAATACATTTCCTGACTTCCTTTGTCAGCCATGGTTGTCTAATCCCTCCTGGATAATCTTTCTTTTCTTGGGGATGAACCTCTGTACAGTGTCCTCAATTATACCCACAAACTCCTGCCATTTTTGCTCTACTGTCTTCCCGGTTAGCCTCTGCTTCCAGTCAATTTTCGTCAGTTCCTCTCTCAGGCCCTCATAATTACCTTTATTTAACTGTAACACCATTACATCCGATTTTGCCTTCTCTCTTTCAAACTCCAGACTGAACTCTACCATATTATGATCGCTACTTCCTAAGGGTTCCCTTACTTTAAGATCTTTTATAGAGTCTGGTTCATTGCAAAGCACTAGGTCCAGAATAGCCTGCCCCCTTTTGGGCTCCATGACAAGCTGTTCCAAAAAGCCATCCTGTAAGCATTCCATGAATTCCCTTTCTTTGGATCCACTAGCAACATTATTTACCCAGTCCACCTGCATATTGAAGTCTCCCATGATCAATGTGACCTTGCCTTTCTGACATGCCTTCTCTATTTCCCGGTACATGTTGCGCCCCTGGTCCTGACCTCTGTTAGGAGGTCTATACACAACTCCAATTATGGTTTTTTTGCCCTTGTGGTTCTTCAATTCCACCCACACAGACTCCACATCATCCGACACTATGTCATTCAATACCATTGATTTAATTTTGTTCTTAACTAACAAGGCAACTCCACCCCCTCTGCCCACCTCTCTGTCTTTTCGATAAGTTGAAAAACCATGGAGGTTTAACTGCCAGTCCTGACCCCCCCTGTAACTAAGTCTCTGTGATGCCTACCACATCATAATCATTCACTATTATCTGTGCCATTAGTTCATCGGCTTTGTTATGAATGCTACGAGCATTCGGGTAAAGTGCCTTAATGCTAACTTTCTTATCATTAGAGATGTTGGAAGTCATATGATGTCCCAAGTTATCCTTGCTTTTTTCTGCATTCTCAGTCTGCCTCAATTTTAAATCCGCCTGGACACATGCTATCCTGCTGTTTATCTTTCCATTTAATGCCATACTCCCTGTCGCTTTCACTTTCCCTTCCCCCCAACTCAGAAGTTTAAAGTCCTACTGACCACCCTATTTATCCTCTTCGCTAGAACATTGGTACCTGATCAGTTCAGGTGGAGACCATCCCAATGGTACAGATCCCCCCTGTTCTAAAACTGATGCCAATGCCCCATGAAGTGAAATCCCTCTTTCCCACACCAATCCCTTAGCCACGTATTTACTTGCCTAATTTTCTTATCCCTATGCCAATTGGCACGTGGCTCGGGCAGTAATCCGGAGATTATGACCCTTGAGGACCTATGCTTCAATTTCCTGCCTACTGCTTCTTAATCCCCAAACAGTTCCTCCACCCTAGTCTTGCTTATGTTGTTAGTACCAATGTGGACCACAACAACTGTATCCTCCCCCTCCTGCTCCAATATCCTTTCAAGCCGGTCGGAGATGTCCCGCACCCTGGCGCTGGGCACAACACACCATGCGAGACTCCCGATCCGGCTTGCAAAGGATACTATCGGTCCCCCTAATTATAGAATCCCCTATAACCACTACTTGTCTATTAGCTCCCCCCTCTTGAATGGCCTTCTGCACCATGGTGCCTTGGTCAGTTGGCTCATCCTGTCCAGAGCCCTTTTCCTCATCCGAACAGGGAGCAAGAATCTCGTACCTGTTGGACAAGGTCAAGGGCTGAGGCTCCTCCACTCCTGAACTCAGGTTCCCCCTACCTGCCTCACTTACAGTCACACTCTGTTGTGCCTGATCACTAGCTGAATGTGAATTACTTAATCTCCCAGGTGTGACTGCCTCCTGAAACAAAGCATCCAGGTAACTCTCTCCCTCCCGGATGTGCCGCAGTGTTTGAAGCTCAGATTCCAGATCATCAACTCTGATCCGGAGTTCTTCCAGCAACCAACACTTGCTGCAGATGTGGTCACTGCCGTTCACAATGGGATCAGCCAGCTCCCACATCATACAGCTACAGCACATCACCTGCCCAGCCATCTCTGCTTAGTTAGCTAATTACTTAGTTACTTTGTACAAGTTTGAGTTAGAATACTTTCTGATACCTCTCTGCTATAGTTTTTCCCTAAAAAAGGAATTAATATATATACACACAAAAAACGAAGTAAATTTTTAACTAGTCACTGGTAAAGAAATAAAAAATCCTTACCTTAAAAAAATAAAAACCAGAGTAGTTAAGAAGGTTAGAGGAGGAGGGTGGGTGGGAGTTATATACTCACTGTTTTCCTTCCCGGCTGCCCCTCTGCTCGCCGTCACTTCCTCTGCTGCTCCCGCTCTTTCTGTGAAGAGAGAGAAAAAAAACACCGCTGCCCGCTACAGATAAGTAATTTTAAAACAAACTGTCTTACCTTAGCTGTAGTCTCCCGGGTTCACTTTTACTCAGCCGTTGCTCCCACTCAGGTGGGATGGGCTTCAGAATCGTATGACAGGGCAGCGCAACATCGAGGGCCGAAGGACCTGTATGATGCTGTAATGTTCTATGTTCTATTGAGGTGAGATGAGGTAATAATGAAGGTGATAATGAGCTATAATCCATGCAAATACACCTCTCGCCACTCATGAATGAGAATCACAGTTTGCCATCTAACACTTGGTTGGAAACTGAGACATTTTGCTCTTGACATTGGGAAGATCATTGCTGAATACCAACCCCGATTTTATAACTTTCTTGCCATTGCCCATGCCATGCAGGGTCTGGGAAGAATGTGTTGGAATGTGTTTGGCTTGAACTGAGACCATTAGTTGTAGTGTCAGCTTGTCTGGCATTTTTCTAAAGTAAAGTATTAATTTTATCACTTGCAGATTGTTTGTTATGCGGTCAATATCGCAAATGCACTACAGGTTTATCAACTGAGTGGCTATGTTTTTTTTTACAGGATCCCTACAATGCGGAGACAGGTCATTTGGGCCAACAAGTTCATACTGAACTTCCAAAGAGCAATCTCTCAGATTCATTTCCCTACTACTCTACATTTACCCTGACTAATGCACTTAACCTAAACATCCCTGAGCACTATAGGCAATTTAGCATGGCCAATTCACCTAACCTGCACATATTTATTAGATTGTGGGAGGAAATTGGTGCATCTGGAGGAAACTCACACAGATAAAGGGAGAATGTGCAAACTCCACACACAGTTTCCTGAGGCTGGAATCAAACCCGGGTCCCTGGCGCTGTGAGGCAGCAGTGTTAATCACTGAGCCATCGTGGCAACTTATCTCAAAGACTAAGGGAGGCTCCTCAGTGAAGTCAAGAGAGACACCCTTCAGGCAGTAAGGACAGCCTGCAGTATTGGGCCAGGGACTCAGACATGGTCAGTTGACTGCTCAGGGCAGACAGCCTTTGGCATTGGCCAGGGCTAGACCAATTGGTCCAATCCAACTAGAAGACTGTGGGTTGACAGTCAACATGCTCGATGGATATCAATAAGAGATCTGTTCTGTCACCATTTAGAATGTTGATCAAGGGGATGAGCCACAGACCTGGGTGTTCATTCTTTCAAAAGCAAAGGGTCCTGTTATCAGGGCCAGTGCTACAGGAGACAAGCTGAGGAGGTTAACTATAGGGATTGGAGGCTGCATGCTGAGAGATGATTAAAGGTGGGGGTAAAGTTGTAAAAGGAGGGGGGAGCTCAATATATAATTTAGGAAACAATTGAGCATTGAAGGAAAAGCTGTAGTGCAAGAAGATGGTGTCACCATGGTTACAAAAGTCTGGCATTCTTGCACACTTCTAATAGAACTTATAGTCTGTGATCAGAAGATACATAAATTAGATTAGATTACATTACAATGTGGAAACAGGCCTTTCGGCCCAACAAGTCCACACCGACCCACCGAAGCATAACCCACCCATACCCCGACATTTACCCCTTACAACAGAGAGAAGATGGTAGTACTTCTTCTGGTGGAGCAGAGAAGATTATTGACCTTTCATGAGATCGATGCCATCTCTTGTAAAGTGAGGTGTTAATACCCCCTTGTCTGCCATGCCCAATGTAAACATTACAAACCATGCAGGGCATGCCCAGACTGACAGCATTTGACCGCCATGTGCAACAACATTTTAAATACAATGGATCCCGGGATGTCACGGCAGTGGTGAATCCTTCTGCCTAATGGGAGGATTGGGCTGGCATCAAAGTGTCGTTTGGGTCATGGTATATCATTAATGAGGAGAGATTCAGCTGATAGAGCTAGAAAACTTGCTGGAGAAAGAAATCATTCATAAAACTCAACAAAACTGACACTCAGCTGAATTCTGGTGAGTTTCAGCTCTCTGATTTGGCCAACAGACAGTCCCAAAACAGATTTCATTTTCTTTACAGTAAATCAGAAATGGGAGCTGGAGAGTATCAGCAGCGGTGAATACTTTCTTGATAACTGTAGTAGTATAAGAAGTGTACGTCAGCAACAGCAGTTGCCTGTATCCCCAGCAGTACAGTCAATTACCCCAAAGGACAGTAAGGAGACAATTGCTAAAGGCTTGAATTGTACAAGGAATGTTGTTAAGGTTTCACCAGGATGGGCTAATTTACTCCCCATTATATGGGAGCTTAGACTTAAAGGCTCACAGTGTCAAGAATTGTATATTAATATTATTAACAAGTTAGGATGCACTAATGTAAGATGCTTTAATATAGGAACATGTGGTTATTGGAAGCTGATGGAGTGTCCCATTGACATTTTGAGTCCTGAGTATAGCATTATAAGAGTAAGGAATCCAAAGATGATGTTGCTATAATGTAATTAGCAGTGATTTATAATTTAAAGTTAAAAGGTCAACTGAAGTAAGTCAATTGGCTTGACAGAGTGTAAATTTAATCAACTGATTGGTGACTAGTAGAATCGTATAGCTCAGTATGGAACCATATGTAATGAGAAAAGCAGAATATTTTTCTGTAGCACTAATTCAGTCCTCAATTCAAAGCAGGTCTTGAGTGTAAATGATTATGCTTCCTGGTAGCAGGCAAAGTGCTTAGGAATTGTAATTTGTGCCTTGGGGTATTTGTAACTGTAGATTTGTAAGAAGCACAGTTAGAACAATGAGTTAACACAATGTAATGGTTTGAAATTTAATTAGTTACATTGAGTTGGATATTGTGAAGATCTGTTTTGGAACTATTCCAAGCCATGTATACAGGAAAGTTCAGGGCTTGAGTTTGAATTATCCCAAACCTGGAAGGAGGGAACTATCAGTGATTCACTGAATTCAGGAATTTTGCGGGATAGCCTGCCCAACAAGTTGCAACACTGTTTTCTGGATTTAGATGGGATTGTTGCTACTAAATCTGTAATAGCCCTCAAAGACCCAAATCTGTGTTCTTTATCAAGTTAAACAAATCAAAATGATTAAATGATCTGATTATCTTGCATATTTCAATGGCTTTATGCATCCCCAGAGGGGAATAGTTTCTTAGGAATTAAACTGGAAAATTGCAGCATATGCCAAGGTATGGTTGTGTGCCCTCATGGGTTATATCATGATCTTGAGACAACCTGTTGGTTAAACACAATTAACATCAAGGCCAGTTGTACAATGGAAGTAATTGATGTCAACTATAAACAAACACAGGCTGTTTTTGCTTGTTAGGGAGCTAATTATCAAACATATTTTAGCAATTGCGATAAAATCTGTGAGCCACCTCACACAACCTTGTGCTTTACCCAGAAATCTGAACCCAAATTTAGTGCAAAGAACTAATAGAAATATACCATTACAGAGTCACAGGTGACTTACGGGACTATGCTGAAAAATGTGTTGCTGGAAAAGCGCAGCAGGTCAGGCAGAATCCAAGGAGCAGGAGAATCGATGTTTCGGGCATAAGCTCTTCTTCAGGAATGCTCACGGAACTTACGGGACTATGTCAACATGTTCAGCTATTAGCGCTTGGTCTGACAAAACATCTGCTTGAATGCTGCAAAGACATTGGCAAACAGATTTGTTACTTACAACGTGCAGCAGAAGAACAAGGCTATTTAGAAAGATATTAAGGACATTAAGAGCTCAATTCCTTTGCAGAATATGCATCACCTCACATGAATTATATAATTGGTAATCTTTCTGCATTTGCTTCCCAACATATATAGCTGGAGATGCCAAAGGTGGGATGAGTGTCTGGACAACATTGTAGACAAGAAATAAGAAAAGAAAAGGGGGTTGCTGCTCTTGAAGGTGATTGGCTATAGATATTTATAAAATCTAGTCAACATACCATCATTAAGATACAAGTCAGGTCATTAGTGGTACAATGTAAATGTTTAGAGTTGTGATGCCCTCAGACTCTGGAAAGATCCCTAGACATCCATCACATGGAATATCCAGATGGGTGCCCTTTCTGGCTCAAAGGGTTTTGGTGAGGGGCAACCAGGAGGAACTGAACTGAGATAATTAATTATTGTTAATATTATATCCTGCATTGAAAACCTTAGAATGAACAAAAGTAGCTGTCAGCACTTTTCCTAAGTATGGTGGGAAACATAGACAACACTTTAGAAAAGATTATAAGACCATAAGGCAGGGGAGCAGAAATTAAACCATTCAGCTCATCGAGTCTGTTCCGCCAATCAATCATGGCTGATACGTTTCTCACCTCCATTCTTCTGCTTTCTCCCTGTAATCTTTGATCCATTTGATACTCGAGAGCCTATCTATCTCATTCTTAAATATACTCAATGTTGGATTGAATCGTCAATTCTGTGGGAAGCTGGCTCATAATGCAAGTCATTAAACCGAACAACTTTCACAAGGTTGGGTAATTATCTTACGGTGATAATGCAACAGACAGGAAGAGAATACTAGGCCCACAGTGTTAACATTATTTTGCAGGGCTTATGTGGCGATGAAAGAGAAGTTCATGTGGACAACTCTATTTATCGATTAAGGATACGTGATGCATGCATGAAATCATTTCATCAACGAATATGGCCTCTGATGAGAAAGGAAAACATTGTTATGAAATAAAAGATGAGAAAGGAAAGTATTGTTATGAGATGAGAGAATTAAGACTATAAATCACTATGTTGACAATGTATCAGAGAGACACCTTGGTAAAGTTAACAATTTTTGAGAAGATTTGTAGTTCAGGTTGATGATCAGTATGTAAGTTACCAGCGCTTCACCTGAGACTCTCACTGATGATGTTACCTGGTCATGGTGATGAAACATCTGAAAACATACCTTGGTAAAGTCTGTCAACAATATCTCCAAATATATGCTTGTAAAATAAAGCTGCATCCAGGGCTTGGAAAGTCTATTTAGACAGTAGCAATTGGGAAATCTACTGGATTTTATATGTTCCTCTCCATCCTCAGGTCCACTGAAGTTTTATTATTTTGTTTTATAATCTTTTATGATTTCTGATACTTTCACACAAGTTTTTACTTAATACATGGACCTTGCTCAAAACCTTGAATTTGCTCTTACTTTGACTTGAGCCTAGGCTGCTATCTGAATGCCTTTCCCACAGTGAGAATATAAGTAACCATCCAAGATACATTACAGGTAAGATTTTCAGAGGCTGATGGGTGTGGAGACTGAGCTGGACAGAAGCCTATTATTTTTTCATTCTTAAGCCGTTCTTGTAAATGTTAGACCTAGCATGCAATGACTACTTGACTGCAAGAAGTCGGCAACTTGGTAAGGCCAACTTGGACCTAAGAAGAAGTCAAATTGTATTTTCCTGATAGTGAGTTACAACACCATGATGATGTGAGAATAGCGACTGCCTTGAGGTGCAGTTGGGAAGGCTGCAATTCCTCTAAGTAATTGCCAATAATTGACAAAGAGACAAATGTAGGTGAGGACCTGGAAACAATCATCACGGAAGAGTTAGTGTTACATAAGCTAATGGAATAAGAATAGACAAGTCTCCTAGCTCTGACGGAATGCATCACAGGGTACTAAAAGAGATGGTGGGAGAAATAGCAAGTGCACTGGTAGTGATTTTCCAAAACTTGTTGGGCGCTGCGCAGTTCCAACAGGTTGGAAAACAGCAAATGTGACGCCACTGTTTAAAAAGGTTGGTAGACAAAAGATGGAGGATTATAGACTGGTTAGCCTAATGTCTGTAGTGGAGAAGATATTTGAGCCTATTATTAAGGAAGAAATAGCAAGGCATCTCGATAGAAATTGTCCCATTGGCCAGACACAGCATGGGTTCATGAAGGACACGTCATGCTTAACAAATCTTTTGGAATTCTATGAAGACATTATGAACAAGTTGGACAACAAGACCCAGTGGATGTGGTATACCTAGAATTCCAAAAGGCCTTTGACAAGGTGCCGCATGAGAGGCTGCTGCATAAGTTACGTTGCATGGTGTTACGGATGAAATATTAACATGAATAGAGGATTGGTTGACTAACAGGAAGCAAAGAATGGGGATAAATGAGTGGTGGCAATCAGTAACAAGTGGTGTGTCTCAGGGATCAGTGTTGGGACTGCGATTATTCATAACTTACATAGATCATTTGGAGTTGGGGACCACGTGTAATGTGTCAACGTTTGCAGATGACATTGAGGTTAGTGGCAGAGTAAAGTGTATGGAAAACTGTGAAACTTTGCAGAGGAACATAGATACTTTAAGTGAGTGGGAAAAGGTTTGGCAGATGGAAAGCAATGTTAATAAATGTGAAGCCATTTATTTTGGTAGGAGTAACAATAAAAGGACTATCATTTGAATGGTATAAAATTGCAGCATGCTGCTATGCAGAGGGACCTCAGTGTCCTTGTGCATGAATCATGGAAACTTCGTCTGCAGGTACAACAGGTAATTAAGAAGGCAAATAGAATTTTATCCTTCATTGCTGAAGGAGTTGAGTTTCATAGCAGGGAGGTTATACTACAGTTGTATAGGGTGCTGGTGAGGCGACATCTGGAGTAATGTGTGCAGATTTGGCCTCCGTCCTTTAGAAAGGATGTACTGGCACTGCAGGGGGCGTACCATTCAGATGTTGATTCCGGAGTTGAGAGGGTTGGTTTATAAGGAGAGACAGAGTAGAATGGGATTATATTTATTGGAATTTAGAATAATGTGGTGAGAGAGGGGGGGGGTCTAATAGAAACATATAAAATTCTGATGGGAATAGATAAGATTGACATAAAGATGATGTTTCCACTGCCAGCTGAAACTAGAACAAAAGGTCATAGCCTCAAAATTAGGAGGGGCAGATTTAGCACTGACTTGAGCAGGAATTTTTTCACCCAAAACATTGTAAATTTATGGAATTCCTTGCCCAGTGAAGTAGTTGACGCTACTTCAGTAAATGTTTTTAAAGCAAAGATGGTTTATTTTTTGAACAATTAAGGAATTAAGGGTTATGGTGAGAAGGCTGGCAAGTGGAGCTGAGGCCAAAAAAAGATGAGCTGTAATCTTACTGAATAACGGAGCAGGCTTGAAGGGTCAAAATGTCTACTCCTGCTCCTAGTTCTTTTGATTAGGCCCCTCACTACTTATTTGACCATAGATGCAATTTCTCTCCACAAACTGGTGGTCTAGCAACTATGACCATTTGTTATTTTATTTGGTTTGAATATGTTGAGATCATCTTAAAATGAAAGCATACTCTTTTCTCTTAACGGAAAGGCTTCTGTCCTTTCAGTGCTGGAGTGCCTCCTATTGACACTCCAGTTTTGAGAACTTACCTAACGTCCTTAATTGGATGGCAAATTGTATCTTCTGGCCATTAATTACTTAATTAAAGACAATTCAATATCATGGTCCTACTCCTGGACTGTGTAGACTTCCATCTGATGTCAATCAACTTGGGATCCTGACACAAAACAAAAGATTTGACCTTATGTTTCTCATTAGTTTGAGCAGTATTTATCCAGTTATTTTACAAACTAATTTGAAGAACAATTGACAGCCAGCTTCCAAAAGCTGGATTTCATGAAATGTATTTGTGTGGACATTTAACAAGGTGGCGGTGTACATAAATACATGAGAAGCAGAATATGTATCTATTTCAAAGATTGTATACTGCATTGAATGCACTGTGTTGATATTTTTGCTATGTTTCTGTTATCAACGATTAACAGACATATTCTTCACTGAAATAATCCAAATCATGTTGCTGTCCATCGGTCAAAATTGGATTTTGAAGATGACTCAGACACAGATTGGTAGGAGGTTTAAATAAAAGATTTTGTTTTTCCATTATAAAATGGGTAAATTGAGAATGAGATGATGAGAGAAAGAAAAAGATGTAACACAAGTCAAGAAGACAGAGGGAAAGAGGCAGATTTCAGACCTTCATTACGGTCATATGATCTTTCCCATCTGATCTGTCTGTGTTTGCTGCAGCAGACAAATCAATTCATCCAGGCAAAATAACAGAAAAACCTGGATCCTTATGCTTACTGGTATAATAGCCATGGGATCTGTGGACAAGAAGAATAAATCTGTAGCTTTGTCTCTGCGAAGAACTAGTCTGGCTTTGCATCATAAATTGTCTTTTGTTTTCACTGACCCTTGCTGTCTGTATATGTTGAGAACATTGTTGACTGTGCTTAAAAGTCAGGCAATTCATTATAAGTACAGGTGAATAACTTGAAGGCAACCTGGCAAGATTTTTTTTGAGGAGAAGCAGTAAAACAGAAAAAAAAAGGTCTGAACTATTGAACTATGTATCTGAGGTAGCTTACACAAGAATCTTCAAGTGAATTGACTTGACAGATGTCAGTAAGAGTCTGAGAAGGCGCGCATTCAAGTTGCAGCATTTGGAAAATGATTTAATTCCTTGGGACTAAAGCTTGCTTTCTTTCATGAGCACAAGGGGTTACCTGGGGAGATTTCACATGTTGCAATATCAAAAGTTCCTTTTTTTTAAAGTGTTTGTTTCTTTGTGTCAAAGAATGTCTCCCATCCGGATGTCTTTTAATCAAACTGTCAAAAATAGAATGAATTAGTTTACATAAGAACAGAAGAGCTATTTGGGTGGCACGGTGGCTCAGTGGTTAGTACTGCTGCCTCATAGCAACAGGGACCTGGGTTCAATTCCCACCATGGATGACTATCTGTGTGGAGTTTGCACATTCTCCCAATGTCTGTGTGCGCTTGCTCTGGCTTTCACCTACAATCCAAAGATGTGCAGGTTAGGTGAACTGGCCATGCTAAATTGCCCATAGTCAGGGGTAAATATAGAGTAGGGGAATGTGTCTGGGCGGTTACTCTTCAGACGGTTGGTGTGGACTTGTTGGACTGAAGGGCCTGTTTCCATACAGTAGGCCATCTGGCCCTTTGAGCCTGTTCCATCATGGCTGAACCTTTCGTGGACTCAACTCCATCTACCCACGTTCTCAGCGTAACCCTTAATTCATTTTCCATTCAAAAATCTATCTTTGTCTTAAAAACGTTCAACAAGTTAGCCTCAACTGCTTCACTGGGCAGGGTATTCCACAAATTCACAAGTTTTTGGGTGAAAAAGTTCCTCCTCAACTCAGTCCTAAACCTGCTCCCCCTTATTTTGAAGCTAAACCCCCTTGTTCTAGTTTCACTCATCAGTGGAAACAGCCTCCCTACTGCTATCTTATCTGTTCCTTCATAATTTTATATGTTTCTGTAAGATCCCCTCCCCCCCATTCTTCTAAATCCCAAAGTGTATAGTCCCAGTCTTCTCAATCTCTCCTCAAAAACAAACCTTCCCAACTCCAGAGTCAATCTAGTGAATCTCTTCTACAACATTTCCAGAGCCAGTACATCCTTTCTCAAGTAAGGAGTCCGAAACTATACACATTACCCCAGGTGTGGCCTCACCAGCTACAGAATAACCTTCCTATTTTTAAATTCCATCTCTCTAACAATGAAGAACAATAATTTATTTGCCTTCTTAATTACCTGCTGCACCTGCAAACCAAGTTTTTATGATTCATACACAAGGACAGACAGGTCTCTCTGCACCTCAGCATGCTGTAATTTTTCACCATTTAAATAATAGTCCATTTTGGTGTTATTCCTACCAAAGTGGATGACCTCACATTTACCAATATTGTAATCTATCTGACAGACCCCTGACTACTCACTTAACCGATCTATATCCCTCTGACGACTTTCAGTGTCCCCTGCACAATTTGCTCTAGCATTCATCTTAGTGTCACCTGTGAACTTTGACACACTACACTTGGTCCTCAAATCTAATTTTTCCAAGGAAATTGTAAACAATTACAATCTTAACACTGATTCCTGAGGCACACCCCTAGCCACTAATTACAGACCGGAAGAACACTCATTTATGCCCTCTTTTTGCTTTCTATTAGCTGACCAATTTCCTATCCATGCTAATACATTACCTGTAATGCTGTGCACTTTTATCCCATGCAGCTGCCTTTTGTGTGGCACCTTGTCGAATGCCTTCTGGAAATCAGGGTGGCTGATTGTGGGTTAACATAATCAAGATTAATGAAAAACGGCCCTAACTTTTGCAATTAGATTTATTTAGCATCGGTACTGATTTATTTGTAATAAATGTCTTTATAATAGCTGGGTTAATATTGTTTACAAAAAAAAGGGATCAGAAACCTCTGCTAGTACTTGCTCACCCACAGAAAACAAATTCTATTCTTGAATTTGTAGGTTAATATGTCAGGAAAAAAACTCTTGCTTACTTTTATAAATGTTAACTTTCAGTAACGCATCAAAAAAGGGAATCACACATGGATCTCAGTAAGTGTCTGCAATATCACTATGATAGCGGCTGTTTCAATGTAAGGAATTCATATACAAATGAAAATCATTGTCACAAGGACCTAATATTGCTGCTACTGGAGTGGTCTGGCTTAAATCAGCCAAACCAGTGTCAAATATCATGGAATGTTATATGAGTTTCCACTACCTTTTGCATGGGGCCATGCACGGATTCATGAACAAGGATGATATTTTTAAACTTGCCGTATTGCTTTACTAGGAGATTGTGTATGTCAGTCAGCACAAGACGATGGGCAAATCAGGCATAAAATGAATTCATAATGCAGAACCTTCCTAAATTGATGGAGAGTAAAATGCAACACATCTGGCAAGAGAACAATGAAATAGTCAAGATCAGAAAGAAAAGGCATATGCTGTGGAAGGGTATGGAAAGGTTAATGCTGAGGAGTGCATTAGCTAACACCTAATTTGACGATTATAAAACCGATGGTGCAGAAAGAGGCCTTTGACCCATTAAGCCTTCACCCACCCTCCGAAGAGCACCAAGACCTAGACCTTCACCCTGTTCCTGTAACCCCATTTCCCATGGCTAATTCATACAGCTGGCAATTATAGGGCAATTTAGCATGGTCAATCCCATCTAACCTGCACATTTTTGGTCTGTGGGATGGGGTTAAAAGTGCACACCTGGAAGCCACCTCTCAGTTTAGAATTGCAGGTAAGAATCAGAGCAAGATTTATGGTCGGGGAGCATGCAGCTACCCAAGATGACTTGGAGAAGATCCACCCTGACCTGTGAGATCCGCCTTCAATGGAAGAGAGCCCTTTGCCTGTCTCACCAACAGGAATACTTGAGTAAAGTGCTTTTCATTCATAAAATCGTCAAGGTTTCCAAAGCATGGACAACACAATATTGGACATCTTAGAGAAAACACCTCTTCAGATATGGAATGTTTTCAAAATTAAATAATAGATCTCAAGCTGAACACATAATTTCAATGTTGTATTAGTTCACATCTATAACAAATAATGTTTAAAATTGCCAAAAGTTAAAAGGTTAAAAAAAAGTATGTTCAAGAAATTCTAAAATCTTTTGACAATTACATTTAAAAGATTTCTTTTGTAATTTAAAAGGTAATACTTTGATTATAAAACAAAACGAATTTCTTCATAAAAAAGTCACAAAAATGATTAACAACTAAGGTATAATCCAAAATTAGAACTATATCCTGTTTTAATTTATATGCAAACAAACATAAAAGACAAAGACTCTTCAGAGATGATCTTCAGATAAAAACAATGACTGCAGATGCTGGAAACCAGAGTCTAAATTAGAGTGGTGCTGGAAGAGCACAGTGGTTCAGGCAGCAATGAGGAGCAGTAAAAATTCAGAAAGACTAAAGAATAGAAACAATCCTGCTGGATAATGGTCTGAAAACCATTGCAGGTGGACTGGGTAAATAATGTTGCCAGTGGATCCAAAGAAAGGGAATTCATGGAATGCTTACAGGATGGCTTTTTGAAACAGCTTGTCATGGAGCCCACAAGGGAGCAAGCTATTCTGGACCTAGTGTTATGTAATGAACCAGACTTTATAAAAAATCTTAAAGTAAGGGAACACTTAGGAAGTAGCGATCATAATATGGTAGAGTTCAGTCTGCAATTTGAAAGAGAGAAGGCAAAATCGGATGTAATAGTGTTACAGTTAAATAAAGGTAATTATGAGGGCATGAGAGAGGAACTGATGAAAATCGACTGGAAGCAGAGCCTAGCGGGGAAGATAGTAGAACAAAAATGCAGGAGTTTGTGGGTACAATTGAGGACACTGTATATAGGTTCTTCCCCAAGAAAAGAAAGATTATCTGGGGAGGGGTTAGACAACCATGGCTGACAAAGGAAGTCAGGAAATGTATTAAAGAAAAAGAGGAATCCATAAAGTGGCCAAGAGCAGTGGGAAATCAGAAGTTTGGGAAGGCTACAAAAATAAACAGAGGATAATATCCCAACAACTAAAGGGAATCAGGGGGCTGAATTTAGTGTGGTTGCCATTACAAAAGAGAAAGTGCTAGAAAAGCTAAAAGGTATTAAAATTGATAAATCTCCTGACCCTAATGGGCTACATCCTAGAGTACTGAGGGAGGTGGCTGAGGAAATAGTGGAGGCGTTGGTTGAGATCTTTCAAAAGTCACTGAAGTGAGGGAAAGTCCGGATGATTGGAAGATCAATGTTGTAACCCCCTTGTTCAAGAAAGGATCAAGACAAAAGATGGAAAATTATAGGCCAATTAGCCTAACCTCGGTTGTTGGTAAAATTCTAGAATCCATCATTGAGAATGAGGTTTCTAAATTCTTGGAAGAGCAGGGTCGGATTAGAACAAGTCAACATGGATTTAGTAAGGGGCGGTCACGCCTGTCAAACCTTTTGGAATTCCTTGAAGAGGTGACAAGTAGGTTAGACCAGGGAAACCCAGTGGATGTGGTCTATCTAGACTTCCAAAAGGTCTTTGATAAGGTGCCACACGGGAGCCTGCTGAGTAAGGTGAGGGCCCATGGTGTTTGAGGTGAGGTATGGATTGAGGATTGGCTGTCTGACAGAAGGCAGGGAGTTGGAATAAAAGGTTCTTTTACGGAATGGCAGCCGGTGACAAGCGGTGTCCCGCAGGGTTCAGTGTTGGGGCCGCAGTTGTTCACGTTATATATTAATGATCTGGATGAAGGGGCAGGGGGCATTCTAGTGAAGTTTGCCGATGATACGAAGTTAGGTGGACAGGCAGGTAGTACTGAGGAAGTGGGAGGCTGCAGAAAGATTTAGACAGTTTGGGAGAGTGGTCCAGGAAATGGCTGATGGAATTCAATGTCAGCAAATGTGAGGTCTTGCACTTTGGAAAAAGAATACAAGCATGGACTACTTTCTAAATGGTGAGAAAATTCATAAAGCCAAAGTACAAAGGGATCTGGGAGTGCTAGTCGAGGATTCTCTAAAGGTAAACATGCAGGTTGAGTCTGTGATTAAGAAAGTGAATGCAATGTTGTCATTTATCTCAAGAGGGTTGGAATATAAAAGCAGCGATGTGCTACTGAGACTTTATAAAGCTCTGGTTAGGCCTCATTTGGAGTACTGTGTCCAGTTTTGGTCCCCACACCTCAGGAAGGACATACTGGCACTGGAGCATGTCCAGTGGAGATTCACAAGAATGATCCCCGGAATGGTAGGTCTAACATACGAGGAACGGCCGAGGATCCTGGGATTGTATTCATTGGAGTTTAGAAGATTGAGGGGAGATCTAATAGAAACTTACAAGATAATACATGTCTTGGAAAGGGTGGACACTAGGAAATTGTTTCCGTTAGGCAAGGAGACTAGGACCCGTGGACATGCGGAGACATTTCTTCAGCTAGAGAGTGGTGGGCCTGCGGAATTCATTGCTGCGGATTGCAATAGAGCCCAGGACGCTAAATGTCTTCAAGGCAGAGATTGATAAATTCTCAATCTCACAAGGAATTAAGGGCTACGGGGAGAATGCGGTAAGTGGAGTTGAAATGCCCATCAGCCATGATTGAATGGCAGAGTGGACTCGATGGGCCGAATGGCCTTACTTCCACTCCTATGTTTTATGGTCTTAACAATAGCTAGAAGGTGGTTAGTTTTTACAATCCACCAGATTTCTTTTTGTTGGAGAAAATAAATTGTGACAGCATCGACTGATAGTAAATCTTCTAATCAAGCCTTAGCTTGGAATGAATTGGTTCTAAATAAAATGGTTATAAGCCTTTGAAAAGTTGATAACACAGCTCTTCAGGGTTTAGATGGTCATCGACATACTGACAGGTAGATGTGTTATTAATTTCTCAGTTGCTTCAACCAAGTGACGGACGAAGAGATTTGCAACTTTGGCAGTTTGTATTTCTTCAGGCTCCCTCAGATTTTTAAACAAAAATCAAAACTAGAAAACATTGATCAATAATCATTAGTTCAGAGCCCCATAATCACTTCCAGGTCTGTAGAAAATTGTCCCTGTCGACAAAAAAAAACACAAAATAATTCTGACCCAAACAATTACTGCTCTATCAGCTCAACTATCAGCAAAGTAATGGGAGGAAGTCTCCAGCAGAGTGATGAATCAGTTTTTTCTGTCTGCCAAGAAAAACCAGCACATGACTTCAAAACTAAAAGCATGATATCCAACATTAGATGTGATTCACAATTGAATAACATTTGTTAAATAATCTTGAGTGTGCTAAGAATTACACCGATAACCAACTGGAGATTGTTATTTGCACTCCGAGTTAGACACATATGCAAGGATTGTGTAAAGATTTGTAGCTCAGATTCCAGTTGCCATAGTAGTGGGTATGTTTGCCGAGCTACTATACACAGAACAGAATCCTGTGTATTAATATATGTAATATGCAATTCTTGTTCATGTTCGCTGAGCTGGGAAGTGCTTTGCAGATGTTTCGTCCCCTCTATAGGTGTGATCTTCAGTACTTTGGATCCTCCTGTGAAGTGCTGCTGTCCTGTATCTTCTGGAATGCATTTGGTTCCATTTCTGCTGCTTCCAGCTGCTGGTCCCAGTTGTTTGCTGTCGTGGCTGTTATATTGAGTCTAGGTCAATGTGCTTGTTGATGGAGTCTGTGGCTGAGTGCCATGCTTCTAGAAATTCTCTGGCTCTCCTATGTTTCACTTGTCCTATTATCGTAGTGTTGTCCCAGTCAACAATTGTAGGACAAGCGAAACATAGGGCAGCCAAAGGATTTCTAGAAGCATGGCACTCAGCCACAGACTCCGTCAACCAGCACAATGACCTAGACCCAACATAACAGCCATTGCAGTGAACAACTGTAACTGGCAGCTGGAAACAGCAGAAACAGAACCGAATAAATTCCAAAGGACAGTACAGCGGTGCTTCACAGGCGGATCCAAAGCACTGAAGATCTCACCTAGACAGGAGACGAAACATCTGCAAAGCAACTTAACAGCTCAGCGAACATGCCCACAACCATGACACATATGCAAGAATTGCATGTTACATATATTAATAGGCAGGATTATGTTCTTTGTATAGTATTAACATATACATACATTGGGCCTTGGTCAACTCAGCAAAGCAGATAACAACAATTCTCTGACCATTTTTCTGAGTATTTGTTTGATCAATCCAAGTCAAACTGCCTGATTTTAAACTTAAAAGAAACTTGCCAGTTGGCTGCCCATCTCTTCAAATTAGTTTGTTCTCTGTGGCTGCCCTGACTGA
Organism: Hemiscyllium ocellatum; assembly: GCF_020745735.1. Classification (NCBI taxonomy): domain Eukaryota; kingdom Metazoa; phylum Chordata; class Chondrichthyes; order Orectolobiformes; family Hemiscylliidae; genus Hemiscyllium; species Hemiscyllium ocellatum. Next base: position 110,273,366 of record NC_083405.1, read on the forward strand.
TCAGACTCCACTTACCAATTCAGCACTCACTTCTTATGCTTCATAAAAAGGTTATTTTCTCTTTACATTGGCATTTATTGCTAATTGTCCTGATAAGTACAAGAGGCTTCAACAAAAGGCTTCAACAAAATGTGTCTTTTGAATCACTAATAATGGTTGTGGTTGTTAGGTATCAGTCATCTCCATTCAGTGTATCACTGTAAACGTTCTACAAGAAATGATGTAGCAGTATTGTCATTATACAACTGTTCTAAAGGCCTTGGGTTCAAATCCCACCATGATATATGGCAAAGCGTAAATTCACTAAAAATTTGGAGTAATGATGATTGAAGCTATTGTTAATTATTTTGAAAACTCACCTACTTTATTGATGTCCTTTAGACAATAAAAGTGAAAATCCTCATATGCTGTGACCTACATGTGACTGCAGAGACTCAGAGATTAGTACAGAGGAACCTCGAGTATCCGAAGGACACAGGCGGGGAGTATTTCATTCAGTTAATCAAATTCTGGATGATCAAATACCAGATAACATAGTTTAGCCAAGCACCTGGAACTTGCGATCTTGCCGGATAATCCAATATTTAGATATTTGAATGCTAGATAATCAAGGTTCTTCTGTAATGGGAAAAACGTACTGGCCAATAACGCACACATCCCATGAATTAATAAAAATAAATCAGCTATTAAATATTGGTCTTCAAGAATTTTGTTACTTCTGAGATTAAATTAACTTTCAAAACTTAAAGAATATTTTGAGAAGTTTTTTTCTTTCTTTACACCTTGATGAGCTACAATATAATCAGCCACAGTCCCAATCAAATATTAAAGTGTATTAAATTTTTCAGCTTTGATTTAATATGTGTTTTGGGAAAAAAAACCCATACCTTAAGAATTAATTTCCCTCAGATGTAATTTTTAAAAATTACTTACCGGTAGCGGACAGCGGTGTTTTCCCTTTCACAGAAGGAGCGGGAGCCATGGGGGAAGTGACGAGGACCAGAGGGGCAGCTGGGAAGGAAAGCAGTGGCCATATAGATCAGCAAGGCGGCTAAACCCGAGACTCTACAACTGTAGTGTCTCCCACCCGCCCTCCTCCTCTAACCTAGTTAATAAGGTAAGGTTCATTCTAAACTTCTTCTATTGAATATAAGTTTGTTATTGATTTTATAGCAACTTGAACTAAGTTTTCTACTTTAGTACTGAGTGCGTGTTCAGATAAGTCGGGTATGGATGCTGGGGCAGGTGCTTGCTCCTCCTGCAGAATGTGGCAGGTGGGAGACATGGCACACGTCTCCGTTGACTACATCTGTGGGAAGTGCACCCAACTCCAGCTCCTTGGAAACCATGTCAGGGAATTGGAGCTGGAGTTGGATGAACTACGGATCATTCGGGAGGCTGAGGGGGTAATGAGAGGAGTTACCGGGAGTTGGTCATTCCTAAGGCTCAGGACAAGGATAGATGGGTTACAGTTAAAGGGAGGAAAGGGGACAGACAGACAGTGCAGAGATCCCCTGTGGACATTCCCCTCAGCAATAAGTATACCGTTTTGGATACTGCTGGGGGGGTATGACCTACCAGAGGAAAGCCATAGCAGTCAGTTCTCTGGCACTGAGCCTGACAATGTGGCAAAGAAGGGAAGGGGGCTGAATAGAAAAGTACTTGTGGTAGGGGACTCGATAGTTAGGGGAATCGACAGGAGATTTTGTGGTCAGGATCGGGATTCCCGGAAGGTATGTTGTCTCCCTGGTGCCAGGGTCTGGGACGTCTCCGATCAGGTGTATAAAGGTTCTAAAAGGGGAGGGCGAACAGCCAGAAATCTTGTTACATATTGGCATTAATGATATAGCCAGGAAGAGGATCGAAGATATAAAAAGGGGAGTTAGGATGGAAGCTGCAAAGCAGGACGAACAGAGAAATGTTCTCTAGTTTACTACCAGTGCCACGAGATAGCAAGGCGAGGAACAGGGAGTGGGCACAGCTTAATACGTGGCTGAGCAGCTGGTGTAGGAGGGAGGGCTTCAGATATGTAGATAATTGGGATGCCTTCTGGGGAAGGTGGGACCTGTACAAAAAGGATGGGTTGCATTTGAACTGGAAGGGGACCAATGTCCTGGGTGGAAGGTTTGCTCGAGTAGTTCGAGAGGATTCAAACTAGTATGGCAGGGGGGTGGGAAGCTGAGCTGTATACTGGAGGTGAGAGTTGATGCAGATGAGGCAATAGCAAGAGGTAGACCAGCTAGTGGGAAGGATTTTCCTGGCAAGGAATCAAGGTATCAGTTAAAGTCTGTTTGCTTTAACGCAAGGAGTATCAGGAATAAAAGTGACGAACTTAGAGCATGGATCACTACCTGGTGCTATGATGTTGTGGCTATAACAGAGACATGGGTTTCTCAGGGGCCGGAATGGTTGCTGGATGTTCCAGGGTTTAGAGCTTTTAAAAAGAATAGGGAGGGAGGAAAAAGAGGAGGGGATGTAGCACTACTAATCAGAGAGGGCATCACAGCGACAGAAACTTCCATTGTCTAGAAAGATCTGCCTACCGAGTCGGTATGGGTGGAAATTAGGAACAGCAAGGGAGCAGTCACATCTGTAGGGGTTTACTACAGGCCCCCCAATAGCAGCAGGGAGATTGAAGAAAGCATAGGTCGGCAGATTTTGGAAAAGTGTGGACAATAGACAATAGACAATAGACAATAGGTGCAGGAGTAGGCCATTCAGCCGTTCGAGCCTGCACCACCATTCAATATGATCATGGCTGATCATCCTTAATCAGTATCCGCTTCCTGCCTTATCTCCATAACCCTTGATTCCACTATCTTTGAGAGCTCTATCCAACTCTTTCTTAAATGAATCCAGAGACTGGGCCTCCACACAGAGCATTCCACACAGCCACCACTCTCTGGGTGAAGAAGTTTCTCCTCATCTCTGTCCTAAATGGTCTAAACCGTATTTTTAAGCTGTGTCCTCTGGTTCGGCACTCGCCCATCAGCGGAAACATGTTTCCTGCTGCCAGAGTGTCCAATCCTTTCATAATCTTATATGTCTCAATCATATCCCCTCTCAGTCTTCTAAACTCAAGGGTATACAAGTCCTGTCGCTTCAGTCTTTCAGTGTAAGGTAATCCCTCCATTCCAGGAATTGACCTTGTGAACCTACGTTGCACTCCCTCAATAGTCAGAATTTCTTTCCTCAAATTTGGAGACCAGAACTGCACAAAGTACTCCAGGTGCAGTAGGGTTGTTGTAATGGGTGACTTTAACTTTCCCAATATTGATTGGAACCTCCTTCGAGCAGAAGATTTGAATGGAGCTGTTTTTGTAAGGTGTATTCAGGAGGGTTTCCTAACTCAGTAAGTTGACAGGCTGACGAGGGGAGAGGCCATTCTAGACTTGGTGCGCGAAAATGAGCCAGAGCAGGTATCAGATCTTGTGGTGGGAGAGCATTTTGGTGATAGTGACCACAACTGCCTCACATTCTACATAGCTATGGAGAAGGTGAGGATTAGGCAAAATGGGAGGATATTTAATTGGGGAAGAAGAAACTATGATGCAATTAGACATGAGCTAGGAAGCATGGATTGGGAGCAATTGTTCCATGGTAAAGGCACTATTGACATGTGGAGACTGTTTAAGGAACAGTTGTTGCAAGTGATGAGACAGGCAAGAAGTGGTAAGATAAAGGAACCTTGGATGACGAGAGCGGTGGAGCTTCTCGTCAAAAGGATAAAGGTAGCTTACATAAGATGGAGGAAGCTAGGGTCAAGCTCAGCTCTACAGGATTATAGGCAGGCGAGGAAGGAGCTTAAAAATGATCTGAGGAAAGCCAGGAGGGGGCACGAGAAAGGCTTGGCAGAACGGATTAGGAAGAACACAAAGGCATTTTCCACTTATGTGAGGAATAAGAGAATGGTCAAAGAAAGAGTAGGGCCGATCAGGGATAGCATAGGAAGTTTGTGTGTGGAGTCTGAGGAGGTAGGGGAAGCCCTCAATGAGTTTTTTGCTTCTGTCTTTACAAAAGAAACAAACTTTGTCGTGAATGAAACCTTTGAAGAGCAGGTGTGCATGCTGAAATCGATAGAGATAGAGGAAGCTGATGTGCTGAAAATTTTGTCAAACATTAAAATTGACAAATTGCCAGGCCCAGACCAGATTTGTCCTCGGCTGCTTTGGGAAACGAGAAATGTAATTGCTTCACCACTTGCGAAGATCTTTTCATCTTCGCTGTCCACTGGAGCCGTACCTGAGGACTGGAGAGAGGCAAATGTAATTCCTCTCTTCAAGAAAGGAAATAGGGAAATCCCCGGCAATTACAGACCAGTAAGTCTCATGTCTGTCGTCTGCAAGGTGTTAGAAAAGATTCTGAGCGATAGGATTTATGACCATCTGGAAGAGCATGGCTTGATTAAATGCAGTCAACACGGCTTTGTGAGGGGCAGGTCATGCCTCACAAACCTTATCGAGTTCTTTGAGGATGTGACTAGAAAAGTTGATTAGGGTTGAGCTGTGGATGTGGTGTATATGGACTTCAGCAAGGCATTTGATAAGGTTCCCCATGGTAGGCTCATATGGAAGGTCAGGAGGAATGGGATTCAGGGGAACATAGCTGTGTGGATACAGAATTGGCTGGCCAACAGAAGACAGCGAGTGGTAGTAGAAGGACAATATTCTGCCTAGAAGTCTGTGGTGAGTGGTGTTCCACAGGGCTCTGTCCTTGGGCCTCTATTGTTTGTAATTTTTATTAATGACTTGGATGGGGAGATTGAAGGATGGTCAGCAAGTTTGCAGATAACACAAAGGTTGGAGGTGTCGTTGACAGTATCGAGGGCTGTTGTAGGCTGCAGGGGGACATTGACAGGATGCAGAGATGGGCTGAGACGTGGCAGATGGAGTTCAATCTGGATAAATGTGAGGTGATGCATTTTGGAAGGTCGAATTTGAAAGCTGAGTACAGGATTAAGGGTAGGATTCTTGGCAGTGTGGAAGAACGGAGGGATCTTGGTGTGCAGGTACATAGATCCCTTAAATGGCCACCCAAGTGGACAGGGTTGTTAAGAAAGCATATGGTGTTTTGGTTTTCATTAACAGGGGTATTGAGTTTAAGAGTGGTGAGATCTTGGTGCAGCTCTATAAACCTTTGGTTAGATCGCACTTGGAATACTGCGTTCAGTTCTGGTCGCCCTATTATAAGAAAGATGTGGATGGTTTGGAGAAGGTTCAGAGGAGGTTTACCAGGATGCTGTCTGGACTAGAGGGCTTATCTTATGAGGAGAGATTGACTGAGCTCAGACGTTTTTCATTGGAGAAAAGGAGGAGAAGAGGGGACCTAACTGAGGTATACAAGACCATGAGAGGCATAGATAGAGTCGATAGCCAGAGACTATTTCCCAGGGCAGAAATGACGAACATGAGGGGTCATAGTTTTAAGCTGGTTGGAGGAAAGTATAGAGGGGATGTCAGAGGCGGGTTCTTTACATAGAGAGTTGTGAGAGCATAGAATGCGTTGCCAGCAGCAGTTGTGGAGGCAAGGTCATTGGGGACATTTAAGAGACTCCTGGACATGCATATGGTCACAGAAATTTGAGGGTGCATACATGAGGATCAGTGGTTGGCACAACATCATGGGCTGAAGGGCCTGTTCTGTGCTGTACTGTTCTATGTTCTATGTTCTAGATGTCTAACTCTGCGTTCTATTTGCCCATCTCTAATATATCCATTGATTTTATCAATGTTATTTCTGCTGCCATATCTTCCCAATATGATTATTTATTTCTGTTGCCTGTGCATCCCCCATGCGTTCGCAATCAAATTGGATGATTCTCACTTTCGAGTAAGTAAAATAGCATATTTCCACTTTTTTGCAAACAACGTTGATGATTTTCACATTCTGCATTTAAAATAGATGGCTCTGCCTTTCCATGGATTTTGCATCACTCTTGCTGTTTGTGCCCTGAATAAATGGTTCCTATTTTCCTGAAGACTTTACTTGAGAAATCCCACTGCTTGTGGTTTCAATAAACAATTCCCACTTCTTTACCACTTTTATTGAATAAATCCTACTGCCTGCAGCTTTAATAAATAACTTCAGTTCTCTTAACAGCTGCGTGGAATGAATCCACCTCTTTGTGTCTGTATTAAATGAATCCAGTTTCTTTTACTGGTTTCACAAGATAATTCACACCGTATGTAGTGCAACAAAATTCTTGTTTCTTTATATTTTATTCCTGAATGAATCCTGCTCTCGTTTAACAAAATACTTCCCACATTTACCATGGTTTTAAATAATGGATCTCCCGATACTATTTTTGTGGTGTCAATAGTTTCCTAAATTCCTTCTTCCAGTTGAACGTGTCTGCTTATGTTTCTAAAGTGATTCTTATCGTTTTAATTCAGGCTTTATAATGTGCCTGGATCTGCAACTTCTTTTTGATTTATTTCTGTGGCCATTGATTTCCCTGACTGTATTCATGCCTTACAGTGTTCACTGACTATGCCACTCATAGAGTCTGAGAATCATACAGTGCAGAAAATTATCCATGCTGACCAGGTTTCCTAAACTAAACTCATCCCGTTTGTCTGTGTTTGTCCCATCTCCCTCTCAACATTTCCTGTTGATGTACTCATGCAGATGTTTTTTAAATGTTGTAATTGTACCAGCATCCACCACTTCTTCTGGCAGCTCATTCCATACATTTAACACCATCTGCATGAAAAAATTGCACCCTTTTAAATCTTTCCCCTCTCTTCTTAAATGTAAACCCTTCATTTCTGGGCTCCCCCTCCCCTTGGAAAAAGACCTTGACTATTCACTCTATCATGCTTGTCATGACTTTAGAAATCTCTGTAAGGTCATTCCTCAGCCTCCAATGCACCAGGGAAAAAAGCTCCAACGTACTCAGCCTCTCAACAATATCTTTCCTATAGCAGGGAGACTAGAATTGAATTGACTAGAAAAAAAGTGGCCTCACCAATGCCCTGTACATCTGTAACATGACCTCCCAACTCATATACACCATGCACTGACCAATGAAGGTAAGTGTGCCAAACACCTCCTTCATTACCCTGTCAACCTGCAACTCTCCTTCCAAGGAACTATGCAGCTGCACTCCAAGGTGTCTTTGTTCAGCAACACTCCCCTATGCCCTACCATTACGTGTATAAGTCCAGCTGTGGCTTGCCTTCATAAAATGCAATGCCTCACATTTCTCTAAATTAAACTCTATCTGTTACTCCAAGGCCCATTGGCCTCCCTGACCAAGGTCCCATTTTACTCTGAGATAACCTTCTTCATTGCCCACTACACCAACCATTTTAGTGTCATCTGCAAACTTACTAACCACACCCCTGATATTCATATCCACACCATTTACATAAATGGTGTAAATCAATGGACCCAGCACCAATCCTTGCAACACAATGCTGGATTTACCTTTTATCTTAGCCTGCTTGGCACACTCTCCTCATTCCTGATGAAGGGCTTATGCCCGAAACATCGAATTTCCTTTTCCTTGAATGCTGCCTAACCTGCTGTGCTTTAACCAGCAACACATTTTCAACACAATGCTGATCACAGGTCTCCAGTCCAAAAAGCCACCCTCTACTACACCCTCTGCCTCGGAACCTTCAAATCAATTTTGAATCCAGTTCACTAACTCTCCCTTAATTTAATGCAGTCTAATCTTGCTAACCAGTCTACCATGCAGATCCTTGTTGAACGGCTTGCTAGTCTATATAGACAACGTCTACTGCTCTGCCTTCATCAATCTTCTTTGTCACCACTTCAAAAGTCTTAATGAAATTTGTGAGATAAGATTTCCATGTACAAAGCCACATTGCCTATCCCTAATCAGTCCTTGCCTTTCCAAATGTCTGCAAATCCTGTCCCTCAGAGTCCCCTCCAACAGCTTGCCCATGACTGATGTCAGGCTCACTGGGCTATAGTTCCCTGACTTTTCTTTACCACCTTTCCTAGATAATGGCACCATGTTAGCCAACCTCCAACTTTCCGTCACCTCACCCGTGGCTGTCAACGGTACAAATATCTCAGGAAAAGGCCCAGACGTCTCTTCTCTAGCTTCCCACAAAGTTCTCGGATATACCTGATCAGGTCCCAGGGATTTATCTACCTTTTCATTTTTTAACCATAAGACCATAAGACATAAGAGCAGAGGTTAGGCCATTCATTTAGTCTGCTCTGCTATTCAGTCATAGCTAATAGGTTTCTCAATCTAATTTTCCTGCTTTCTCCCTTAACCTTTGATCCCCTTGGCAATCAAGAACTTATAAAGACCAAGAACAAAGAAAATTTACAGCCCAGGAACAGGCCCTTTGTCCCTCCAAGCCTGAGTCGATCTACTGACTAAACCTGTCTCCCAATTCGTTAGCATCTGTATCCCTCTGCTCCCCACCTACTCATGCATCTGTCTAGATGCATCTTAAATAAATCTCCCATGTATGCCTCTACCACCTCTGCTGGCAATGCATTCCAGACACCCACCACCCTCTGTGTGAAGTAATTGCTGTGTGTATACCCCTTAAACTTTCCATCTCGCACCGTGAAAGCATGACCTCTCATTATTGAATCCTTCATTCTGGGAAAAAGCTTATCTCTATCTACCTTGTCTATCCCCTTCATGATTTTGTAAACTTCAATCAGGTCTCCCCTCAATCTCCTTTTTCCAAAGAAAACAAATTTAACCTACTCAACCTCTCTTCTTAGTTAGCACCTTTCATACCAGGCAACATTCTCGTAAACCTTCTCTGCACCCTCTCCAAAACATTCACATCCTTTTGGTAATATGGCAAAGAGATCTGCACACAGTATTCTAAATATGGCTGAACCATTGTCTTGTACAATTTTAACATGACTTGCCAGCTCTTCTAGTCAATATGATGAAGGCAAGCAAACTATATGCCTTCTTGACCACTCTATCCACCTGAGCAGCTACCTTCAGGGTACAATGGACCTGTACTCCCAGATCTCTCTGCACATCAACTTTTCCCAAAGCTCTTCCGTTCAATGTATAATTCTCTCTAGAATTAGACTTGCCTAAATGCGTCATCTTACAATTATCTGGATTGAACTTCATTTGCCACTTTTCCGCCCAACTCTCCAGTCTATCTATATCCTCCTGTATTCTCTGACAGTCCCTATGCTTTCTGCTACTCCACCAATCTTCGTGTCAACTACAAACTTGCTGATCATATCAACAGTGCCCTCTTCCAGATCATTTATGTATATCACAAACAACAGCCCCAAAATACCGACCACTGCAACGGATAGCTGGAACTGACAACCGGAAGCGGCAGAGACAAACCACTATAAATGCTGGAGGGAATATCATAGAAGTGCTTCACAGGAGGCTCCCAAGCACTGAGGATGGCACCTAGACAGGGGATGAAACGTTTGCAACACAAATTCCCAGCTCAGCGAACAGAACTACAATGTAGGGAAGATGTGTTGGGTAAGCTAGTGGTTATTAAGGTGGACAAATCCCATGTCCGGATGGGATCTATCCCAGGTTGCTGCGGGGGGCAACAGCCCCTTGTGGAATACCACTGGTCACCTTTCTCTATTTCGAGAAACTGCCTTCAACTACTACTCTGTGTCTCCTGTTGCTCAACCAGTTCTTTATCCACCTAGCTAGAACACCCTGCACACCATGTGATCTCACTTTCTCCATTAGTCTACAATGGGGAACCTTATCAAATGCCTTATTAAAGTCCATGTATATGACATCAACAGCCCTTCCTTCATCTATCAATCTAGTCACTTCCTCAAAGAAATCTATTAATTGGTAAGGCACAATCTCCCCTGCACAAAACTATTGCCTATCACTGATAAGCTCATTCTTTTCTAAATATAAATAGATCCTACCCCTCAGTACCCTCTCTAGCAACTTTCCCACCACTGACATCAGGCTTACTGGTCTGTAGTTACCCTACTACCCTTCCTGTACGGGGGACAACATTAGCAATCTTCCAATCCTCCGGCACCTCACCTGCGTTTAAGGATGCCACAAAGATACCTGTCAGGGTCCCAACTATTTTCTCTCTCACCCCCCTCAGCAACCTGGGATAGATCCTATCCGGACCTGGGATTTGTCCACCTTAATAACCACTAGCCTACCCAACACATCTTCCCTACATTGTAGTTCTGTTCGCTGAGCTGGGAATTTGTGTTGCAAATGTTTCGTCCCCTGTCTAGGTGACATCCTCAGTGCTTGGGAGCCTCCTGTGAAGCACTTCTATGATATTCCCTCCAGCATTTATAGTGGTTTGTCTCTGCCGCTTCCGGTTGTCAGTTCCAGCTATCCGTTGCAGTGGTAGGTATATTGGGTCCAGGTCGATGTGCTTATTGATTGAATCTGTGGAAGAGTGCCATGCCTCTAGGAATTCCTTGGCTGTTCTCTGTTTGGCTTGTCCTATAATAGTAGTGTTGCCCCGGTCGAACTCATGTTGCTTGTCATCTGCGTGTGTGGCTACTAAGGATAGCTGGTCGTGTCATTTCGTGGCTAGTTGGTGTTCATGGATGCGGATCGTTAGCTGTCTTCCTGTTTGTCCTATGTAATGTTTTGTGCAGTCCTTGCATGGGATTTTGTACACTACATTGGTTTTGCTCATGCTGGGTATAGGGTCCTTCGTTCTGGTGAGTTGTTGTCTGAGAGTGGCTGTTGGTTTGTGTGCTGTTATGAGTCCGAGTGGTCGCACTAGTCTGGCTGTCAGTTCGGAAATGCTCTTGATGTATGGCAGTGTGGCTAGTCCTTTGGGTTGTGGCATGTCCTCGTTCTGTTGTCTTTCCCTTCGGCATCTGTTGATGAAATTGCACGGGTATCTGTTTTTGGCGAATACATTGCATAGGTGTTCTTCTTCCTCTTTTTGCAGTTCTGGTGTACTGCAGTGTGTTGTGGCCCTTTTGAACAGTGTCTTGATGCAACTTCTTTTGTGTGTGTTGGGGTAGTTGTTTTCATAGTTCAGAACTTGGTCTGTGTGTGTGGCTTTCCTGTATACCTTATTGGTGAATACTCTGTTTGGTGTTCTCTGTAGCAAAACCAATGTAGTGTATAAAATCCCATGCAAGGACTGCACAAAACACTACATAGGATAAACAGGAAGACAGCTAACAATCCGCATCCATGATCACCAACTAGCTATGAAATGACACAACCGGCTATCCTTAGTAGCTACACACGCAGATGACAAGCAACATGAGTTTGATTGGGACAACACTACTATTATAGGACAAGCCAAACAGAAAACAGCCAGGGAATTCCTAGAGGCATAGCACTCATCCGCAGATTCAATCAATAAGCACATCGACCTGGACCCAATATACCGACCACTGCAACGGACAGCTGGAACTGACAACTGGAAGCGGCAGAGACAAACCATTATAAATGCCGGAGGAAATATCAAAGAAGTGCTTCACAGGAGGGTCCCAAGCACTGAGGATGTCACCTAGACAGGAGACAACACGTCTGCAACACAAACTCCCAGCTCAGCGAACAGAACCACAACAACGAGCACCTGAGCTACAAATCTTCTCACACACTTTGAACATCTTCCCTACTTATGCCAACGTGATCCAGACTAATCAAGCTTCTATCTCTTGTCTCAACATTCATCGCGTTCCTCTCCTCAGTGAACACTGATGCAAAGTAATCATTCAGAATCTCACCCATTCTCTCAGGTTCGACACACAGCCTTCCTTCATTATCCTTTAGTGGACCAATCCTTTCCCTAGTTAATTCTGCTTGCTAAAGCTATTTCATGACCTCATTTAGCAAGCTTAATTCCACATTTAAGACTTGTCCTACTCTTCCGATATTCCTCCAGGGCCCATTCTGTTCTTAGCTGCCTAGACCTTATGTATGCTTCACTTTTCCCCTTGGCTAGTCATACAATTTCTCCTGTCATCCACGGTTCATGAATCCTGCCCCTCCTATCCTTTGCCTTCAACGGCACATGCCTATCCTGCATTACCATTAACCTATCTTTGAAATGCTCCCACATCTCAAATGTGGACTTCCCTTCAAATAGCTGTGTCCAATTCACATTTCTGAGCTCCTGCCTAATTTTGATACAATTGGTCTTGGCCCAGTTTAGTACTCTTCCCTTAGGGCCGCTCTCATCTTTGTCTACGAGTATCCTAAAACTTACAGAATTGTGGTCACTGTTCCCAAAGAAATCCCACACCGCAACTTCTACCACCTGTCCTGGCTCATTCCCCAATACCAGGTCCAATATGGTCCCTTCCCTCGTCGGACTATTGACATACTGCTCCAGAAAACTCTCCTGGACGCTTCTTACAAATTCTACCCCATCCAGACCTCTGACACTAAGTGTATTCCAGTTAACGTTGGGAAAATTAAAATCTCCCATCACCACTACCCTATTGCCTCTACATTTTTCCATAATATGTTTACCTATTTGTTCTTCTACCTCACACTCATTGTTGGGAGGCCTGTAATACAGCCTCAACAGAATAACTGCACCCTTCTTATTTCTCAGCTCTACCGATAATGCCTCACTACCCAAGACCTCCATAGTGTCCTCCTTTAGCACAGCTGTGATATCATCTCTGACCAGCAATGCAACTCTACCCACCCCCCTTTTTACTTCCCTCCCTGTCCTGGTGTCTGAAGCATCTATATCCTGGAACATTTAGTTGCCAATCATCATACCCTTCCTTCAACCAATTCTCTGTGATTGCAATAACTTCATACTCCCAGGCTCTAATCCAAACCCTAAGTTCATCTGCCTTACACACTATATTCCTTGCATTGGGGTGGCATGGTGGCTCAGTAGTTAACACTATTACCTCACAGCACCAGGATCCCAAGTTCAGTTCCAGCCTCAGGTGACTGTCTGTGTGGAGTTTGTGCATTCTCCCCGTGTCTGTGTGGGTTTCCTCCCACAGTGCAAAGATGTGCAGGTCAGGTGAATTGCCCAAAGTGCTAGATGCATTAGTCAGAGAGAGGTGGGTTACTCTTTGGAGGGTCAGTGTGGACTGGTTGGGCTTAAGGGTCTGTTTCCACACTGTAGGGAATCTAATCTAGATGCTTTTCAGGCCACCAGTTCTTTTGCATTCATCAGCTCTCTGCCTGCTCTTCTCCTTATTAATACTATCTTCATGGTTCTTACAAAATCCAGTCTCCACCTCACTGCCTACTTGTTTTCTCTTCTGGTTCCCAGCCCCCTGGCACATTAGTTTAAAACCTCCCCAACAGCAGTAGCAAAAAACTCCCCCAAAAACATTGGCTCCAGTCTGGTTCAGATGTAGAACGTCCATTTTGTAATACTCCCATCTTCCCCAGAACCGGTCCCAATGTTCCACAAATCTGAACCCCTCCCTCCTGTACCATCTCTCAAGCCATGTGTTCATCCTGACCATTTTTTTTCATTTCTATGCTGGCTAGCACGTGGCACTGGTAGTAATCCCGAGATCACTACCTTTGAGGTCCTCCTCTTTAACTTCTCTCCTAGCTCCCTGAATTCTTCTTTCAGGACCTCATCTCATTTTTCACTTATTTCATTGGTGCCTATATGCGCCAAAACAACTAGCTGTTCATCCTCCCCTTTCAGAATGCTCTGCAGCCGTTCGGTGACATCCCTGACGCAAGCACCTTGGAGGCAACATACCATCCAGGGGTCCCATTTTCGGCCACAGAATTGCCTATCTACTCCCCTCACAATAGAATCCCCATATGACTATGGCCCTACGAGTCTTTTTCCCGCCCTTCTGAACAGCAGTGCCTACCATGGTGCCATGATCCTGGTACTGCTATCTTCTCCTGGTGAGCCATCTCCCCCAACAGTATCCAAAACGGTATACCTATTTTGGAGGGAGATGACAGCAGAGGACACCTGCACTGCCTTCCTACTCTTTTTCGGCCTTTTGGTCACCCATTCACTGTCTCCCTCAGCAACTCTAACTGCGGTGTGATCAGTTCATTAAACGTGCTATCCACAACCTCCTCAGCATCGTGGATGCTCCACAGTGAGTCCATCCACAGCTCCAGAGCCATCATACGGTCAAACAAGAGCTGCAGCTGGACACATTTCTTGTAAGTGTAAGAGTCAGGAACGTCAGCCATATCCCTGAGTTCCCACGTCAAGCAAGAGGCACATGCCACAGTTCTGAGGTTCCCTGCCATTGTAAGCTTAGCTTTATATCAACTAACTAAAACCAAACAATGCACTTAAATATATGAAAAAGAAAGATAAAGAATAAAAGGCTTACCTTGCTGAGTCTTTTTCTTCCGGTTAGAGGAGGGGGCGTGGGAGGGAGAGACGACACATGTAGTATCTCGGGTTTAACCACTGCCCAAATATAAATGAAGTCTTTACCGTTCCCGGTAGCCCTCGCTTCACTCCACCTTCTCTCCTTGCCGCTCTATTAAAATGTAGGTCTGACTTCTGAGGTAAGTGCCTTTTTAACTGGGAAAACTTACCCTTTTTGGCATTCCTCACTTCACTCCTCCATCTCTCCTCGCCGCTCTGTCAAAATGGAGGCCTGATTCCTGAGATAAGTCCTTCTTTAGGTGTGAAAACCTACCCTTCCCAGCAGCCCTCGCTTCACTCCACCTTCTCTCCTCACGGCTCTGTCAAAATGGAGGCCCGACTCCCAAGGAAAATCTATCTCTGTTTTAAATATACTCAATGATCTGACCTCCACATCCTTCTGTGGCAATGAATTCCATAAATTCACTATTCTATGGCTGAAGGGGTTTCTCCTTACCTTGGTTCTAAAGGGTCTTTCTTTTCCTCTAAGTCTGTACTCTTGGGTCCTCATCTCTGCTGTCAATGGAAACATCTTCTCAATGTTTTAAGTACCTCCTTCTCTATAAAATAGACACTTCATCTGAACGCTGTAAGTGATTTGCTTAATTCCAGCTCTTACAGCCTGTGATTGTACTATTTATTTGAAGCTTTTCCTTTGCCCAGCTTTATTCATATCTCCCCTGATGTCCACTCACTCTTTGACCTGGAAGTCTCAGCGTCTGGGTGTGACATATATTCCAGCTCCAGGGAATTCCTAGTTAATACGTTCTCCTCACATCTCTTTAAAGGTTGGTAAGTTTTTTTTTAAACCACTGAGTGCAGCTTCTGTTTTGTCCAATCCTGTCCTGAGCTTCTCTTCGATAGGGATCTTGAAGGTTTAGCTCTTTCAGCTGCAGGATCAGATTGTGAGAAGCTGAGGCCCTGAGCTATATCAAAGCTTAAGAAGTCCCTGTACCATTACAAAATAAAGTGTTACTTCATTAGAAATTATCACAAAAATAGAAATATCAAAACTTTATGTTTGCATCGATACATAGATGAAGATGCAATAAAAATCTAATA